>NC_064851.1:73701037-74074787 GCF_024139225.1 Suncus etruscus | reverse complement strand
CATACATACATACATACATACATATATACATACATACATTCTGTGACTAAGACCCACCCAACTAGGAACATTTCTGTAAATAAAGAAATTATTATTAAAAATACAAAAGAAAATAAAATCAACCAAGTTAACTCAAAAGTACTTGGTGTTTTTTTTTAATTAATTAAATTTGGGGGGGCACACATGGTGATGCTCAGGGGTTATTTCTGGTTATATGCTCAGAAATCACTCCAGGCTCCGGGGACCATATGGGAAGCGAGGGGATCAAACGGTGGTCTGTCCTAGGCTAGCACTGGTAAGGCGTCAGCACTCTGGCCCATACTTGGTTACTTTTTTGGGTTTGTTTTTTTTTTTTTTTGGTTTTTCGGGCCACACTCGTTTGATGCTCAGGGGTTACTCCTGACTAAGTGCTCAGAAATTGCCCCTGGCTTGGGGGGACTGTATGGGACGCCGGGGGATAGAACCGCGGTTCTTCCTTGGCTAGCGCTTGCAAGGCGGGCACCTTACCTCTAGCGACACCTTGCCGGCCCCAATACTTGGTTATTTTTAATTTTACTTAGTACATATTAAGTAAAAACATTTCTTTGCTCAGATACAATGAGGTTAGAGAAAAGGCAAATATAAAGAACATTTATAGAGTGCCTAATTGCTCAATAAATCATATATGTCATCTTGTATCTTCATGACTATCCTTGGTGATCAATGGATGATTTTATTTAAAATGAAAAAATTCAGTCAATGAGTTTATAAAAAAAAAGAGTTAATTAAGGGGGCACCAAAATGAAAGTCTGTTCTTTATTGTCCAGGTAAAGAAATAATTGAACTTTTAGAATGTTGTGATATATTCAAGGTTCATTGAATGGATCCCTAAAGGAAGACCACTTATAGGCACTGGGGAATAATATGATGCATGGAAACAGTCAGGAGTTTGGAGAGAGAGCTCATATTCTAGTTAATGAGCAAGGAACTAGAATTCATCATTAGCATCAGTTTCTCTTATTATATATAGCAGAACAATTATTTTGTCTTTCATTGTAGGTGTTATAAATGATAAATTGAAGTAATGTAAAAACTTTAGTTTACAATGTTATTGCTTTACAGAACAGGCATCATAATAATATTATATCAGATATCAGCCATTCTCCTAAATGGATTGTAATATTACCTCTATATGAATGCAACTTCTTTAATAATTATATTACATCTTACTATTACTATTCATCATTATTATTACCTGATATCTGAAAGGTATTCAATAAATAGTTGTTAATGGAATTAAGGTTATTAGAGCAACCAGTTTTATAAGCAAAAATACAGTCAATATAAATCTAGTACTTAGAGCCCATAAAAATGTTATTTGCTCAACATTGGTTATTTTTAGAAATACAAAAATAAAAACCACAGTAGGATACCACCATATACTCATAGAATGACAAAAGGAAATCTGATTCACCTTTGGTGGGAATTAAATTGCTGCAAACCATTTCTCAAACTCAACAAGACCATGGTGTGGGATGGAAATAGGCCCTGAATCTTACCTCCCCTCAAGAATATCTAAAAAGACTTGGATATCTATATTTTCTTTGTATGTTTAATACCTCAATAGTTATGTCTCTTAGTGTATTTTTTATCCTTTTTTCTTAATTTTTTTATTTTCTCATTTTTTAAATCTATCTATATATATTTATATATATTTAATTTCACTTGTTTTGTGAAACAGGAGTTCTGTTTGGTATGAAGCAACTGTGATGGCTAGAAGCATAAAGAAAAACTCTATCCTAGATTTTATCTTATGATATGTACAAATACCAAGATCTCTAATTAAAAAGGACTGATTTCATCAGCCACAACTGAGCAGGAAGTTTCCTGGCACCATAAGAAGACTTTGGGGTTTGATAATGAGCATACCTGGATCCTGTAGTTCCTCCCATGACAGTATGCATCAAGGGTGGAGAAACTCTGTATCTCTTAGGACAAGTTAATTCCCTTTCAAATTTCCCCAATACTTAACTGTGTCTATGCAAAGAAAAGAAAAAAGAAAAAAAGCACAAAACCTTGACACACCAGTCCTCCTTCCCTTTTTTTCTTTCTCTTTTTTGTGTTACTGTTTAGTAGGTTTTTATTGTGGCTGTTGGGTATTTTGTTTCTTATTCTTCTTGTTCTTGTTGTTCTTGTTCTTCATTTTTCCCTCTCTCCCCTTTTTAATTTTTTTAATTTTTATTTTTATCATATTGGCTTACATATCTTTCACAGTAGTATTTTAGGTACATATTAACATTGAATCAGGGGAATATCCATCACCAAATTTGTCCTCCCCCCACCCCTGTTCTCTTCCTGCACCATCAACCCCCGGGCTGCTAGAGTAGGTGGTCCCCTCTTTGTCTAGCTTACTATTAGTGATCATATATCTGTTTGGTCTTGGTACCTTCCCTTGTTCCCCCTCTATTTGAGAGGTGGAGCTCGATAATTCGAGTTAAGTGGTTTTATTTGAAGGAAAGAAAAGCAATAGAATGGAGTAAAAAATAAGAAAAAATAAAAAAATAAATCAAACAAGCGGAAAATGGCAGAGTCCTTCTAGAGGCTTTCAACCTCAGTTTGAGCGAGGACATGAAAAAGGTAATTGAAACACCACATCAATACAGAAAGAAATATCAAATTAAATATCTAGTGAGCACTATAGCAATAAAGACAAGCACCATACAATAGTCTCAGTTCTGAAATCAAACCATGCCGAGGTACAAAAAGAAAGAGAAAAATAAAATAAAATAAAATAAAATAAAATTTGAGACATCAACTTCAATATCTACACCAAAGTAAAGATGTCAATAAAAATCGATCAATCAATAAATTTATAAGTGGAAAAATGATTATTTTGTGCTTTTTTTCTTTTTCTCCCTGCATAGGCACAGTAACAATTGGGGATATTATAGAGGGAATTCCCAAATCAACCAGCAATATAATGTAACACCACTTCTTCCTGCAAAGGCATATTAAAAAAAGAGGGAAATTTTACGTGTAAAAACAAGCTCTTATCTACTAGGGATAAGAACTTATACTTTTTTTTTACAACACAGGGGCATCTCCCACCCTTAACATATGTCATGTGGAACCAACTTAGACCCCAGGGAATTAAGCACTGACCATCCAGTCCCGACTCCTTGATCCCAGACATAGAAACGACAGAGTTCTCCACAACAGCTCCAGGAATCAAATCCCCTCCAGGGCATCCATAATGCTGCTCTGACATCAACATGTGCCAGTTCTAAATTGATAACCTGACAACAAAGAAATGGGAACAACTTGATCCAAGAGCAAGTTGTCCTTCCTCGCCAGCCAAGGATAAGACAAAATCAGAAGACATGTCACTCTTTAATCTGTGCAAAAGCCAAGATTGCTATATACAGATGACTGGTTGTTACAACCAGGACTGGACAGTATGCATCCCGGGACGAACAATAACAACAACAACAACAACAACAAAAACAACAACAAAAAGCACTAGCCTAGCTTTTGGTCTATGATCTGTTCAACAAACAAGATCTCCAATTCCAGAGGTCTGACTGAGACAATTGCAACTGAATGGATCTTCTGGAAGCATAACGAAAGACTCTATCCCAGGTTCCATCATAGGAGCAATGTAATGACGAAGACCACCAACTACAGAAGATGGATTAAAATGACACTGAAGAAGCAGAACTGCTAGAACCACAAAGAAAGACTTCATCATAAGCTCCATTCTTTGAGCTGTACAGACAACAAGATCTCTAGATACAAAGGTCTGATTTTACCATCCATGACGAAGCAGAAGTCTCTATACACCAAAAAAGCACCGAGTGGAGAGTAAATGATCATGCAAGGAGTCTATAGTTAATCCCATGACAGTATACTTCAGGGGTGGAGAAACCCTGTATCTCTTTTTAATTATTTTAAATTGATATTGATAGCTCCTAGATGGATTTCTCCAATTCTTTATTTTTTCTTTTTTTCTCAACAGAGCCACTGAACTTGAGTTATCTTGTTCTGCCTCATACATTAAGGGGGGGAAACAAAGACAGTGGATGGTACCAGGAGCAAACAGTTACATGAACATTGCATGGAAATAAATAACAATCAGGCCTAAATACCAAACCCAAAGTCAAAGATAACAGAATCAATATCTACAGCAAGTTATATACAAAGGGGACTGGTTATACTAGCATTCCAAGGAGGAAGGGGAAAGTATGGGATGCATGTTGGGAATAGGGGTAAAGGTAGGTCAACACTAGTGGTGGTGAATTGTCCTAATTCACTGTCACTATCTGCCTTAAATAAAACTGTAAAAGACTTGTAATTCACATAGGTCTCAATAAAATTATTTTTAAAAAATTTCATAACACAGAAATGATAGCTTTGGCCAATCATGATTAAATATACACATTATATTTCCTAAAAAATGGAATATTAATTGGCCAGAAGAGAACATACAGTCATAAAACTACAAGGAGGGACCTGGGGAGTATCATACAGAATGAAGTTAGCCAGAGGGAGAAAGTCCAACATAGAATAATCTCTCTTATGTAATATACAAAGAAATATACAGGTGCAATAATGACTGCCCAAGGATAATGGAAACAAAGAACATGAGAAATAGTATTCAGTAGAATACTTGCCATTTGAGGATTTTGGGGGAGGGAACAATATCTACAGTAGATAGAAAAGCCCACTGGGAGGAGGAGGTGGTACTAAATGGGGGTAAAGAGTTATGAATAAAATTCTATCAACAACAGAAATGGAAACCACAATGCAAAAAATTACAAATACACGAATATGTGTGTGTATGTGTCTGTATGCCTCTGTTGAAAGGTAAATGGTGGTTCCCCAAGCCTGCCAGGAGCAATTTCTGAGCATAGAGCCAGAAGTAATCCCTGAGTGCTGCCAGGTGTGACCCTCCCAAAAAAAGAAATGTAAATGATGTTGGTGTTAGTGCATTGGTGGATAGAACAGATAATGATTAAATGACCGTTGTCTCTTAATTATTTTAGCTTAAAGTCGGTGCCATCTGATACTAGATTGTTACCTCAGCCCCCTATTTTTAATAATTACTTTACTTAAGTTTAGTGGTTACAAAATTATTCATAATTAAGTTTCAGTCATAAATTATACACCACCCTTCACCTTTCCTGCCACCATGTCCCCAGTTTCCCGCCCAATTACCCACCCCCACATGTCTCTGGGGCAGGCATTGTGTGTGTCTGTCTGTGTGTCTGTCTGTCTGTCTCTCTCTGTCTGTCTGTATATCTCTCCTGTCTCTTAGTGAAGGGTTACCATGCATATCACTTTATCCCCTTTCACCACCCAGTTCTTGTAAAGAGTGATAACTTCCAAATATCATTGTCATAGTGGTTCCTTCTCTGTCCTAAATTTACTTCCCTGTTATTTGTGGCAAGCTTCCTACCATAGACTGGTCTTTGTGGCCCTCATCTCTATTATCTCTATAGATTATTACCATTCTGCCTCAGCCTTGTTTTTTGTTACTATTTTTATTATAATTTTTATTTTAATCATAGTGGCTTACATATTGTTCACAGTAATATTTTAGGTACATATTAACATTAAATCAGGGGGAATTTTCACCACCAAATTGTCCTCCCTCCACCCCCGTTCCCATCCTTCCTCCCATAGCCTCCACCCTCACCCCTGGGGCTGCTAGAATGAGTGTCCCTTCTGTGCCTAGCTTACTTCTTAGTGATCTTACAACTGTTTGGTCATTGTACCTCCATTATATCCCTCTTTATTGGGAGGCAGGACTAGATAGTTAAAGTTATGTGGTTTTATTTGAAGAAAAGAAAAGTAATAAAGTGGGGTAAAAATCAAATATGCTGAAAATGGGCAGAGTCCCTCTAGAGGCTCTCATCCTCTGTTTGAGAGACAAAGAGGAAAAAGAAGGTGAAACACCACAACAGTATAAAATACTGAGAAGTATTAAATAAAATATCCAGTGAGCACTACAGCAATAAAGATAGGTACCACATAGTTGCCATGGTCTTGAGATAAAAAACATGACAAAGCACAAAAAAGGAAGAAGAGAAAAGAAGAAAGAAAAATAAATAAATAAATAAAAATCGAGACAACCAGTTCAATATCCACACCAAATCAAAGAAATCGACAAAAACTAGATAGATAAAAAGAAAGATTCTTTTGTGCTCTCTCTCTCTCTCTCTCTCTCTCTCTCTCTCTCTCTTTCTCTCTCCCTCCTGCATAGGCACAGTAAACATTGGGGTCATTCAAAAAAGAATTGCCTTGGCCTAAGAGATACAGGGTTTTATCTTGGAGTACATTGTCATGGGATTCCTTTCTAGTTCATTTACTCTCCCGTTGGCTGCCTCAGCCTTTTTGAAGAAGTTGTTTGCTTCAAGAATTGTTTTCCAACCTTTGACTTTGAGTCTATGTTTACCATGAAAGTTCAAATATATTTCTTGTATGTAGTAGAATAATGTTGAGTTCAATTTTCTAATTCATCTAGCTACTTTGTGTCTTTAATTGGTGCATTTAATTCATTGATATTGAGAGAAATGATAATGGAGGTTCTTTTTGTCATATTTCTGTAGGAGTTTGGTATTTTATGGGATTTATTTTGTCTTAAATTAGTCTCTTAAGTTGTAAAGATGGTTTTGAGTCTATGAAGTTTGTGAGTTGTTTATCTGTAAAGTTATGTATTGTTTCTTCAAATCTGAATGAAAATATGGCTGGGAAAAGTATTCTTGGTGAGTCATCCATTTCATTGAGTTTTTTTTTTCACAATCTTCATGAGGTTCTGACCTGGGGTAAAATGGTGGTCCTGAGGAACAAGAAGGACCCCAACACTGCAATATCTAGTTTCTTGGGACTGGACTGGACCTTTTAAACAATATTAGTCCTTCCAATCTATGAACATAGGATGTATTTAACTTATTTTTATTTTTTTCATTTTCCCCTCAATATCTTTTATCTTTTTCCCTCCTCTCCCCTTTCTCTCAATATCTTATAGTTTTCACTGTACACTCTTGAATCTTTCTAGTTAATTTTATTTTTAGATTTCTTTTCTTTTGATGTGATGGTAAATAAGATGTATGGTAAAAAGCTTACAGAATTTTCTTTAATTCTTTTTCTGATAGTTTATAGGTAAATAGAAATTTATTGTAGTTTTTGAATCCTAAAATTGGTTGTAGTAGTTTCTGTGAAATGTTTATGTTTATATATATATGTATATATATAAATATCATGTCCTCTTCAAAAATGTACTTTATTTCTTTTCCAGTTTAGATGGCATTTATTTTTTTCTGATTAATTATTGTGGCTATGAATTAAAATTACATGTTAAATGAAAGTGGTGACATCAGTTATCTTTGTCTTGTTTCTGGTATTTGAGAAAATACTATTTCTTTTTCACCCTTGAATAGGATATTAACTATGACACCTTGTTTTTAATTTATTGAAGGAATATTGGCGTTCAGAACTGGGATTTATTTTTTTATTTTTTTGGAGTATAATATTATAATACTATGTTAATCATTAATGTACTAGTATCTCTGCACCTCAGTCCATTTGACTTCATCCTTCTGTCCACACTCCATACCCATTCCATTGGGTAACCTGACTTCTGTGGTCAGAGTGTGAAAGTTTCTCTTCTTTTTTTCACTGTATTATTCGCTTTATTTACTATTAATTTTAAAACGGTAGCTTAGGTAATATGGTCTCATTAGTGTTCAAGTTTATGGTATTAATGTACAAAGTTAAAGTATACCAACACCATCAAAGTGCCTTTGGCACTCTCCTAACTGCTTGTTTATAAATTTAGTAAACCAAGACCAAGTGCTTGTTATTTTCCATCTATTTCCTTATTTTGTCAGATGGATGAGATTATCCTGTATTTGTCCTCCTGTTGATTTATTTTGCTCAAGATGATACCCTCCAGTTCCCGCAGTTGTAGCAAACTGCAGCTTTTATAGAACATTGTCTGCTATATTTATATATCAGTGAGATAATTCCATATTTATCATTTTTTCTGGCTGATTTTGCTTTTCATAATCATAAGCAGTTCAATCCATGCTGTAGCAAAAGGAATACTTATCTTTTCTTATAGATGAATAGTATTTCATTATGTAAATATGCTTCATTGTTTTTATTTAGTCATTTGTTGTCAGTACCTGGGTTGTTTCAAATCTTAGTTATTGTAAATAGAGATGCAATGAACATACTGGTGTACTTCTACTTTTGAATGAATTATTTTGTGTTATGGTTTTATTTTTCAGCTTTTTGGACCACAACCAGCTGTACCCAGAGCTTACTCCTGGTTCTATGCACAGGTGAGCCCCTTGGTGGGGCTCAGGGGACCATATGAATTGCCAAAGATCAAACCTGGATTGGCTAGTGAAAGGCTAGTGCCCTATCTGCTATATTATTGCTCAGTCCATGGTTTCTTATTTTGAAATCAAGAAAATATTTTTCCTATGTCATACCTAACTATCTCCCTCTCTTTTTAATTCTTCCCATCCTCCTCCTTCCCTACAACTATATAGCACATATATTCTTTGTGTGAAACCAAAATACATTGAGACAAAAATGTTTAGTGGCAGTGTGATCACAATGAGAACTAGAACAAAGATGATAAAAAGCTTTTTTTGTACTTTTCTTTTGAAAACATTGTGATTTACAAAGTTCTTCACAGTTGGGTTTCAGACATACAATAAATCAGAGCTAATCTTATATCAACAGTTAACAGTACTAGACACATTTTTAAAAAGTTATTTGTTTTTACTTTGAAACCTGATCTTTAACTTCTTTTTGACCTCTCCATTCATGAAAACAATAATCACTAATAATTTAGTTTTGTAACTTTTGTGTTATTTTCAATTATATTCCTGCTACCACTAGATGTGATAAATCAAAAACTTTAAAAAAAATCTTTCAGGTAATGTGGATTTAGTCAGATATTTTTCATTCCTGATAACTGTCATTAGACTTTAGAGATAATTCTGTCTGTTTCATCAGCAAAAATTGAATTTAGAACCAACTTCTGCTTCAGAAACTTCTTTTGTTCAGCAATAATTACTTTTCTGAGTAAACATATTAAGAATAAATATAGGATAACATATTTAGTTTATTTTAATACATTCACTATGGAATGCTATGATAGAATATTCAAACATGCTTCAGATATAAATGATATATTAATTGTTTCAGGAATCAAGTTTAAAGGCCTGGCACTAATGATAAATCCAGGTAAGCACTCTAATTAATGAAGGAAGCTGGGAAGAATTTGTTATAGGTACTCAAGCACTTTGTCTAATACCACTAATCATTGTAATTTATTATGTGAAGCTTCTTCCATGTCCCAGAGTCATGACAGTTATTCTTTTTGTAAGAAAGTATTGACTCACTTGTTGTGAAAAGATTACTCATGGACAGATGTTTATTTTAAAATTAAAAAGAAGTATTATACTCAAGAATATACAAGAGTTGTACAATACTAAAATATCTGAATTGGAAATAAGAATATTAATTTGAATAATAGATAATAAATTAAGTAATTATGCATATATTGTCAAAATATTGTGAAATATTCTATACTTTTTGTAAGTAAGCTAAGTTATTATTGCTATATTATGAATGAAATTGTGATGAGGAAGAATGAAGAAATAAATGTAAGGATTTCTAAATCTTACAGAAAACAGAACTGGGAGAAAATTATATATATATATCTCAGAGTGATCTCAGTCTAACTGTGTACATAGACTTAGTGTGTAATATAAACCATGTAAATTTATCTTCTTGCTCTGTCAAATTGGTTCATACTTTATTTCATCTGACTCAGAGACCTACTTAACTTGTGTCTATAACAGAATTTTACAGTATTGTTTAGAACATGAATGTTTCCTATTCATATTATACTTCAGGCAAAATGAGAGAGTTGGTCAAAAAAGAAACAGTGATTTGTTGTAATTTGCAGATGCTCTAATAGTAGAGTTGAGGCCTCTATACCACTTGACCATTTTTTGTTTATCTTTTTTTCTTTTTTTTTTCTTTTTACTTGCTTATTATCTCTACTGTCACTTTTTAAATTTCCTTTTTGGTTATTAAACTTATTGAAAACCTCATAGTGTCTGTCCTGTTTTCTTCTCACTTAGTTGGATTCTATCTTCCTTTGAACCCTGACTTCACTGGAATCTGAAAGTACTACTTTCATCTGGTATCACTTTTCAAAACTAAGTTTAATTTGACTGCCAATCTTGCATTATTTTATTATAAGATCAAAATTCTTTTCTTTTTTCGCTTGTTTTTAGACCACATTCAATGGTGTCTGGGGCCATAATGAAACTCTGGAGACTTTGCAATGCCAGGGATTGAGCCTGGTGCTCCCAGTTGTAAAGCATGATTTTAATCCCTTTGAGTCATATATCTGGCCTATAATGAATTATTTTATAAACAGAAGTTACAGGAATGTCTAGTAAACTAGATAAAAATAGTTAGAAACTATCTTTGGGGAAATTATATTTGTGTGGGATATATGAAAAAAGGTTAATGGATTAGTGGTCAGTGGAAATAAATAACTATAGTGTATTGAATTCTCACTAAGAAATTTTGTGGTCATGGGCAGCTCTTGGTGCGTGAAAGGAGGAAGGAAAACTGAGAGCATTCGTGGTAGGAAATGTGCACTTGTGAAGGTGTTGTACATCTATTGATTGAAACTCAATATGAACAAATTTTTGTAACAAAAAAACCCTTGTATTATGAGCAACCTTGTAACCGTGGTGTTTAAAGTAATAAAAATAAAAAAGTTGAGAGCCAGAGCTATGGTACTGCAAGTAGCTGTACCTTGCCTTGCATGTAGCCAACCTGAGTTCAATATTTGGCATCCTACATTATTCCCTGAGCCCACCAGAAGTAACACCTGAGTGAAAAGTCAGGAGTAAACCTTGGATGTAAGTAAGGTTGGATGTGGCCCCAAAGCAAAGACAGATGAATGAACAGGATAAAACAGCTTGAAATGATGGTTAGATGACTATAGAGTTAGGTCATTTAATAATATATTTAAATTTTTGCTTTGCATTTCTGTCATATCAATTTATCAGCAGGAGATTAAAAATTATAGGAGATATCAGCAATATATTTACTAGTCATATATTTGTGTAACATCTAAACTATGCCCAGTGGCACCGATAGACATCAATGCTGTGAAAAACTGTCACAAAGCAGATTTTTAGGATGAATGAGACACTCTTAACCTCATAAAGAGGACAGTAGTAAGAGTTCACATAGTTTTGATATTAGGTAACACTTGAAAGCAGTATTTTCTTTTTAAAATATAATTTCTTTTATTTTTATAATTTTTATTTAAGCACCCTGATTACAGATGTTCTTGTAATTGGGTTTCAGTCATATGAAGAACACCTCTTTTCACCTGTGCAACATTCCCCAAAACAATGTCCCCTATTTCCTTCTTTCTTACCTATCTGTATTCGAGACAGGCATTCTAGTTCTCTCACTCATTAACATTGCTATGATAGTTATCAGTATCTTTATTTTTCTAACTGCACTCACCACTCTTTGTGGTGAGCTTCATATTGTGAACCAGTCCTTTCAGCCCTCATCTCTATTATCTATGGGCATTATTAGAATAATGTCTTTTATTTTTCTTAAAACCCATAGATGAGTGAGACGATTTTGTGTCTATCTCTCTTCCTCTGACTTAGTTCACTCAGCATAATAGTTTCCATGTCCATCCATGTACAGAAAAATTTCATGACTTCATCTCTCCTGACGACTGCATAATATTCCACTGTGTCTATGTACCACAATTTCTTTAGCTGTTCATCTGTTGTTTCCAGAGTCTGGCTATTGTAAATGGCACTGCAATGAATATAGGTGTGACAAAGGCGTTTTTTGTATTGTGTTTTTTTGTTCCTAGGGTATGTCTATAAGAATGGTATAGCTGGATTATATGGGAGTTTTTTGAGAAATCTCGCTATTGTTTTCCATAAAGCCTGGTCTAGATGACATTCCCATCAGTAGTAAATGAGAGTTCCTTTCTCTCCACATCACCGCCAGCACTAATTGTACTTGTTCTTTGTGATGTGTGTTAGTCTCTTTGGCATAAGATGGAAACTCACTATTGTTTTATTTGCATATCCCTGATGATTAGTAATATGGACCATTTTTTCATGTGCTTTTAGGCCATTTGTGTATTTTTTTGAGGAAGTGTCTGTTTATTTCTTCTCCCAATATTTTGATGGTGTTAGATCTTTTTCTTTTAAGTTCTGTCAAGCCAATGGCAAATATCATTGTCAATGGAGATAAACTAAACTCACTATTGTTTTATTTGCATATCCCTGATGATTAGTAATATGGATCATTTTTTCATGTGCTTTTAGGCCATTTGTGTATTTTTTTTGAGGAAGTGTCTGTTTATTTCTTCTCCCAATATTTTGATGGTGTTAGATCTTTTTCTTTTAAGTTCTGTCAAGCCAATGGCAAATATCATTGTCAATGGAGATAAACTAAAAACCTCTCTTCTAAAATATAGTACAAGACAAGACTGCCTGCTCTCCATTCCTATTCAACATAGTGCTGAAAGTTCTTGCCATAGTGATTAGGCAAGAAAAAGATATTAAGGGCATCCAGATAGGAATGGAAGAAATCAAGCTCTCACTGTATGCAGATTACATAATACTATATTTAGAAAACCTTAAAGACTACCAAAAAACTTCTAGAAACAATAGATTCATATAGAAAGTTTCAGGCTACAAAATTAAGCCGCAAAAATAAATGTTCTTCTTGTACACCAATAATAATAGAGAATAAATGGATATTAAAATCAATCCCATTCACACAAACTCAAATATCTTGGAGTCAACTTAACTAGAGAGGTGAAGGACCCATACAAAGAAAATTGCAAAACCCTGCCTCAATAAATAAAAGAGGACACAAGGAAATGGAGACATGTACCCTGCTCATGGATTGGCAGGATTAAAATAATTGAAATGGCAATACTACCCAAAGTATTGTACAGATTTAATGCAATCCCTCTAAAAACACCCATGACGCTCTTCAAGGAAGTGAATCAAACACCCCTGAAATTCATTTGGAACAATAAGCACCCAAGAATAGCTAAAGCAATCCTTGGGAAAAGGAATATGGGAGGCATCACTCTTTCCAATTTTAAATTGTACTACAAATTAATAGTCATTAAAGTAGCATGGTATTGGAATAAAGACAGACTCAGATCTATGGCATAGATGTTAGTACTCAGAGAATGTTCCATAGACAATCACCTAGTTTTTTTTATAAAGGAGCAAGAAATCCTAAATGGGGTAAGGAAAGCCTCTTCAACAAGTAGTGTTGGGACAACTGGTCAGCCACTTGCAATAAAGTGAATGCAGATCTCCAGCTAACACCATGCACAAATGTCAAATCCTAATGGATTAAAGACCTTGATATCAGACCACAAATTATAAGGTATATAGAACAATGCATAGGTCAAACAGTCCATGCCATGGAGACTAAAGGCATCTTCAAGGAGGAAATAGCACTCTCCAAAGAAGTGGAAGCAGTGATAAACAGATGAGACTATATTAAGCTGAGAAGCTTCTGCACCTCAAAGAAAATAGTGCTAAGGATACAAAAGCCACTCACAGAATGGGAGAAACTATTCACCCAATATTCATCAGATATTAAAGATATATCAGATACTGACAGAACTTGAAAATAATCTTGAAAATAGGTTATGAATGAGAAGCCAATGAAGTGGGGAAGAAGGATGTTGTTTCTTATTAAGACTTGAGGTGGGGCCCGGAGAGATAGCACAGCGGCGTTTGCCTTGCAAGCAGCCAATCCAGGTCCAAAGGTGGTTGGTTCGAATCCCGGTGTCCCATATGGTCCCCCGTGCCTGCCAGGAGCTATTTCTGAGCAGACAGCCAGGAGTAACCCCTGAGCAACGTTGAGTGTGGCCCAAAAACCACAAAAAAAATAAAAAGACTTGAGAGAAAGAATTTCAGGTGATGCCATAAAAAAAATTAAGGTAGGGTATACTGATTAGTGACCAAGATTGTATTAATCACTTGGATTGATCTCTATATTTCTGTCTTCACATATAGTCCATGACCTGTTACCTTATTTTGGGTCATGTGAATGAGAGGGAGATGCAGATTGAAAAGGAGAGGTAAGGAAAAGAAAAGGGAGGAGTGGTGACTCTCTGCTAACATTCAAGAAACCATAATGGCAATGAATCACAAGTTCTGCCCCCTAATATTGTGCCCAGTATTATTATTGCCTCCTGGTTAGGTTTTATAAGAGTAGAATTTCAAGGCTGGGGTGCAGATTTTTATCTAGCCTCTCCTTTCCAGGGCAAGAGTCATTGTCTCATGATTCTGTGCTCTGCATCCTCTTCTCCTTTGATAGGGTAATGATCCTTAACTTTTAACTTCCTGCTGATGCTCCTTGTTCCACAGCAGGATTCTTGTCCTGTATATGACTACTGAATTCTCTAGTTAACTTTTTTAGTGGAACCCCACGAAGCATTCTTTATTAAATGCAGTTTTGGATACAGTTATTGCTGTGTTGTCAAGAGAGTGTTTTTAGGTCCCAGATTTCTCCTTAGTCATTCATCTGCTAAATTATTTCTTGGATGTCTGATCCTGTGACTTTCAGTGTCTAACATTATAAAACTTTCCAAATATATTTAACCTTTAACCATTATTTTGATATTATTTGGATTTCACACTTGTCTTCCTTCAAAAGGCCAGTCATTAAAGGTCTATCTACATTTAACTAGTAAGAATGAGAAAGAAGAATATTCTGAAATAAAAGAAAGTTCAATTTATGTCTGTGGTAAATAAATATCCAGGGCCATGAAGGAACATAAAAAACAAAGGAGAAGAAATATAGAATGTCCTTGATTTCAAAGTTTATTTTTGTTTTTTTCAAAACCATTGCTTAAAATTGGGATCACTCCTGGAGGTGTTGGTGAAACTATGTAGTGCTGGGATCAAACCTGTGATTCCTTCACACAAAGTATGTATTTCATCACTTTTTTTTTTTTGGTTATTTTCTTTTGAAGTGGGGAATCACACCTAGTGGCACTCAGGGGTACTCCTCACCCTGCACTCAGAATCATTCCTGGCAGGTTTGGAGGACCATATGGGATGTTAGGAATCGAACTTGGGTAGGCCACATGCAAGGCAAATGCTTTATCAGCTGTGCTATTGTTTTGGCACTTGCTCAAGCACTTTGAACCATCTCCCAATGTCTTTGTTAAATAGCACATGTCCTCTTCTATAATTCATTGTTTCTGAAATAGATAGTAGTTATTAATATTGTATATTTCTAGAGCTTAAAATTAACAATTCTTTCATAACTATTCACTTAAACTATCTTATAGTAATGATAATGTGGTATCTGAATACATGCTTACAAGAGAAAACAAGAAGGAAAGGGCAGGTTGTATAGGCCTGAAATGTTTCATCCTTTACCTTTCTTCTGGCCACATTTTGTTTGGAGATTTCTGGCTACAATTATGCTGCTGAAGTTACCATTCAGTGCTGTAAACTCTTTTGGAGTGAATCAGGAGAGTGGGATAAATGATAGTTCAGTTTTTTGATGAGATTTTTGTTGAGCAACCAGAGGCAATTGTACATGTGGCTCTAAATCTCAGAAGAGGCACTAGAACAGAATAGAATTAGATATTTTCAGCATGCTCAGTACACTTAAACCTGTATTTTGTCATTCATCTGAACTATATTTATGAAGACACAAGTGCTAAAGTACTCAGTTGTGGATGATTTTCCTCTTCAGAGCGTGAAAATGAAGAAGTTCCTGGGAATTGAATGAATGGGAGTAACACAGCTGTATAAATTTAGAGTTAAATTCTAGTTTGAGTTATTCATTCATTTTTAATTAAAATTTTATTTAGACACTGGTTTATTAGTTGTTTACAATGGGCTTTTAGGAATACAGTGCTCTCACATCCATTCTCATTACCCTGTTTTCCCATATCTCTACCATTTAAAATAGACTTGATCACATGTCCCTACCCCACTTCTTGACAGATTTTTAAGTTTAAATGATGTAATTTGTTCCTTGCTTATGTGTTCAAACTAGTGTTTTATAAATACGTGTATATACTTTACTTTATCCTCAAGAGCTGATTATGTTTATTAGACAGATTTGAAAATCCTACTTTTCAAAACCAATTGTTCCTAGTAAGTGGAATATTAGCTAATACATGACTAAAAACATGTCTTTGATAATTAGTAGTTGGATAACATTAAATGAGAAATACCACTAGAAAATAAATAGTAAAATTGGGGGTGGCCATATCCAGCGATACTCAGGAGTTACTCCTGGCTCTGCATTCAGGAATTACTCCTGATAGTATTTGGGGAACTATATGGGGTTCTGCGAATCAAACCCAGGTCAGCCATGTGCAAGGAAAATGCTCTACCTCAAATAGTAAGTACTATTGCTCCATCCCCAAATAGTAAAATTTTAATGTAGTTGTTAAAATCACAACATAGTACATAATAAATTATTAAATGTAAGTTTTATTCATATTACTTTAACTAATTATCATGTACCTGGGTTCTAGTCTTTAACTAATAAATAATAAATCTATAAAAATTAATATGTAGGGCCGGAGAGATAGCATGGAGGTAAAGCTTTTGCCTTGCATGCAGAAGGACAGTGGTTCGAATCCCAGCATCCCTTATGGTCCCTGAGCCTGCCAGGAGCAATTTTTGAGAATAGAGCCAGGAGTAACCCCTGAGTGCTGCTGGGTGTGACCCAAAACCCCAAAGAACAATTAATATGTAATCAGAATAAACATATATTTATTTAAATTTTTTTAAACATGGAATGTTTTGTGGATTTTCATATTATCCTTCAGCAGGGGCTATACCAATTCTTTTATTACTTCAATTTTAGTATGTGTGCTGCCAAGTGAACCAAAATGTCAAAACATTTTAAATATGAAATAGGATTAAAGTTTTATTAAAATTTAATTTGGCTTGATTTGACAAAAACTATTTTAAAATCCCTTTACTTTTGATATTCAAAAAAAATCAAATGAGATACATATGATGTCTGGCACTAATTGTTAATATTACAAGGTGATATGTTTTTAGAGTCAGTGACTTCTGCTATATCACAAGGCTTCAAAAATGAATGAAAACTTGCCAAAGCGCTTCATTTGTTTATAACCATTGTCATAGCCTCAAATTGAATTCTGAACCAGTATTAGCCACAGATGACTATTCTGTGAGTATATTGGCAATTTGAGGGACCATCTTTTGGCCTCTGCTTTTATTTGGTAAAACTTCCTCAGGGAAAGAGAAATACTCAGAATATATTCTACCATTGCCCATAATCTCTTGAGTATTATAGGCTGTCCTATAGAAAGTATAAGGTCAGAGAATCAAGCTGTATCACAGCTAGTTATAACCGATAGCAGTTAGAACCCTTAGAAAACAGAACTTGGCATCACATAGAGATACAAAGGCAGAATAAAACCTAGACAGTCATAAATAATAGTTGAACAAAAATTTGTTGAATGAAAATTTAAAGTTCTCATGGAGAAAAAGTCTTGACTCTAATACTAGCATCTTTATGAGTAGATAGTATCAGTATAAATTGGAGTCCCCTTATAAAAGAAAATACTTAATATGAAATATTTCAGAAATGCAGTAACTTGGAAGCTCTAGGTCTATATGATTTATTAATTTGTTGCTCAGTCACCTTTGATTTGGTTTATTTTCTGTGAATACTTACTAGTTTTAATTTTCCTAATTACTTGATTAGGAATGAACACAGGTTCTATGTTAAAAAAAAATAAAAAAAGAACAACCCTGTTAACCAGTGAGTTCTGACCTTGACTTAGTCTTGCCTAATGAACTCTGGTTTCACAGAATTCCCCTAACTTTTTGATAAGTGAAAACAAATGAGAAAAGCTTGCAGTACATCTTGCTTTGGATGGCCATATATTTTGAAACTTGCTAAGGCTGGTATCAAGAAGACAGGAAGCTAAATCAGTCCAGCTCTGCTTGACACTTATAAAGAAAGACTGCCTGTTCCAGAAATAAAGCTAAATTTACTTATGCCAGAAAAGTCTACCTTGGGAGCAGAGTCATAAGGGCAAATCTATTTCAGAACAGGGATGGACTATTTTCAGTATCAAAGAAATTTTGTGATGTTCCCCTTTTCATAGTTAGTTTCTCCTGTATTCTTACTTAGAATAGGAATTTGATTTATGTTGAGAAAAATGTTTGTTTGAAATACTTTTATATTTGTAGCTGAATTCTTCTTTGAACTTAACTGCTATGTGTATGTCTGTTAATAAGTTAAAATACTTCCTATGCCATTAGTTATATTGGGTTTTGTTTTTATTTATAGTAGTTAACTTTGTATAGAATAGATTACTTGGGTGATTTTCATTTAATTTTAATTTTATTAATATATATATCAGATTTAATACGAGACTAGTAAAAAGCAGTTCACTTGTAAAGAAAAGTATAGCCTTTGTATGAGATGGCTTCACAATGGATGAAAATAGAATTGTTGGAACTCTGCTATTGCTATTTAGTATTAGAAAAACAAGTCATTATTTTCATTTAATTAGGTAGTTTCTTGAATGGAGCTCTGGGATATAAAATATTTGGAACTTAAGAACAAATACAGCAGCTTGAATCAGTATTGTCAAATAAATGTATAAATGAATAACAATAAAATAGCATAATGAAAAGTTTTTCCCCTTATTTTATTCTAATATGGTATAACATGAGTGTACTATTGGGAGTCTTTTAACATGTAATTAAACTATTGAGAGACAAAAAATTGAGAAAAATGAAGGCCAGCAAAGGATAGATAAATGAACACTAAATTCCACTGAGCTTTATATCAGCTTACCACTATTCTTTCTGTAGTTTAATAAGATGAAAAATGTCTAGTACTTAAAGGTCTGGTGAAAGACTGCACATAACTGAACAAACATCTTATTATAGGATTAGCATTTAAATTTTCTAAATGTAGTTTAAGCTTTTTTAAAAAATGCACAAGTAATTTCTCACTCCTGACATACATTGCCTACAGCTTTTTTGGTAGTTTCAGATCTGACCTATATTAGGGCAACCACTCTTATTAACAAGGTTAATATCACAACAGGTTGCTTTTTGTCTTTACTAAATAATTTCACAAAGTTATTTAAAGACACATCTTTACCACCCCCAAAGTGCCAAAGTGTTCTCTGAATGACAATTCTTTGGTGTTAGGATACCTGCCTTATATAATGTAATTATGTGTAGCAAAACATCTTGCAAAGGTTAATTTTTTTTGTATATTTTTGGTACATGGACCCTTCCCTTATATGTTGTAGGTATTTTCATTTCATTACCCTGAGGAGAAATAAATTTATTACAGAGATGCCAGGAGTATATGGAGAGTGAAAATGACACTTCCGAAAATTAAATCAGTGACCAGAGAGAGAGAGAGAGAGAGAGAGAGAGAGAGAGAGAGAGAGAGAGAGAGAGAGAGACAGAGAGACAGAGACAGAGAGAGAATACACCACCTGTATTCTATCCCTGATACTTTACATAGTCCCCGAGGATAGCCAGGAGTGATCCCTGAACAGGAACAAGGGTTAAATGCCGAGCACAGCTGTGTGTAGTCTGAAAGCATATACAATAACAACAAAAAAAGTTAAATCATTTGGGGCCAGGAGGTGGCGCTAGAGGTAAGGTGTCTGCCTTGCAAGCGCTAGCCAAGGAAGGACCGCGGTTCGATCCCCCGGCGTCCCATATGGTCCCCACAAGCCAGGGGCAATTTCTGAGCGCTTAGCCAGGAGTAACCCCTGAGCATCAAATGGGTGTGGCCCGAAAAACCAAAAAAAAAAAAAAAAAGTCAAATCATTTGATTGGCTAGATGTTTGTTAGGAAAAGAGTAATAAGTTGAATATTAAAAATTCTAATTTTAAATTGCTGTCTTCCAGTGCCTTAAAATTCACTGAAATTTGTATAAACTGCCCAGGTACTATTTCTTCTTTCATGTTCCTGGAGATCAGAAGCTTAACACAGAAGTGAAATTCTTGGCTTGAGAAAGACATTGAACTTTATGGAACAAAAAGTCCATTGCATGTGTTCTTGAGAATGTTTTGAAAATGGAGAAAACTTTCCTCTTTTATTTATATTAATAGTTGCCTTTTTCTTAGTATCCTAAGTGTAGCTATATATGTATGTTTTTATATTTATGCTCAGAGTTTTCTTCTGGATCTGTGATCAGAGATTACTTCTAGTAGTGATTAAGAAGAATATGTGTAGCACTAGAATTAAATTGAGGTCAGTTGATGCAAGGCACGTGTTGTACCATTGTTATTTCAGGTCCTCCCTAAATCATTTTTGAGAATAATTTTCTCAAATAAAAGAGACTGTTTTGGCATAATAATAAAAATTACATTTGGTAAATAAATCTTCCATTGTAAATGAATTACCTATTTTAGATTATGATAAATATCATGGCAAAAGAAAGGTCATATTAGAATTTTATGACCTTGAAGGATTTCTAAATTCTATCCACTCCCCAAGCATGATTACCATATCTGACATTTGTCATTTACTCCCTTGAATAATTTTATCAGGAAAACTGCTTATTTATATGATCTTAACACCTATAGTTACTAAGAAGATTGTTGTTCTAGTAAAGTGATACTACTTATTTTATACTCTGTATGTTTTATACTTGGAGTAAAATATACTGTAGTGATATGATAGATTTTTTGACCTCACACCAAACATTTGGAGGGTTTTATTCATACATTTTTTCATTCCAGTATAGTAGCTAAGATACAGAAGAACTCAAATGCCCAACCACAGATAATTGGATCAATAAGTTGTGGTGTATATACAATGAAGTATTATGCAATTTCAGGGAAGGACAAAATTAAACAATTTGCACATATTATGTGACATATATGGGACTAAGAGTTATGCTAAGTGAGATTGATTAGTCAAAAGAAAAGGGATAGATACAGAATGATCTCTCATATGTGGGACTTAAAGATATACAGTATTGTAGCAACAAAGGGCCAAAGGCAACAGAAAAGGAGAGTTTTTTCACAAAACTATGTTTGTATGCATAAAACTAGTATTAAGAGTACTATAAATCACAGTATATCAATACAAATAAATTTAAAAAATGATAAAACTGAAGGCACTGTTTATCATTAGCCAGTCTGAAGATATATATGTATATATATATATATAAATTTATATATGCATACTAAGATTCTCTTTTGTTTTACAACTTTATCTGGCTCTATTGGTGTTAGTTTGATTTTGGTAAATTAGTTTCATTTTTAATGTGCTGTCTTATTAACAACTAAACATATATCTATGGAAAAGATACATAAAATTATTAGTGTCTCATTTTATTGATGTAGAAATTGAAAGTATCTCAAAAGAAGTATCTCAAAGTCTAATATCATCATTTGCAGAAATGAACAAAAGTGGGAGAAAATGCTTGCCTTGGAGTGGAGGTAGTCATGAGAGTAAGTGCCAGGGATTTGGCTCAAGGGTAAAGCATCTGCCTTGGATGCTTGAGTTCCTGAGTTCAGTGTATGAAAATAGCCTCCCAAAAAGCTCCTGAACATTTTAGGTGTGAACCTGATGGCACTGCTGGAGTGGCCCTTCCAAAAGAAAAGAGAGATGAATGGTTAAGAAAATGTTCAATAATATAGTGACTGCGTTTTTTGTAATTTAAAATATGTGCTTACTTGAAATGATAAAGGCTCTTGGAATAAATTGTCAATACAATTTAATTTAATTTAAATATCCATGCATATGTGTATATGCATGTATGTGTCATATGCCCCTATAAGTGTGTGTGTGTGTGTGTGTGTGTGTGTGTGTATGTGTATACAGCCATATCTAAAGGTGCTCAGGTCTTCTGGCTCTGTACTTAGGCATAGCTACTTGTGGGGATGAAGGAACACTGTGTTGTCAGGGACTAAACTTGAGCTATTCTCATTCAAGACAATGCCCTGCCCACTGTACTCTCTTTCCAGCAGTGAAATTATTGTTGTAAGGTCTCACTACATGGTCTCTAGAGATATTAAGGCTAGTCAAACATAGATGGTATTCTTGAAGCCTCTTGCTGATGAGTCCTTTCTGAATGGTCATATGTCTTAGCACCATGTAAGTCTTTAGCTATGAAAAGGGTCAGGCAGAGCTCAAGATTTTAGTGTTAGTGTCTTCATGAAAAAATGCTCCACATCACTAATCATCAGGGAGATGAAAATCAAAACAACGATGAGATACCACCTCACACCACAGAGATTGGCACACATCACAAAGAATGAGAATAAACAGTGTTGGCGGGGATGTGGAGAGAAAGGAACTCTTATCCACTGCTGGTGGGAATGCCGTCTAGTTCAACCTTTATGGAAAGCGATATGGAGATTCCTCCAAAAACTAGAAATCGAGCTCCCATACGATCCAGCTATACCACTCCTTGGAATATACCCTAGGAACACAAAAATACAATACAAAAACCCCTTCCTTACACCTATATTCATTGCAGCACTATTTACCATAGCAAGACTCTGGAAACAACCAAGATGCCCTTCAACAGACGAATGGCTAAAGAAACTGTGGTACATATACACAATGGAATATTATGCAGCTGTCAGGAGAGATGAAGTCATGAAATTTTCCTATACATGGATGTACACGGAATCTATTATGCTGAGTGAAATAAGTCAGAGAGAGAGAGACAAAAACGCAGAATGGTCTCACTCATCTATGGGTTTTAAGAAAAATGAAAGACATTCTTGCAATAATAATTTTCAGACACAAAAGAAAAAAGAGCTGGAAGTTCCAGTTCACCTCAGGAAGCTCACCACAAAGAGTGATGAGATTAGTTAGAGAAATAACTACATTTTGAACTGTCCTAATAATGAAAATGTATGAGGGAAATGGAGAGCCTGTTTAGAGTACAGGTGGGGGTCGGGTGGGGAGGAAGGAGACTTGGGACATGGGTGATGGGAATGTTGCACTGGTGATGGGTGGTGTTCTTTACATGACTGAAACCCAAACACAAATATGTATGTAATCAAGGTGTTTAAATAAAAAAAAATAAATAAAGATTTTAGTGTCAGTGTCTTGTGAGTCAGAAATGATAATGACAGCCCTGGCAGTGTGCTAATGCTTTGGGAATTCTTTGATTTATATGTTTTTGTCCAGCCTTCATCAGTTGGCCATGAGCTCTCCTCTTTGCAGCCTCCATTTTTTCCTGGTCTCTACTCTACCTATTTCTGAAATGGCCATCTGGTTAACAGCTCCAGAGCTGACCTCTGACTTTGATTCTCACAAGATACGTAGATTGACCTTTTTCAAAAGAACCCACATTCCTAGTGGAACCATCGTGTAATATGTCTCATTTATTTCAGAATCGTCCTGTGGCAATGAGATTTTGAATTTTATGTTTTCTCAGCTTCTGCTGTTGCCTCCCTGTGCTCAGTAAGCTTGGCTACTAATTTCTTCCTGCTATATTCTCTCAAAACTTTATTTGCTTAACTTCTGGTCATGTTTGTATTTAGTCTGTGTTGTAAAAAACATTTTTTTTTAAGCCTATTGAAAATCATTGTGGAAGATCAAAATTTCCTGTGGAGAGAAGGCACTTCTACATTCATGAAAAAGGAGGAAGCATCATGCAGAGCAGCTAGCAAGGGGTGTTGGTTATTGATGTGCTGATGTGGGCCCCATAAAGTTCTGGCAGGCTTTTTGCACTTCCCCATGAAGGGCCCTGTCAATCTATGGTGTTTCCAGGGGCTGCAGTTAAGATAACACTTAGTTTTCTTGTCTAGTTCTTTGTGTGGTAGGAAGGGCCCACAGCTGGGCAAAGGTCATCAGTGCTCTTTGAAGAAGGAGGAGGTCTGGGGAGGGTCATGTACACTGAAGATTTCAGGTTTATTAGCTTAATGGTAAATTTAGGATAATGGATCTGATTTTATATTTAGAATATGTCTCCCCTACTTAGAAGTGTCTGAGGGAGGTAAAGAGTCAAGGATAGAAAAAGCACTAATATTGCAAAGTAGAAAAGCATTTTTCTTTTACAATCAGATGAAAAATTATGAGTGTCTTAAAGACCATGTCCAGCAGAGGCCATGGTAGGCCTTTTTGGGGTTTTAGCATCCTGGTATTTCTGGGGTTTCTTGGGCATCCTAGAGGGACCATTTTGATACTTTATTTATTATCTTAGTTTCACTGGTGGCTTTTAGTTAATTAATCTCAATAAAGAGAAATAGTGAGTCTTTCTCTCTTTTTTATTTTCTCCTGGTTTGTCAGTGTTAGAGCTAATTTTGTTTTCTTCAAGCTTTATTCTGTATCTGACATGGGCTTACAGAAATACCACAATTTTTGAATAGACTGAATTCCAGAAGTTGATTTTATATCAGGATTTCCTAATGAGTAGAATGTATATGGTCTGCAAGGGCCACTGATACCCTTGGAGTATGAGCAAAATTTTGCTTATGCTTTCAGACTTCATATTTTTTGGCTGGTAAGTTTTAGCACAGACCACAATTCCCCAGGATAGAATGGTTTGGAACTTTTATGTTGGGAACTTTTAATGCATGAATCAGAAATGAATTCTGCCCAAGAAGCTTATAGACCAGTCAAGGAGATAAGACATGTATATAAAGAGCTCTAAAAGTTTGACAAAATGTTTTGGACATTCTGAGAAAACAAGATGACTTTGGGCAATGGACATCAAAATAGCTGTGTGTTTTTTAGAGAAGAGCTGAGGAAGGCATTGATGTTAAGATAGGTCAAAAGAGAACACCGGGGCCGGCGAGGTGGCGCTAGAGGTAAGGTGTCTGCCTTACAAGCGCTAGCCAAGGAAAGGACCACGGTTCGATCCCCTGGTGTCCCATATGGTCCCCCCAAGCCAGGGGCAATTTCTGAGCGCATAGCCAGGAGTAACCCCTGAGCATCTAACGGGTGTGGCCCGAAAAACCAAAAAAAAAAAAAAAAAAAAAAAAAAAGAGAACACCATTTCTATGTAAGACAATTATAAGTTGGTTTGGTTTTTGTTTTTAGGTCACACCTGATTGTGCTCAGGCCATACACTTGGCTCTGCAATTTAAGGATCACTCCTGACACAGAGGTCAAACCCTTGTTAGTCACATCAGTTATTTTTAAAGTTCTTCCTCCATGATATAAAGATGAGCAAATTATATTATGATTCAAGCCATTCTTCATCTAATATGAAAAGTTTATATTTTAAAAAGTTAATTGCACTGCACTGATTTCAATGTTTCCTGCATTAGATAACATGGAAATGTAAACATTAAACATATACATTGGACTATGTTAAAAGGCAATGCTTCAATAAAGTCATATACAAAAAGTGAGGGATATGAATTTTTGCCACTTCACACCTGGAAATGGCAATGAAGGCCAACTGTCCCCACACCCAGTGGATTCTTCTCTGCCCGACTCTAGGTCTGTGCACTGTGTGGCCTAAGTGTCATTATTTGACCATTAGATGGCACTCTTGCATAGAAGAGTCAGCCCAGAATTACCTAGGGACCTGGCAGGGCTCAACTTAACTTTCCTCCATCCCTGAAAATGATGGCTCTGTCTGATAAATGAGCTCCTGGAGGAGCTGGAGTGTCAAATAGAGTTGTGTAAAAGGGACTTTCAAGAAATCAAATTGATGATATTTGAGGTGACGAAAAGCAGGAACTGCTGTCTACTTTTGACATTTACATTTTTAAAAAATTGGAGGGGCTTCAGGCACTCCTGTCACTGGGCCACAGGTATTGACTATAAATTAATATGCACAAAAAAAATTCTTAACCTTCCCCATGCTGACTCTTCTCTATTTCTGTTTTTCTTAGCAGGTCTCTCTTTTTTCCCTAGGCCCCAGGGCTAAGGTTTTTTCTAAGTAGCCTCTTTGATTTTATTTTAGTCATCCTCTTCTTTATTCCATCAACATCTCTTATTTGTTCCATCAAAGCCTATTATCTTCAAAGTATGTTACAGGTACTCTATTATTATTACTGTTATTACTATTATTATTAAAATAGAAATTGAGGGTGAACTCAATATTCCTTCAATTGTTCTAACTCTATTCTTGTTTTCTTTCTAAGTAACCTGTTATTTATTATTGTCAGATCTGACCACAGTCATTTAGTTTATTTTGTTCAAATTTACCTTTAATGTCTGGTTGAGTTGGTTTGTTCTTCCCTTCCCTTCCCGTCCCATTTCAGGGGCACACCTGGCACTACTCAGGACTTACTCTTGACTTTTTGCTCTCAGGGATCACTGCTAGTAGAGTTCAGGGGATCATCTGTGGTGCTGGGAATTGAACCAGGATTGGACACAAGAAAAATAAAGGCTTTATTTCTGTCCTATCTCTCCAATATTTCTATAGTTGTTTCATGTCTAGAAAATAGATTTCTCTGTAATTTATCTATTTCCCAATATGATGGAAAACAACAAAAATTTTGGGAATGAATAGAGACACACAACTTCAAATTCCTCCATAATTTTTACCACCATAATACTAATTATTCAATAATAGGAAAACAATGCAAGGTAACTATTTGTTTATATTTTCTTAGACTGCTCTGATTCTTTCCATGCAACAAATATTTAAAATGATATAACTGAGACTGGAGAATAGAAGTTAAATTGCTTGCCTTAGGAGGCATCTCATAGTCACAGGAACATTGACTTTATTGACCTCAAACAGAGTTGGAAGTTCCCCCCTGAGTGCCACATTCACCAAAATAAAAGAATCTATACCGAATACCTGTGCATTCCACTTCTCCAAATTATCACATTTTGTCATATTCAGATCAAATGTGTTTTAAAAATTATTTAAATTTTAGATGAAACTATATTTTAAAAGAAAGAATAATGTTTCTTCTTCTTCTTCTTCTTCCTCTTCTTCTTCTTCTTCTTTTTCTTCTTCTTCTTCTTCTTCTTCTTCTTCTTCTTCTTCTTCTTCTTCTTCTTCTTCTTCTTGTATTTTAAAAGAAAGAATAATGCTTCTCCTCCTCTCCCCCTCCTCCTCCTCCTCCCCCCCTCCTCCTCCTCCTCCTCCTCCCCCCCTCCTCCTCCTCCTCCTCCTCCTCCTCCTCCTCCTCCTCCTCCTCCTCCTCCTCCTCCTCCTCCTCCTCCTTCTTCTTCTTCTTCTTCTTCTTCTTCTTCTTCTTCTTCTTCTTCTTCTTCTTCTTCTTCTTCTTCTTCTTCTTCTTCTTCTTCTTCTTCTTCTTCTTCTTCTTTATTTTTGGTCACACCCGGCAGCGCTCAGCGGTTACTCCTGGCTCTATGCTCAGAAATTGCTCCTGGCAGGCTCAGGGGACTATATGGGATGCCGGGATTTGAACCACCAACCTTCTGCATGCAAGGCAAATGCCTTACCTCCTTACTATCTCTCCAGCCCCTAAGAGTAGTGCTTCTAAAAGAACTATGTGATACTATGTGAGACTTAATAGTAACACAGAAGGCTCAACTAGCACCAACCACAGCCTAGTAAATTCTTAGAAACCACCTTTAGTTACACCAAGAAGAGATTAAATAGTCATATCAAATTGATCTATGTTGATCTAAGATTTGATTTGCCTTTGTGTTGTAACAAGTATTATAAAATCAATTTGTTTGTGCATGAATGGAGGCAGACTATAGTGGTGGATGGGAGATTGGGGTCACTGGTGGAGGAAGTCATACTGGTGGTGGGATTGGTATTTGAATATTTAATGCAACTGTATTATGAACAACTTGTTAAATCATGGTGTTATAATCAAAATTAGAAAAAAAATTTTAAAAGACAAGTATGGGATGAAGCAGTAAAAAAAAAGAAAGACATACTTAATATAAGGCTGGAAAAATAGTGTAGGGATGATAAAGCATTTACTTTACATGAAGCCAGCAAAAAACTGGTTCAATGGGGTTGTTGTGTCCCAACCACTCATTCAGCATTCTCCCAAAGAGGAATACTTGATTGTGAGCGACCGAGCACCCACATGTTTAATGGAACTCTGAATGGATTTTCCACCGTCTGATTCAAGCCACAAAAAGTTTGCATAGCCCTGAGCCAAAAGAACCCTGCAAATAAATTTAGCTCACCACAGAGAATCTGGCTTAACTAGATTCCTTAAATCTTTCCATGGAACCTGTTTTTGTAACTGCTCTCATACAACGCAATTATAGATAGGTTTTTGTAAGGTTTAAACTGTAAGATCTATTAAGGATTTGCTTCCCCTCCCCCCATCCTGCCAGGTTCCTCCTTATCCTTCCCGCCATCAAAATATGTCTGCTCCCATTGGTTAAAATCGTTGTACCTGTACAAATCTGATTGGTTTAAGTTTCAATCCTATGTTTTTGCTCCTCTCACTGAAGCAGGGCATAAAAACCCTGCTTGCTCCCTCAATAAACCTCTTGACAGGAACTCAGCTTGAGCGCTTTATTAACTTCTGCGGCTTAATTTTCTAGGTGTTCACAAAAGAGCTTAACACTTGCGAATTATTTGTATCTGCCTTCTGCCTTCTGTCCTGGTTGAGAGAAAGCTGCTGGCCGGAAATCTCTCCCGGTAAAGGGCAGAAGTGGAGGCGAATACACTTGATGTCAAAAAAACCAGTCTCATCTCACCTTTTATTTGTTTGTTTGTTTTTTGGGGGTCCACCCCGTTTGATGCTCTGGCTATGAGCTCAGAAATCGTCCCTGACTTGGGGGGACTATATAGGACACCAGGGGATCAAACTGCGGTCTGTCCTAAGCTAGCACTTGCAAGGCAGACGCGTTAGCTCTAGCGCCACGTCTCCGGCCTCTCACCTTTTTTTTTTTAAATAATTAATTTTATGATCTACAAAGACAACCACTTTAAAATATTTTTGGAGCTAATTACTTTAATTTGCTTTACAAAATTTTCAATTTTGATTCCCACTTTAGAAGACGAATGATATTGTAGCTTCTCACTGCTACTATCACTTCTCATATAAAATTTGGAATACATTTTAAATTATTATGTATTCATCTGCAATTCAAGTTTACCTTAGTGATCTGTATTTTATTTGCTGTATTTTGCTCCAGCCTAACCTACTAAACACACACTACGATTCATCTTGCTCCAAATTGTAAGTTTGTCATATTTTAATTTTAGCTCATTCATTCAATGTTTATATTTTTAGGAGTATTAAATTCTAACTCAAAACTAGCCAAAAAACTTCTTAAAACATTATTCATTTTCAGCTATTTTGATGTCTATTGCCCAAAGTCATCTTGTTTTCTCAGAATGTCTAAAACATTTTGTCAAACTTTTACAACCTTATCATTTTCTATTTGTTTTCTTGGTTTGAAAATTATTTGTTTATAGACTTTCTGAATATATTCATGTCTCTAAGTAATTCACCCTCAACCTTCCCTAAGTCTCAGCTCAGTGTGTCTACTTGATTTTACTCCCTGAAATTTCTCTGGATTCATATGTTCTGCTCAGGGACATCTTTCTGAACTTGCTGCTCCATGGCTTTCCCACAGTGTTTTCCTTCCTTTTTTCCTTCATGAGGACTCCTACTATTTCTCTCCAAATGAGGAATTTTATGTTTATGGAGTCTCTTATTTCCTCCTGTACCTTTGTTTACCCCATCATTTTTGTGGGCAACCTTTGAGAAACCTTTCAAGGACAGGAGATTTGCATATGTAAAAATGTGTTTATTTTGCTGTCCTTTTGGTGAGGAAGAAGGTGGCATGCTGGGAATTATTTTGAAAGCATTTCTCTGTTCCTTCCTAGCAATGTTACTGTTGCTAAGAGACCTTAATGCTGTCTTGCAATCCACTCCTTTGTGTTCAGGAATTTTGAACTTTAATAAGAACGTGCCCCAGGAAGGTTTGTGTTTGGTTGTCCTGAATTCTAGGAGAATGTCCAGTTTCCTAACCAAATCTAGAGGAAAAATTTCAAACAATCAACTAATGAGTAGCATTTTAAGCCATTTGATACCAGTAGGTCAACCTTTGTGCTTTTATCTTAAGATTATCAGGTAATATCAAAAATTAAAGCTTTGCAGAAGACTTAAATCAGACAATACTGAAATCCTTCCAAATTAAGCACAACAGATTTTGGAATATGTGTTCCATTTATTCTTGCTACTGAACAAGTAACCTCTTATTTGAAATACAAGCCCAGTTTAGTTTAAAATTTGAAGTTTCACAAATCAAACTAAATGGTGTTGTTTAAATTGTCCAAAGCAAAAAGAAGAGTGAAATATTAGTTTTGACCAGCTATGTTTAAAATATTGGAAGACACCTAATTTTACTGTTTAAAAAATTGCAGGCTGTATTTTTTTTGAAGAAGAAGAAAAGAGAGCTAAAATTTGTTTAAGACTCAGGAGTCCTTTATGGTTTTAGATTTTGGTTCATAATAATATGAACTTGTAAAAATGGTAAATGAATATTAGGTCAGCACCAGTTTATTTTAGTCCATACAAATAAAACAATAATTCTCAGAGTGCCAAATGCTTATTAATTTGCACACATTTCTGGAAAGCAACTGGAGTAGGTTCTTCCAAACATGTTCATAAACATGGTTATGATGAGGTGGTGAAGGAAAATCTGGGGTGGTAGCCATCAAGAATTTGCAATTTTCCTTGTGAGAAAACTTTGACAAACATCAGAAAAATATATGCACTTTAAAGCTGAAAATATCTCATCACAACTTTTGGGATATAATGAATGTTTAAATATTAAAAAGAATAATTTAGAACAATCAATCATACTTGATCTTTGAGGAAATTGGAATAGCTACACTAATTTGATAAAAAGATAATATACTTTCTAAAAAAATTAATGGATTTTTAAGATTTTTTTCTAAGTAATAGCTTTGAAAGAAATGTAATAAGCATCTATTTTCTTGGAGATAAAGTTTTTTAGTATTAGAAATGAGAAATTAGTGATAAGTAATAGCTTCATGAATAATTATGAATTATTGACACTTGAAGTTTCACATAAAGCATTTTAGTGTGTGTGTGTATGTGTGTGTGTGTGTGTGTGTGTGTGTGTGTGTGTGTGTGTGTTTGGGTTGTACCCCTAGATGCTTAGGGCTTATTCCTGACTCTGAAATCAAAAATCACATTGTCAGGCTTCTGGGACTATGTGAAGTGCCCGGAATCAAATCCTGGTCAGTTATGTGCAAGGTAATTACGTAAAGCATGCTGTCTTTTAGAAGTATGTTTTATAGGTCCAGGAAGATAGTAGAGTATTTAGGCAATTGTCTTGCCAACAGCCAATGTTGGTTTAATCACTAAGAAAATGAGGAATGATTCTAAACACAGAACCCAGGAAAGACACAGGCACCATCAGATGTGGCTTAGAAACTAAAACCAGAGATAAAAATATATCTTATAGTTTATAAAGAGACAAATAAAATGTTCTCAATGATGATAATTGAAATAAACTATGGTTAATATATTGTAATATGCATTAATAAATCATAACATGGCATATTGAGTTTGATATATAAGAATTTCAATTTGCAAATGAGCAAAAATAATTTTAGTATCAAATTTTCTTTTAACATAAGAGATTTCTTAAATCTCCTTTTCTATCCTATCATAATTTTTTGAAATGCCAGCTAGAATTTAATATTTGGTTAGGGAATTTATGAGAAGTTTAATTTTGAGAGTATTATAAGAAGAAAATATAAAAATAAATATAATAAGCATTTGAGTTATTTGTATAATAGAAATGATGAAAATGTATAATAAAAATTCATTTTCTTGGGTAGATTTTGGTCTGCATCTTTTTCTTTTGAAACTGAGTTTTAGCTGAAGGTTAGCTTTACTTTTCAATTTTTGAAAGTGGCTGTGACATTCTAGGCAGAATTGCTGTAGTAGGCCTGGGATTCTTTCGCATCACTGCATGGGAATATTTTCCATTCCACTAATCCCCAGTGGGTGTATTTCACCTCTCCTAAATGGGATATTTCTAAACATTACCATTTCAACCAAAGTTATTTGATAGATTGCTATTATTTATTGATACTGTATAAGTCTTGCTGCCAACATAATCTTAATAAGTCATTACTAGTCCACTGGGAAAGCTATTTTTCCATTTCTTAAGCTTTAGTGCCTGTGCTGTATGGATTTGGCATTTAATAAATCACTAGAGGGCCAGCAAATACATTATATTCCTATAGTTGAGACTGCCTAGATAAAAGTGGATGGAGAGATCTTTCCACTCTAAGTAGCGGGAGAGCATTTGTTTGCCACAAATTGGTTCTGAATCAATTGCTAAGAAACTTGGCATATCCTGGCTTACTAGAATGTGAGAGGAGGGCAAGACTAAGTGCTGTGAGGGGTGCTTTTCTGTCTTCTAGTTAATTGAATAAGCAAGAAGTAGTGCCTAAGGAACAATAGTCCTATGGGAAAAATGGCTAGACTATTTCCTTTTTAAATGTGGAAATTATTACACTACTCTCTGATATATGTCCTTTGTTCATAAAAAGTATAAAAGGTTTCTTAAAAGCAAGTGACACTCATGGGTAGAAATACAGAAAGGAAAACATTGATGGAAAGCATAAGATTTATTTACTAATAAATAAGTTATACATGTTCATGTTTCTGTTTTACTGTGTGAAATGTGTGTGTGTGTGTGTGTGTGTATAAAGTGTGTATCTGTGTGAGAAAGTCAGAGGGAGAAATAGACAGAGAAAGTCAAAGACTGAGAACAAATATAACAGTCTTAATGGTGTGGGATTGGAGAATTGTGTTTAGTTAAGGCTTAATTTTGTCAGCTACGCCACTAGTAATCTTTTTAACTGTTGCTTCTTTGGAAGTCAAATTAGAACACTCAACTTTGAAATAGTTTGAGAATCAGTAGACTGGAAATAGACTATTCTATTGTTGGTTTCTTTTATTTTATTTTTGCCTGTTCATACTTTTATACTGGTGGTGTAGCACCTTTAATTTTTGCTTAATTCCATCCCTTAATTAAATTCCTTAAATTTATTGTGTTTTGACAAAGAATGAATTATGAAAAAAACCACTAGGATTTTTAAGTTTTGCTGACACCCAAACTAGAATTTGTGTTCAGATACATTTGGATTGCATAGTTTAAGATTTTTTACTATAATAATTTTTAATAAAATTTCAATTGTCTATGTTAAAGGTAAAGAAAACTCATCATGAATGTCTATTATTTGAAGATTGTGAAGTCCAGCCCAAGGTTAATGGATCTAAAGCAATGTTACTGTGAGGATTAAGAAAGCAAGACAGACAAAATAGAGAAAAGCATGAAATTAGGACTCACAGCCTTATGGATTGAGTGCTTGATATTCCATATAGGACATTTATTTTTAAAAAATAATCAGCATGAGAAGAAGGGCAGATACAGACAAATGTCTGTATAATGCTAACTAAGCCTAAGGGTAGGGGTACATTTCCTAAGGGAATGTATGAGGAAAGAAGAAGCTAAGGTAAAACCTGAAAATTGTCTTCCTTCAGGTAAGGTGGCAGATAAAAGACTGAATACAGGACTCCTGCCCTCAAGGTGTTCCCTGCTGGTGCCAGCTGGTTCCCTGCTGGTGCCAATTTAACTACAAGTTCTGTAGTTAAACTTGTTTATTTCTTGGATGTCTTCATATCTGACAGGGAACTATTTACTCTCTAGGTGTCCCATACTACGCATTGTTTAGGATGTATAAATATTTGTTTGAATGTTTTATAGTAAAATTTTGCTTTCATTTTTTGCTTACCATTTCTCAAATTTAAATGTAAAATACATTTTTAGACTAGTAAATATAGTAAATAAATGAATTTATTTGAAGGCTACAATTGGGCAGTATTGGCACTCAAATTCTAGTTACCTGGGATAGAATGAATAACTTGTCAAGAACATTTGTCAACTCCTCAGTATTAAGGAGGGCTGTGGAGTCGGTAGATAAATGCTCAGACTCAAACTCCTCAGTTTTTTGTACTTCCAACTCCTACTCTGACTGACTCCAGGTACCCAAATTTCCTCCAGCTCTGACTTCTCGACTCCGACTTCAACTGACTCCACAGCCCTGGTATTAAGTAGAAACCAGAAAATAGAAGTGGGAGCAGAATTTTTCTTGATGTTTCTAAATAGGGTTCAATTCTGGTCTTTTTAAAATGTGTATGCACATTTTTTCAGTTATGTCCTTTAGGTATTTGAATTTAAACTACATTTAAATACAAATGTCACTTAAATACACCCTTAACCTGTAGCAATATATGTAACCTTACATCCTTGTGAATATGAGACAATAGAATGCTATAGTTTATCAGAGAATATATGTCCAGCTGCTTATCTTCACCTGGAGGGAATGTATGGTTAATGACTTGGTGAGGTAGGAAAGGTACGTTTGAGACTTTAAAAAATTATTTATTTTTATTGATTGGGTCTGTGGTTTACAATATTGTTAATTTCTGATGTATATGATTCCAACACCTCATCCATCAGCAGTATACCCACTTCTCTTTTCCAAGGACACCAACACCCTTCCCTCTCATTATATCCCTTCCAATTCAGTTGTCTGGATAATGTATGTGTTCTGCCATTATGTTGTTTTTGGACATTTTTTTTTTTACCTTGCTGTGCATTTTAGGCTCCAAATTAAAGAGAGCATTTGTTGTTTCAGGTATCAGTGTAATGTTGATTTAAATGAAGTGGTTAGGGAAGATTGTTGCTTCCTCAATATTTTGGAAGAGATTGAAGTAGATGAGATTTAAGAGAGCCTTATTTGAAGCTTTGGGAGAACTCTCTAGTAAATTCATTTAAACCTGGGTTTTTGGGGTGGGGTAGATTTTTAATTACTGTTACAATTTTGTTACTTGAGATTGATTGATTTGATTTTTTTAATTTTCTCTTGGCTACTTGTTAGGAGTTCATATGAGTCTAAGGATTCATTCATTTCTTCTAGTTTCTCAAGCTTAGTGCCATAAAGTTGTTCATAGTAAGCTCTTGTGAATTTTTATTTCTAAAATTTCTACCCTTCATGTTTGATCTATTTATTTGGTCTCTTCCTCTTTTTTGAATTAGTGAATCTAGCTAAGAATTTGTTAATCATATTTGCTCTTTAAAGGAACCACTCCTGATTTTGTTGACCCTTTGTATTGTTTTCTTGGTATTTATATAATTGATTTCTACTCCAATTTCTATCATATCTTACCTTTCCAATTTTTTTTTGGTATTCATGCTGTTGTTTTTCATCAAGCCGACATGTTAAAATGTTGATTTGAGGCCATTAATTTTTCCTGGTTTGTGCTTGAAAATCTATAAACTTTCTTTTGTACTGCTTTTCCTGAGAACACATCATTTTGATACATCTTTTATGAAAATATTTTCTTTAAATTGAATTCTGCACCTCCTTAGAAAGAATTTAGTAGGTTTTATTTTTGTATCACACACAAGATTGACCTGCGATTTTGGAAAGGGAAATGTAAATAGAGAAAATAATTTTTTTGGTTACACCTAATGGTGTTTAGAGTTTTCACCTGGCTGTGCATTCAGAAATTACTTTTGGCAGGCTCAAGGGATCATATGGGATACTGGGAATCAAATCTGAATTGGCCACATGTAAAAAAAAATGGCCTACCCACTGTGCTATCACTCTGGCCCTCAGAAAATAATTTTAAAAAACATTGATTGAAGGGTATATAAAGGTAAATATTAGGAGTACAGATCATAGGTGAAATTCTCTATTCCTATATAACATTACCTAAAACCAGTTGTTCTTATGTAAAACAACTTTTCTTGGTTTGTTTTTGAATCACATTCAGGACTTACTCCTGGCTCTGTGCTTAAGGATCACTCCTTGGGGATGATGCCAGGGATGAACCAAGTTTGAGATGTATAAGGCAAGTGCCCTGACCACTGTGCTATCTCTTTGGTCCAGTCTAATAAAAGAAACTTAATATTTAGTTTCATATATTCTACATTGCAATATTGAGCTTATTATTTATGATAAATAAACATTTCTTTTACTATAATATCAATAAAATACAAACTCTAGAACTTATTTTATTTAAGTCAAAGGAAGGTAGAATTGAAAAAATTCTTAACAAAATTATTAAAACAAGAATATCTATTATAAAAATAAAATTTAAGGACTGGAGTGATAACACAGTGGCAGGGCATTTGTCTTGCACGTGGTAGACCTGGAATGGACTCGAGTTTGAACCCCGGCATCCCATATGGTCCCTCGAGCCTGCTAGGAGTGATTTCTGAGTGTAGAACCAGATTAACTCTTGAGTATTGCTGGATGTGGCCCAAAACAGAACAAAAATAATAAAATAAAATAAATGAATAAATAAATTTAAGAATCCTTTAGAAAGTTTTTCATATGTATGTATGTATGTATGTATGTATGTATGTATGTATGTATGTATTTTTTGGAGGGGCACACCCTGTGATGCTCAGGGGTTACTCCTAACTTTGTGCTCCAAAATCGCTCCTGAAAAGCCTCTTCAACAAGTAGTGTTGGCAAGTGGTGTTAACAACTGGTTAACTTGCAAAAAAGCAAACATACCCCCATCTAACACCATATATACCATGTCTGAAGCTAAAATCCAAATGAAGTAAAGACCTTGCTATCAGATCTGAAACCATAAGGTATATAGAGCTTCATATCATGAGCCAGTCCTTCCAGCCCTCATCTCTGGGTATTATTACAATAATGTCTTTTATTTTTCTTAAAATCCATAGATATGTGAGACTATTCTGTGTCTTTCACTGTCCCTCTGACTTAATTCACCATAATAGTTTCCATGTCCACCCATGTATAGGGAAATTCATGACTTCATCTTTCCTGACGGCTGCATAATATTTCATTGTGCATATGTACCAACTTTCTTTAGCCATTCAACTTTTGAAGGGCATCTTGGTTATTTTCAGATTCTGGCTATTGTAAATAGTGCTTCAATGAATATAGGTGTGAGGAAGTTAATTTTGTATTGCATTTTGTATTTCGAGGGCATATTCCTAGGAGTGGTATAGCTGGGTCATATGGAAGCACAATTTCCATTTTTTTTTGTGGAATTTCCATAAAAACAATTGGTATTTTATAGTTGTGTTTATTTACAGTGTGGTCCATTGTCTCTGAAGAGTTATTTTTTCCCACTTCTTTTCCCTCATAAAATCAAGAGTGTGTCCTGAAGATAACACAGCACAAATCCTTGGGTTTTATTATAATAAAAGATGTTTTTTTTTTTTTTCTTTTAAATAATTTCTTTTTTTTTTTTTTAATTTTTTTTTTATTTAAACACCTTGATTACATACATGATTGTGTTTGGGTTTCAGTCATAAAAGGAACACCACCCATCACCAGTGCAACATTCCCATCACCCAAGTCCCAAATCACCCTCCTCCCCACCCAACCCCCGCCTGTACCCTAAACAGGCTCTACATTTCCCTCATACATTCTCAATATTAGGACAAATGTAGTTATATTCTCTATATTTCAAAATGTAGTTATTTCTCTAACTAAACTCATCACTCTTTGTGGTGAGCTTCCTGAGGTGAGCTGGAACTTCCAGCTCTTTTCTCTTTTGTGTCTGAAAATTATTATTACAAGGGTGTCTTTCATTTTTCTTAAAACCCATAGATGAGTGAGACCATTCTGCGTTTTTCTCTCTCTCTCTGACTTATTTCACTCAGCATAATAGATTCCATGTACATCCATGTATAGGAAAATTTCATGACTTCATCTCTCCTGACAGCTGCATAATATTCCATTGTGTATATGTACCACAGTTTCTTTAGCCATTCATCTGTTGAAGGGCATCTTGGTTGTTTCCAGAGTCTTGCTATGGTAAATAGAGCTGCAATGAATATAGGTGTAAGGAAGGGGTTTTTGTATTGTATTTTTGTGTTCCTAGGGTATATTCCTAGGAGTGGTATAGCTGGATCGTATGGGAGCTCGATTTCCAGTTTTTGGAGGAATCTCCATATCGCTTTCCATAAAGGTTGAACTAGACAGCATTCCCACCAGCAGTGGATAAGAGTTCCTTTCTCTCCACATCCCCGCCAACACTGTTTATTCTCATTCTTTGTGATGTGTGCCATTCTCTGGGGTGTGAGGTGGTATCTCATCGTTGTTTTGATTTGCATCTCCCTGATGATTAGTGATGTGGAACATTTTTTCATGTGTCTTTTGGCCATGCGTATTTCTTCTTTGTCAAAGTGTCTGTTCATTTCTTCTCCCCATTTTTTGATGGGGTTAGATGTTTTTTTCTTGTAAAGTTCTGTCAGTGCCTTGTATATTTTGGAGATTAGCCCCTTATCTGATGGGTATTGGGTGAATAGTTTCTCCCACTCAGTGGGTGGCTCTTGTATCCTGGGCACTATTTCCTTTGAGGTGCAGAAGCTTCTCAGTTTAATATATTCCCATCTGTTAATCTCTGCTTTCACTTGCTTGGAGAGTGCAGTTTCCTCCTTGAAGATGCCTGTAATGTCCTGTAGTGTTTTGCCTATGTGCTGTTCTATATATCTTATGGTTTTGGGGCTGATATCGAGGTCTTTAATCCATTTGGATTTTACCTTTGTACATGATGTTAGCTGGGGGTCTAAGTTTAATTTTTTGCAAGTGGCTATCCAATTGTGCCAACACCACTTGTTGAAGAGGCTTTCCCTGCTCCATTTAGGATTTCCTGCTCCTTTATCAAAAATTAGATGGTTGTATCTCTGGGGAACATTTTCTGAGTATTCAAGCCTATTCCACTGATCTGAGGACCTATCCTTATTCCAATACCATGCTGTTTTGATAATTGTTGCTTTGTAGTACAGTTTAAAGTTGGGAAAAGTAATTCCTCCCATATTCTTTTTCCCAATGATTGCTTTAGCTATTCGAGGGTGTTTATTGTTCCAAATGAATTTCAAAAGTGTCTGATCCACTTCTTTGAAGAATGTCATGGGTATCTTTAGAGGGATGGCATTAAATCTGTATAATGCCTTGGGGAGTATTGACATTTTGATGATGTTAATCCTGCCAATCCATGAGCAGGGTATGTGTTTCCATTTCCGTGTGTCCTCTCTTATTTCTTGGAGCAGAGTTTTATAGTTTTCTTTGTATAGGTCCTTCACATATTTAGTCAAGTTGATTCCAAGATATTTGAGTTTGTGTGGTACTATTGTGAATGGGGTTGTTTTCTTAATGTCCATTTCTTCTTTATTACTGTTGGTGTATAGAAAGGCCATTGATTTTTGTGTGTTAATTTTGTAGCCTGCCACCTTGCTATATGAGTCTATTGTTTCTAGAAGCTTTTTGATAGAGTCTTTAGGGTTTTCTAAGTAGAGTATCATGTCATCTGCAAACAGTGAGAGCTTGACTTCTTCCTTTCCTATCTGGATTCCCTTGATATCCTTTTCTTGCCTAATCGCTATAGCAAGTACTTCCAGTGCTATGTTGAATAGGAGTGGTGAGAGAGGACAGCCTTGTCTTGTGCCAGAATTTAGAGGGAAGGCTTTCAGTTTTTCTCCATTGAGGATAATATTTGCCACTGGCTTGTGGTAGATGGCCTTCACTATATTGAGAAAGGTTCCCTCCATTCCCATCTTGCTGAGAGTTTTGATCAAGAATGGGTGTTGGACCTTATCAAATGCTTTCTCTGCATCTATTGATATGATCATGTGGTTTTTATTTTTCTTGTTATTGATGTTGTGTATTATGTTGATAGATTTACGGATGTTAAACCAGCCTTGCATTCCTGGGATGAAACCTACTTGATCGTAGTGGATGATCTTCTTAACGAGGCATTGAATCCTATTTGCCAGGATTTTGTTGAGGATCTTTGCATCTGCATTCATCAGTGATATTGGTCTGTAATTTTCTTTTTTGGTAGCGTCTCTGTCTGGTTTAGGTATCAAGGTGATGTTGGCTTCATAAAAGCTATTTGGAAGTGTTTCTGTTTGTTCAATTTCATGAAAGAGTCTTGCCAAGATTGGCAGTAGTTCCTCTTGGAAAGTTTGATAGAATTCATTAGTGAATCCATCTGGACCTGGGCTTTTGTTTTTCGGCAGACATTTGATTACTGTTTTAATTTCATCAATGGTGATGGGGGTGTTTAGATATCCTACATCCTCTTCCTTCAACCGTGGAAGATTATAAGAGTCCAAGAATTTATCCATTTCTTCCAGGTTCTCATTTTTAGTGGCGTAGAGTTTTTCAAAGTAGTTTCTGATTACCCTTTGAATCTCTGTCATATCAGTAGTGATCTCTCCTTTTTCATTCCTGATACGAGTTATCAAGTTTCTCTCTCTCTCTTTCTTTGTTAGGTTTGCCAGTGGTCTATCAATCTTGTTTATTTTTTCAAAGAACCAACTTCTGCTTTCGTTGATCTTTCGGATTGTTTTTTGAGTTTCCACTTCGTTGATTTCTGCTCTCAGCTTTGTTATTTCCTTCTGTCTTCCTGTTCTTGGGTCCTTTTGTTGAGCATTTTCTAGTTCTATTAGCTGTGTCATTAAGCTACTCAGGTAAGCTCCTTCTTCCTTCCTGATGTGTGCTTGCAAAGCTATAAATTTTCCTCTCAGTACTGCTTTTGCTGTGTCCCATAAGTTCTGAGAGTTTGTGTCTTTATTGTCATTTGTTTCCAGGAACCTTTTTATTTCCTCCTTGATTTCATCTCGGACCCACTGGTTATTGAGCATGAGGCTGTTTAACTTCCAGGTGTTAAAGTGTTTCTTCTGAGTCCCTTTGGAGTTCACAAATAATTTCAGAGCCTTGTGGTCAGCGAAGGTAATCTGCAAAATTTCTATCCTCTTGATCTTATGGAGGTATGTTTTATGTGCCAGCATGTAGTCTATCCTGGAGAATGTCCCATGTACATTGGAGAAGAATGTGTATCCAGGTTTCTGGGGATGGAGTGTCCTATATATATCCACTAGGCCTCTTTCTTCCATTTCTCTCCTCAGGTCTAGTATGTTCTTGTTGGGTTTCAGTCTGGTTGACCTGTCCAGTGTTGACAAAGCCGTGTTTAGGTCCCCCACAATTATTGTGTTGTTGTTGATATTATTTTTCAGATTTGTCAGCAGTTGTATTAAATATTTTGCTGGCCCCTCATTCGGTGCATATATGTTTAGGAGAGTGAATTCTTCCTGCTCTACGTACCCCTTGATTAATATAAAATGTCCGTCTTTGTCCCTTACAACCTTCCTGAGTATAAAGTTTGCATTATCTGATATTAGTATGGCCACTCCAGCTTTTTTATGGGTGTTGTTTGCTTGGATAACTTTTCTCCAGCCTTTTATTTTGAGTCTATGTTTGTTCTGACTATTCAGGTGCGTTTCTTGTAGGCAGCAGAAGGTTGGATTGAGTTTTTTGATCCATTTAGCCACTCTGTGTCTCTTAACTGGTGCATTTAGTCCATTGACGTTGAGAGAAAGAATTGTCCTGGGATTTAACGCCATCTTTATTTCAAAATTTGGTGTGTCTTTTGGGTAGTCTTGTCTTAGATTAGGTCTTTCAGTTTTTCTCTTAAGACTGGTTTTGTGTCTGTGAAGTTTCTGAGCTGTTTTTTGTCTGTGAAACCATGTATTCTTCCATCAAACCGGAAAGTGAGTTTTGCTGGGTATAGTATTCTGGGTGAAGCATTCATTTCATTCAGTCTTGTCACAATATCCCACCACTGCTTTCTGGCATTGAGCGTTTCTGGTGACAGGTCTGCTGTAAATCTCAGGGAAGCTTGCTTGAACATGATTTCCCCTTTTGATCTTGCTGTTTTCAGAATTCTGTCTCTATCTGTGGGATTTGTCATTGTGACTAGGATGTGTCTTGGGGTGGTTTTTCTGGGGTCTCTTTTGGTTGGTACTCTTCGGGCATGCAGGATTTGATCACATATATTCTTTAGCTCTGGAAGTTTCTCTTTAATGATGTTCTTGACCATTGATTCTTCCTGGAAATTTTCTTCCTGGGTCTCTGGGACTCCAATGATTCTTAAGTTGTTTCTGTTGATCTTATCATAGACTTCTATTTTCGTCTGTTCCCATTCTTTGACTAATTTTTCCATTGTCTGCTCATTTGCTTTAAGTTTTTTGTCCAATCTCTCCTGCTGTATGGAATTGTTATGTATCTCATCTTCCACAGCACCAAGTCTATTCTCAGCTTCTGATACCCTGTCCCAGAGCTTATCCATTTTGTCATTCACTTCGTTTACTGAGTTTTTCAGGCCTGTTAGTTGACATGTTATTTCAGTTTGGAGTTTTGTCATTTCTGCCTTCATATTTTCTTGGTTCTTATTAGTGTTCTGTTCAACTCGATCCATGGTTTCTTGGAGTCTGTTGAGCACCTTCCATATTGCTAGTCTAAAGTCCTTATCTGAGAGGTTGATTAGTTGTTCAGTCATTATCTGGTCCTCAGAATTGTCATCTTCATTCTCTATGTCTGATGCTGGCCTGCGCTGTTTCCCCATTGTCACATTTGTATTGTGGGTTTTTCTACGTGTTGTAGTGGTATTCATTGTCTATATGATGTAGGCAGCACACTCCTCTGGCTCCTCCCTTTCTGGATGGGCTGACTTGCCTCTAAGGGAGGGGAGTCCTCCGTGGATGAGGCCTCACACTGGGTCAAATCTTAGGCCCGAGCATGTAACAGAGAAGACAGTCCAGAGAGAAATGTTTGCTTCTGTGATATAGCGCCGTTCTTAGTGTGATTTTTCCTTCTTGTTGCAATGGAGTTCTTTCCTTAGAAAGAGTGCACGGCCGCGTAGCAAAGCGGAGCGGCCATGCTCCTCTGAGCCTCTTTTTGCCCCACTCGCAAGAGTTTCACGCAAGAGGACAGTAGACAGACATAGACAGGTCACACTCACAGTCTTTCACAGCTGAGCCCCACTGGGCCGGTGTACTTTCGCGGATTTTCCCCGCCTGGTGTCACACACAGGGAGCCAGCTTTTGCAAAGGATAGCCGGTTTTTATGCTCTGAAGTCCCTCCCTCAATAAAAGATGTTTTTGATGGGGCCAGAGCGGTAGGACATTTGCCTTGCACACACTAGCCTAGGATGGACCGTGGTTTGATTCCCCCGTCTCATATGGTTCTCCGAGCCAGAAACAATTTCTGAGTGCATAGCCAGGAGTAACTCCTGAGCATCACCGGGTGTGGCCAAAAAACCAAACCAAAACAAAAAGTTTTGTCAGTACCTTGTATATCTTAGATATTAGCCCCTTGTCTAATGGATATTTGGGTGAATAGTAAAAAACTAATATTTTACAGAACGTATGAAAGATGATAGAAGTGAGGAAAACATAGACTTAATGATTCCACTTAAGTAGAGCTTTGGATGACCACAGATTTTCTGCACTGCTTTGAATATCTAATTGGTAGAGATTTCTGTGCACTAAGGCTATCATAGGCAAAATGTTTCTTTGTTTCTGATTAGTTCCTCCTATCTTTGCATACTCTGTGCTAAGGAAATGTAGTCTATTTAAACTATGGGCTTAACTCTGAGTTAACTTTCTTTTGCTCTCAGGAAGTCTTCTCAAATTTACCTTTCTATTTTATCTTACAAGCTTCTCTCAGGCACAGATTCTAGACATTTTAAGTGTATTATTAGTGAGACTTATCCTGAGGAACAGAGCAGTATAACTACAAGTATGTAGCTAGCTAGATATGATAAAAAATTTTATAATATCTGATTTATAGAATTACAGAGAATTGGAGGTTCCAATCTGTCTGGAGGACCTGCAAACTTGAGCACCAAAGTTAGTGATTTAATTCAATTTGAGGCTAAAGACTCAAAAAACAAGAAATTCCAATGTACCTGGTGGTTACCATATTAGTGAAGCATTTTAAAATTCAATTATAGACATAGGCAGTTAAAAGGATACCATATTTAAAATATACAAAATTTGGCACAATGATTTAAAATATTATTGTTGATAAATAGTGGGAGGAGGGGGACCCTGGTATTGTAATTTGGAAAATAATAAAACTTCAGAATTCTTCCAGCCCTGAAGTAACCCAAAGGTATATCCTTTTGTGGTATAAATTCTAATTTTGTTAAAGTTGGAGAAAATGAGGCACTACCAGAAATCTGAAGCCCTAACCAGAGAAGTGTGAATCCCACAGGAAAAGATAAACTACAGAAGAATCAAAGGTCCTGTGGAAATAATAAAAAGATTATCAACCATGCAAGGCTTTGCCTCTGATAACCCCCAGATTTATTTCTATGTGCACAGAGAATTCTAGCTAAATAACATTTGGAGGAATTATATATAGCCTCTTTCCAAAAACCACTTGGGGCTTGCTCTATTAAGCCTATTCTCCCTTGAACATTTAGTGCTCTCTCTCTCTCTCTCTCTCTCTCTCTCTCTCTCTCTCTCTCTCTCTCTGTTTTACACTCTGGAAAAAATCTATGTTTTTTTTGAACTTGTATTCCTCTCTTATTTTCACATTACATATTTTAAGTAAATTTCTTTCAGTAAAATCTATCTTATTCCACTACTCCACTATTTCATATTCTTCATCTTCTCCTGCAATTCTTTCCACTAGGCAAGATGACATATATAGAAAGCCTGGGTAGAACTTAAGACTGACTTACCTTTACTGCAAAGAGCAATTTCTTACACCATCCTGAGTCCGTGGCTTCCCAAGTAATAGGATGGCATCTCATGTGCTATGCAGAACAAGTGGACTTCAGGCACAGCTTGATGACAGCTATCTAGTGGGGCTGGCAGGACATGAGTGGTAGGTACTAGTAACAGACTTCATCTGACACATACTAGGTATTTCCTCTGGTAGGTGGCTGTGGATAGTTGAGTAAAATGGTTAAAGCACTGGCTTTTCAAGTTTACATCCCTAGTTCCTCACTTTACAGACAACTCTCAACAATTCTGTTTTGTTGTTATTGTTGTTGTTTTGGGGCCACACCCGGGCGACGCTCAGGGTCTACTCCTGGCTCTGCACTCAGAAGTTGCTCCTGGCAGGCTTGGGGAACCATATGGGATTCTGGTGATCGAACCAGGGTTGGCAGCCTATAAGGCAAACTCCCTACCAGTTAATGATACGTTCTCATTCTTACAATGTTGCAGTATCATACCCTCCTTCAGTGTGTCCCCTTAGGCTCTGTTGCCTTTGAACATCTTTCATTTTTTTACTATATTTTATTATATCACACATATTATTTTTATTCTGCTAGTTAACATATGATAATTTATTTTGTCGTTGTCTTCTGGAAATAATGCATGTGTTTCTATTATTTAACCTAAAGAAATATTAATGGGTGAAGTCTTTATGGCTTATGTGGTTCCAGATGGGCAGGATCTTTGTTATACATACATACTGAGCATCCAGCTCTGTGTTTCCCTAGATCTGTTTGAGTATGTCCTTTCTCCTACTAATTAGTAATTTCACACTCATACTGTTATCCAGATTTCTCATAGGAAGTCAGAAACAGAATAACAGACTTTCCTCTGGTGCCTAGTGTGTAGATTTCAGGACTTTGGGTGTTGCTGGACCTACAATTTTATAAAGAGCCAGATTGATTTTGGATCCACTGTTCAACCCAAATCTAAGTGATGATGTGTCCCTATTTCTGCAAAAATATTCTTCTATATGTTTGAATGTGAATTGCTCAAGGTTGTTAGAAGTAAATGGGAGAATTTCAATTCTACTCCTTTTGCTTTCTTTTACTTTCATCTCTTTATTTTGCAAGGTAGTTTTCTTTCCTTTCACTCTACTAAAACTATAGGGGAAGAGCAACTGTTTGTAATAGCTCTGAGATCGAAAAATATCCAGTGCAGAAAATGAGACTCTCTCTGTCTCTGTCTCTCTGTCTCTGTTTCTCTTTCTCTGTCTCTCTGTCTCTGTCTCTCTCTCTGTCTCTGTCTCTCTCTGTCTCTCTCTCTCTCTCTCTCTCTCTCTCTCTCTCTCTCTCTCTCTCTCACACACACACACACACACACACACACGCCAACACACACACAAACCGAAAACACCATGGTGCTGAGAATAATTCTTGAGTGGCTGCTTAAGCAAATTTAAACATTTATGCAAAGAAGCAATTTAAATGATTTATAAGAAAAGTTGTGCAAGTTTATCCAATCATCAGTCAGTATGCCAAATGATGATATAAGAAGAATTGTGTATGAAGGGGAAAATCAGGTTATTTCACATAGCAACTAGTTTGTTATCCAAATTGAATAACCAAAATGAGAAAAAGTGCTGTCCTTCATGACTATAAATCAATAGCAGTAGGTGCTCCTGCATTTTTAATTGGCAGCATATTTTCCTTTTTATAACCAAATATGGATGCAGGAAGTCTCTGTAAACTGCCTGGACATTTTAATAATGCTTATCATTATAAAACTGAAGAATTAAAGGAGGTGACAAATGACAATAGACAAAAAGCTTTTGTGAGAATTGCAAATTTTCTGTGCTATCATTAAGCCAATAAAGCAATTCAATTTTTATGTGTTTTAAAGCCACTTTTTAAAAGTCAAATACCTACCATTAATACAAAAATACTGTAAATGGGATTACTATGCAAGTTTATTTTAGCTTTGAAGATGATTTCAAATATTATAGTCTCTTCTTTAAAAATCCTGGAAATAGTGAACATTTCCAGCACAAAAGGAAAGAAAAATTTTGATTACAAGAAAAAATGGTCTTCCTTCCTTCCTTCCTTCCTTCCTTCCTTCCTTCCTTCCTTCCTTCCTTCCTTCCTTCCTTCCTTCCTTCCTTTCCTTCCTTCTTTCCTTTCTTCCTTGCTTCTTTCCTTCCTTCCTCCCTCCCTCCTTTCCTCCCTCCCACTCTCTCTTTATTCTTCCTTCCTTCCTTCCTTCCTTCCTTCCTTCCTTCCTTCCTTCCTTCCTTCCTTCCTTCCTTCCTTCCTCCCTTCCTTCCTCCCTTCCTGCCTTCCTTCCTCCCTTCCTTCCTTCCTCCCTTCCTTCCTTGCTTCCTTCCTTCCTCCCTCCCTTCCTTCCTTCTTCCTCTTCCGTCCTTCTTCCTCTTTCTTCCTTCATCCTCTCTTTCTTTCTTTCTTTCTTTCTTTCTTTCTTTCTTTCTTTCTTTCTTTCTTTCTTTCTTTCTTTCTTTCTTTCTTTCTTTCTTTCTTTCTTTCTTTCTTTCTTTCTTTCTTTCTTTCTTTCTTCTTTCTTTCTTTCTTTCTTTCTTCTTTCTTTCTTTCTTCTTTCTTTCTTTCTTTCTTCTTTCTTTCTTTCTTTCTTTCTTTCTCTCTCTTTCTTTCTCTGTTTCTTTCTTTCTTTCTTTCTCTTTCTTTCTTTCTCTTTCTTTCTTCTTTCTTTCTTTCTTTCTTTCTCTTCTTTCTTTCTTTCTTTCTTTCTTTCTTTCTCTTTCTTTCTTTCTTTCTTTCTCTTCTTTCTTTCTTTCTTTCTTTCTCTCTTCTTTCTTTCTTTCTTTCTTTCTTTCTTTCTTTCTTTTCTTTCTTTCTTTCTTTCTTCTTTCTTTCTTTCTTTCTTCTTTCTTTCTCTTTCTTTCTTTCTTTCTTTCTTTCTTTCTTTCTCTTCTTTCTTTCTTTCTTTCTTTCTTTTTTTCTTTCTTTCTTCTCTTTCTTCTCTCTCTTTCTTTCTTTCTCTCTCTCTTTCTTTCTTTCTTTCTTTCTTTCTTTCTTTCTTTCTTCTTTCTTTCTTTCTTTCTTTCTTTCTTCTCTCTTTCTCTTCTCTTTCTTTCTTTCTTTCTTTCTTTTCTTTATTTCTTTCTTTCTTTCTTTCTTTCTTTCTTTCTTTCTTTCTTTCTTTCTTTCTTTCTTTCTTTCTTTCTTTCTTTCTTTCTCTCTTTCTCTTTCTTTCTATTTCTTTCTTTCTTTCTTTCTTTCTTTCTTTCTTTTTCTTTTCTTTCTTTCTTTCTTCTTTCTTTTTTTTATTTTTCTTTCTTTCTTTCTTTCTTTCTTTCTTTCTTTCTTATCTTTCTTTCTTTCTTTCTTTTTCTTTCTTTCTTTCTTTCTTTCTTTCTTTCTTTCTTTCTTTCTTCTTTCTTTCTTTCTTTCTTTCTTTTCTTTCTTTCTTTCTTTCTTTCTTTCTTTCTTTCTTTCTTTTCTTTTTCTTCCTTTCTTCTTTTCTTCCTTTCTTTTTCTTTGTCTTTCTTTTTTCTTTTTTTTCTTGTCTATGGGCTGCATCTGGCCTTCCCAGGGGTTACTCTTGGCTCTGCACTCAGAAATTACTTCTGCAGACTCAGGGACCTATGCAGGGAATTGAACCTAGGGCAACTATGTGTAAGACAAATCTCCTACCTACTGTTCTATTTCTCCAGCCCCATGATCCTTATTTATTTTTTTAATTTTATTTTATTGAAAGAACTGTTATCTACAAAGACCTTCATAGTTAAATTTTAGATATATAGTGAATCAGGGCCATTCCCACCACCAGTGTTTTCATCTCTCCACCAATGATCCCAGAGTGCACCCTATACCACTGCCCCTTTGTCCCCTGCCCTACCAGTATAATAGGCCCATTTAAGTTTAGATGATTAAAATTTAGGTCTCTTGATTTTATTGTTGTGACTTTGTCTTGGATATTTAGTTTTGTCTTTTTATTTTTTTTCACCAATGTACTAAAGAACACTTGGCCCCTGACCCCCATCTTTTCCTCCTTTTTCTTTTTAATTTTATAAAAAATGTAGAAATATGAGGTAAAATAATCTGTGTCCCAAGTTATGAAATTGTCATCGTGTGTTCCACAATTCCCAGAGAGGAACAGGGATTCTGATGCCCCCAATCTGAGTAGGACAAGTGACACAGGTCCAGCAGCAATTCCAGTGCAGGAAATCATCCACACACACGCTGAGAAAGAATAGCAGGCCCAGAAACTCACATTGCAAGCTAAAGTTTACCCACAAGCCAGTCACTCCACCACTTGGAAAGACAAGCCAAAATGGCAGCTTCACCTTCCAGGTCTCCAAAAGCAGCCTTTATTGGGTAAAAACAAAGCCCACTCTCAAGGGAGGGGAAAGAGCCAGTTGAGGAGGCAATGGAGAAACATCTTTTTAACATGTAAACCAAAGGAACCAATTGAGAGACATCTAATTAGAAAGCAATATGAGGACCAATCCAAAGGCCTCTTATTACAGAGAGAAAAAAACTGGCTAGTACCAACAACAAGGTTCTATGAAAAATGTGGGAGTCCCTATTTAAAAGATAAAATAATTAAAAAGGAATAAGTAAAGAAAATGGGGTGTGTCAGGTTTTTTAATGCATAGGCACAGCAAAATTTGGGGAAAATAGAAAGGAAAAACATTTGGACTAAAAAACAGGGAACCCTTAACTATGAAGCATTCCTGCCATAAAACAAACTACAGGGCTCCAGGCACACTAAGTTGTCTACCCCAAAATCTTTCTTCATGATCTCAGTAAAATTTCTTCTCAGTCACAGTTATCATAGTTAGTTTCTGTAATTAGAGATGTTGGTTTTTTGCACAGATTTTATGTCCAAGTCAGACATTTATTACAGAGCATCTTCTAGTTTCATCTTACTGTTAGGTGGTGATGCAGGGAAACCTGTCCTGAAAGTAAGTTGTTGATGTTTCCAAGTTATCAGGGTGTCATGTGAACCCACTCTGGAGCAAGTCGAGTACCAGGGCAGCATTAGGGTCTTCCCCAGTAGAAGTTTGATTCCTGGTGCTGGTGCAGAAAACTGTGCTGGTTCCAAAGATGGGATCTGAGGTTCAGGGTGAATTGCCAATGTCTGATCTACTAAAGCCTCAGTTAAGTCACTATGACAAATTTTCAGGTGAAAGATGCCTCTGCAATATAAAATTTATGAGTTCCTATCTGTATTATATAAGAACTTCTTTCCTTTACATAAGATTTCACCACTTTAATGTGCCAATGCATAAAGGAACAATGCCAAATGATACTACTGGTGCATGTGGGGGTAAAAATAGCAAGCTAAATAATTTCATTTCTTAAAATTAGTTGATATGTAATAGAGTTAGAAGTCCTTAATATTTTGCATATTTACTTTGAAAATTGGATGAAATCCATACCACTTATAAGCCCTTCACTAGAACCTAGATGGGTAGTGCATTGTGAAGACTAAGGTGCTTTCTTATAGTAAGTATTATAGAAAATCTCAGAGAATGTAAGGATGCCTCATGGAACTATTGTGTAAAGGTTTGCATTGCTTCTGATAAAAAGTAGTCTCTCCTCTTCTTTCTCACCCTTTATCCTTTTCTCTTCTGTTGTTACGCCCTCTTTTCTTTCTTCTTTTTCTCCCCTTCTCCCATTTAGTTACCTTTACACTCTTCTCTTCATCCTTCCCTGCCATCTTCTCAATTCCTTTCAACCTTTATACCCTTCATCCTCCACTCCCTTACAATGTCTTTTTCTTTCCTCTTCCTTACTCTTAGGCAGGACAGCTAGAGAAGGCTTTACAATACCAAGTTAAGAGATAAAAGGGACTCTTATTCACCTCACTTCTTAGTAAGGTTTCTCACCAAGGATATTATCTTGGTATAGTCCCTAGTATAGGGTAAAAATAGAAATTCTTCTGACTTAAAAATATAAAATATTGCAAATTAGCAGCAAGTGAAATAAGTTGTTTCCCCAGTTTGTGAAAAGGCACAAGTAGATTAAGTAGGATACTTGAATTCCATAACAAGCTCTTATCTACTAGGGATAATAACTCACATATTTTACAATATACAGGGGCACCTCCCACCTTGAACATATGTCATGTGGACCCGATTTAGATTCAGGTGATCAGACAGCGAAATGTTCAACCCTGAACCCTAGATCCAGACATAGAACCGATAGTTCTCTGCAACAGCTCCAGGAACCAAACCTCCTTCTGGGGACATTCTTACTACTGTTCTGATATCAACATGTACCAATTTTGATCTGACATCCCTGACAAATGAGAAAATGGCAACAACTTGGTCTAGGAGCAGGTTGTCTTATCTCACAACCTCACCATCTAACAATAAGATGAAATCAGAAGACTTTTCATCCTTTGATCTGCAAAAAGCCCAAGATCGCTAACTTCAGAAGACTGACTGTGACAACCCATGACTGGGCCAGAACTTATCCTGAAACCAATAAAAAAGACCCTAGTCTAGGCTTTGTCTTATGATCTGTACAAACATCCAAGATCTCTAATTCCAGAAGTCTGACTGAGACAACTGCAGCTGAGCAGATCTTCTGGAAACATAATGAAAGACTCTATCCTAGGCTTCTGTCATAGGATCAGTGCAAAAACCAAGTCCACCAACTACAGAAAACTGATTAAAACAACAGGGACAGAAGAGAACTTCTAGAACCATAAAGAAAGACTCCATCCTAGGCTCTATCCTTTGATTTGTACAAATATCAAGATCTCTAGCTACAGAAGCCTGATTTTATCATCCACAACTGAGTGGGAAGTTTCCAGACACCACAAATGAAAGAAGGGGAGAGATAAGAGAACATGTACAGAGTCTGAAAGTTATTACCATGAACAGTATACTTCAAGGGTGGAGGAACCCTGTATCTCTTAGGCCCAGAGAATTCCCTTTCTAATACTCCCCAAATATTTACTGTGCCTATGAAAAAAAAAAAAAAGAAGAAGCACAAAATAATTTTTTTTGGTTTTGTCATTGCTGTTTTTTTTTTCTTTTCCATTTTTTGTGCTTTGTTTTGTTTTTATTTCAGGACCATGGTTATTATGTGGTTTGTTGTCTTTATTGCTGGTGGTGCTTCTCAAGTTCTTTGATTGTTTTTTTTGTATTGTCATTATGTTTTACTTCCTTTTTTCCCTTTCTTCTCTTAAAATTGATATTTATAGCCTCTAGAAGGACTTAACCCATTTTTTGCTTGTTTGATTTTTGCCCCAATTTTTTCCTTCAAACAGAACCACATAACTTGATTCATCTTGTTCTGCCTCACAAATTGAGGGGGAACTAATGGAGGGTACCAAGACCAAACAGTCATATAAACATTAAGTAGAAATAACAATATGATCAGACTTAAACACCCAAATCCAATGACAACAGAATCGATACTCAATCTACAACAAGCTAGACACAGAGAGGACCACTTATACTAGCAGTCCCGGGGAGTAGAGAAGGGGGATATGGGATGCCTGCTGGGAATAGGAGGTGGCGGGGAGGACGACATTGGTGGTAAGAATTTCCCTGATTCAATGTCACTATGTACCTAAAATATTACTGTAAAAGATTTGTAATCACTTTGGTCAAAATAAAAATTTATTATATATTATTATAAAAACAAAGATGATTATGGCATCAGGCAAACTCCCCATCTCTAGCTTGCAGAGCCTCTGCCTGTGACAAGTGCACCTAGTGCCCAGGAAAGCTGATTGTGTCACAGAAGGATCTGAGAGAAGCCACATGCCCAGTTAAGGTGACATAGCACAATTGCTTTGAAAATGTTAGGAAAGTCCTAATTAAAAAGATAAACAGATGAAATAGGAACAAGCTGGTTGTGAGTCAAGCAAAATGAGTCCTGTGAGGGAGGGGTGTCCACGAGCCTGTAAATTACAGTCTGCTTTTTATGCATTTAAAATCCTTGTATTTAAAGAGAAGAGGAAAGCTTCATGATCATGAGTTTCTTTCTGAAAAGAGATTAGTGTCTTTAAAGTAGGCCCTTAATAACCATATGATATTTATGCAAGTTTTTTTTCTAAAGCATTTTACTTTGAATAGGAGTATTTCTGGGTCCTGAAATACTCCTGGAAATCTTTAGTCATTTAAATTATTTCTTGAATGTAGATTTTTATCATAAAGCTATCATTTAATTCTTTCCCCCCCTTAAGCTATCTCCCACATACTTCTTTAAAGCTCATCAATATAAATGTTTGTGTCTGTCTTATTTGTTTCTTGTATTTGGAAGGGAGAAAAGAGATTGATTACAAGGGTCATAAAAGTAATGATGCATTTATGAAAGCATGTATTTTATAGTTAAATAAACTTTAGAAAAGTAACTTGAAGTTAGTACTCAAATTAATGTAATGAAATGACCCTCAGAAGCAATTCTTTATATTCAGCTCAATTTGAGCTTTTGTCCATTTATTTTTTACTTTTAATTTTATATTTAATTTTGTTTGATATTTGAGTAATTTTGGATTTTATCTTTTTTGTTAAACCTTCTAAAATTCTAAGTGTCATTGCAGAATATTTTTTAACCATATGCTAGAGGAATTATTTGTTGCTTAAGTGTAAATGCTTCACAGCTTCTCCGCAGCAGACTCAGGTTCAATCCCCAGTACCTCATATGGTCACCCAAGTATTGCCAGAAGTGATCCCTGAATGCAAAGCCAGGAGTAACCTCTGAGTATTGCAGGAGACAGCCCAACTTCCTAGGTCCCAAAATGTTTTAGTACATGCTATGTACTAGGCATTGTTCTTGACACTAAATTTCTTTCTTTCTAGATAATTTCATGTTGGTATGGGAAAGGCAAAAATAAGTAAATAAAATACATTTTCATGGAATTCCAAAATGAAAATTGGAAACAATTGAGGAATTTCAAATGTAATGCTTTTAATATGGTAAAATTGTGTTGTTGGAAGAGCTGAAAAACCAAGTAGAATGTTAAAGAAATCCAAAGATTAGTAAAATAAGATGGTGTTATTACATAGCTAGAAGTGGAGACTACTAATTACTAATGATGCCAATGAGGAAGAGAGTCTAAGAAATATATGAGGATGTGGAAGTATATTGAAAGCTGGTTGGTTCTGCAAGTAAATTTGGAAATAGATCATGCCTAGGATAATGGAGACCAACTAGTTTAGTATCTCTGTATGCAATGGCAAAAGTCAAACTTGACCCCAATATTTAGGGTTTATACCTTTATTTGGATAGAGGGGATTGTTATTCACCCTGAAGGTGAAACTGAGTGGAGAGAGCTGATGTGGGGCAGAGATCAAGAGGTTTTGGATATGTTAAGTTTGGGTGCTTCTTGCACACATATGACTTGTAGAACTGAGTTTAATCACCTAAAAAAAAAGAATTAGATAGGAAGTTTTGGGGACAAGTCTCGGGGTATTTCAGTAGTTAGGTAAAGTTAGAAGAGGAGAGACTGGCAAGGAAGATTGATGTAGATTAGAAGAATGAGGTAGGACAGGAAGTAAACATGATGGTGTTTTTGTGTATGCCTGTGTATTTGTGTGAAGCAAGGTGACTTTTATTTTAAAAATTGCTGAGTGAAATAAGTCAGAGAGAGAGAGAAAGATGCAGAATGGTTTCCATGATCTATGGGTTTTAAGAAAAATGAAAGACATTCTTGCAATAATAATTTTCAGAGACAAAATAGAGGAGGGCTGGAAGTTCCAGCTCACCTCATGAAGCTCACCACAAAGAGGAATGAGTTTAGTTATAGAAATAACCACATTGTGAACTATCCTAACAATGAGAATGTATGAGGAAAATAGACAGCCCGTCTAGAGTACAGGCAGAGGTGGGGTGGGGAAGAGGGAGATTTGGGACACTGGTGATGGGAATGTTGCACTGGTGATGGGTGGTGTTCTTTACATGACTGAAACCCAATCACAATCATGTATGTAATCAAGGTGTTTAAATGTAATAAAAAAGAAAAATGCTATATATAATTAAGTACTAAATTATTCAGGCCAGAGTGATAGCACAGTGGGCAAGACATTTGCCTTGTACATGGCTGACTCAGGCATCCCTGAGCCTACCAAGAGTAATTTCTGACTGTAGAGCCAGGAGTAAACTCTGAGCATTACTGGGTATAAAAATGTGTGGAGAAAAAGCACATATTTAAGAGAGAACACTGGCTTCTTCAGAGTGGAAATAAAAGAGCAAAGGAACATAGAGGCAAGAAAGTGTGATACATGTGTATGGGAGAATGCAAGCTTGAAGAATAGGCCAAATTGAGATAGTTTTATTAAAAAGCCCAGGAAAGAAAATGTTGTAAGAAAGCATTCAGCACTCACTGTCAAATGACATTGGGATCTCAATCAATATGAGAGCAGAAAATTGTTGATTAGACTTGATCTATGGAGGGTCTTTTTGATTATTATAAGAAGTTATTTAAAGAAGTTGTGGCAAAGGAAACTCAATTGAAATAAACAAAAATAAAGGGGAAAGTAGGTGACTAAACAGAAAAATGGTTTTGAGCAACAGTTGTATAGAGTTTACAGTGAAAAATTGTTTTATAAATTGGAAGTGTCATTTAACAACTATGATAAACTAAACAATACAAAATTCCTCCTAAATTATAAGGTAAAACCATTTCTAATCTTCAAATCTGTGTTCTAAGAAAACTATAATGAATATACTCTCCTGCATTACTGGACTCCAAAACTGTGACAGTGAAATTTTTGGGAGGTGATTCTTTACCAAAATGAAAGCATAGGTCTAAAAAGTAGTCATGGGGTCAGAAAACAGTGGAAAAGGCATACATATATGCAAAGAGGTCTTTAGATAACCTCACATTATTTCTTGATAATAACCAAAATTGGCAAGAGCAGAAGGATGGACTTTAGGGAGCAAAAAGGAAATGTTTGATGGAATGTGGCTTGACAAATGGGATGGATATGTACTTTTATATGCAAATAGTACATAAACTACACAACACACACACACACAGCACACACACCATTTTCCCCTGTTTTTTTGTACAGCAACAATAATATTCAGGTCTTCCTCATGAATTTTTTCGCAGAGATCCCTCTTGGTAGGAATTAGGAGACCATAAGGGATTCCACCGGTCTATTCCAATTTAGTTGCATTCAAGGCAAATCCCCTACCCATTATACTATATAGCTTCAGCCCCTACAAAAACAATCTTATGGCAAACAAGAAGAATTTTACAAATAATGTGTGATATTTGGAAAAGAGACTTTGAAAACTAAGTAAATAAAAATAATTTTAAAGTTAAGAAAAACATTCAATTTATTAAAAATATATTCACAATTCACCAGTGTTATTCAGAAATGAACACTAATTGATTCAAGAAACACAAGATGAAATATCTATGATGGGAAAAGTTAGGAAAGAAAGTGTGCTAGTAAAAAAGAGAAGAAAAAAAAAGTGTGCTAGTATAGGGCTTAAGAGAAAAATTTTCTTTATTACCAAAAAATAAATAGCAGTATCTAAAACTAGTAAATCTTAACATTTTGATCTTTTTATTTATAAATAGGTAGATTAGTTTTATAATTTAGTCCAAGGAATGAAAATTACTGTCTTAGGCACTGGGAAGCCAAGATTATTTTTAGCACACTTACAATTGTGTCTATAGTTTTTAATAAAAAATACTACTTCTTATACCTAGTATAAACTATCTTTGAAAGCTATCATAAAATATTCTAAAGGGATATTAGTGATAACAAGATTTGGTCAATACTTGTTTTCTAACAATTTTACTATATTTTTACCCCATTTGTTTCTTGTGACCATCTTATTTTCTAAATTGAGAAGTTTCTCAAACCTATCCTTTCCTGAACAACAAAGAATGGACTCTTTTGTGTTACTAGATAACTTAAAATGGAGAATATTAATTATTTTATCTTTGTGGATCTTAGTACTCAAAAATATTTTTGTTGAATTTAATTGAAACATGGTTTATTTTAAGTTGGTCTTAGTATCTAGAATAAAAGTCTCCTTTAACTAGTTGTCCTAATTTGTACTAAACAATGAGAGGATAATATTCTTTAGGCTTTTGTACACTTTTGTTTTTGATTTGTCTTAGACAAAAGTCAGCTGGACAAAATATTTTATTTCATAGATGAATTGATGTTGTGTTTGGGGTGCATTTGGTACTTAAACTTCTTGGGGAGTGCATGAAAGTTCACAATGAGTTGTATAATGATTGTTTTATAGTAGAAGTAAATGATTGATAATACTTGCCCTCAATTTCTTCTAGCAAAGGTAATATTTTTCATGCCTTATATTGTCAGACTCTAAGGCTTTAATGACAAATTTCTTTGAGTACCTGAACAGATCTAATGTTCCCTTCTGAAAGCAATTGGGTGTTGCACACAAAATTTTTCCCAGATCTCCATTAGGACAAGGAAATGGCAAACTAAATATTATTATGTTATCTGGACAATCTACTGGAAGATGTCTGTCATTAATAGAGTGACAGCATTGTAAATTTCACCTACTTATAGTCATTTTTGAGTGTCTTATATCTGCATGGTTCTTAGCGAGGATCTGTAGTTAAAAAGTACGAAGCAAAATTTGTTCACACCTATTAAACTGAGAATAAGAAATATAATAGAATTGTCACAAAGAAAGGAGGCTTAAGCTTAATACAATATATTATTGTCCTAAGAAAAAGAAAGCTGGAAGAGATATTTTTAGGTATTAGATGCTACATAACCTGCTGAGAAAGATATTTCTGGCAAGAAGAACATCAATTCACATCTCTATTCTTGTTATCTAAAGCAAATTGATATTTTAATCAACAGTTTAAAGTAATTTCTTTAAAGTAACTTCAAGAAAAGACTATGAATAAACAGATGAATGACTCTCTTCTCTAGTTTTATAAAAATGTATGTATTTATCTTATTTTCTGTTTTCTATATCAAGTAAGTTCTCTAGAAACCTACTTACCCATTCTATAATACTTCATATCTGCTTGTGAATGCCTTAACAGAATCAAATTTGACATTGAAGTTTTGATTTTTAACAAAAATGAACATAAAAACACAAGACTGTTTTTGTTTATATAAATATTTGATATAACTATTACCATTTTTTCTCTAAATATTTCACCTTACTAACAACATTTTCATTTAGAAGGACAGTGTCTGGTTTTAGAAGGTACTATATAAGTTGAACAAGTGAGTAAAGGGAATAAAGTTGAGTCTTCGATGTGTTACTCATTGTTTATATCAGGTAACTGGCATGCCATTTTATTGCTACCTCAAATATATATGTATGTTGTCAAATATATTAAGAAAAGAAAAACTAAATATTATACGCTTATACTCATAAAACATAATGAGTTTTCTTACGTTGGATCGGCACAACTATATGCCTTTGCCAACACTTCATTTTTCTCCTCCCATCATTACAATATACAAGTGTGTGCCTACACACAACTTTTCACAATCAGCCTTATTTTCTTTTTGAAAAAATATAGAATATAATTAAGAAAAAACTAGAGGTACTAAATAGTACATTGCTTATATACATATCTCTAATTCTGTTATGTTTATTGTAATGAGGTATTGGTTAAATAATAACTTATCAACCTTTCAAAGCACTTTTTTTTTGCTTTTTTGGGTCACACCCTGTGATGCTTAGGGTTTACTCCTGGTTATGCACTCAGAAATCGCTCCTGGGTACCATATGTGATGCCAGGGATAGAACCAAGGTCTGTCTTGGATGGGCTGCATGCAAGGCAAACAACCTACTGCTGTGCTATCACTCTGGCCCCATTGAAACACATATTTTAGGGAGTATTTAGCATACAAATAATTGCAACTAACACCAATTTTCTATTAAAAATATAAAATATTATTAGCGTTGAGTGATAAATAAGATTTTTCTTGTTTCAACATTAAAAATAATATTCTGAAAAGAAAATAACATTCTGTATGTCATTTATCAACTAATATTTGTTTACCTGCCCATCTCATAAATGGAGATAATTAGAATTCATCATGAAATAACAATATACTTACTAAATATGTAAATATCCAATAGTATTCTAAATTAGATTCAAGCACTTTATTATTTTCCTTTTTTTACATGAGTCTACTAAATGTAGAAATTTAGTTTTTATGTACATAGAAAAAATAAAGTTTATTATTCTTGTCTAAAAATTCTTTCCTTAAAATATTTTTGTATTTAATTTATCCAAATTTAATCCCCTCCATTCTAGTAGTATTTAAGTCCATGAAGTTGGTAGACAGCTTCCTATGCAAATGATATAAATTTCACTGTACTTGCAAAACATTAAATCTTCTCTAATTCAGGGATGATTTGACTTTATTAAAAATAGTTTGGACACAAAGGAACTTTGCTGAAGTCACTTGGTTTTCTCACTTGACATTTACTCTTCTAAGAGTAATGATGACCCCAATATATGTAGTTAATGTCTAGTAAAATTTCAAGGGAAGCTTCTCATTACTAAGTTAAAAAATAAAAGCATTAAATATCTGTAAGCATCTTTTCCCAAAATCTGATAGTTTTAAAGAAACACAAATTGGAAGTATTTTCCAAAGTTAAGGATTTGGAATTTGGAAGTAACTTGCATACGTTGATTTTTGTCTTTGGCTCATTATGTAATATGTTAAAAAATGCAAGTGGTATGATTTGTCTTGGAAAATACTATTCTACATATTGGGAATATAGGCACATCAGAAGGAATTTTATAGGGAGGGTAGCCCCCTTTTTTATAGATTGGTTTTGTAATTTGAAGTTCAAAATAAATGTTGCCATGAAACTTCTAATGGATTTTAATTTATCAGTTATTTTTGGAATAACGTAAGTTAATAAAAATTTCTTTAAAAATTTATCACTGCCTATTAGTTCCCATGGGAAAATTAAGATGACTGCTTTTTCTTTATCTTATTAGGATGAAGCAATCATGTTAAAAGCTGTATAATCATGACATACTAAGTAGTGACTTTATTTCTGCCTCCTTTACTATCTTATGATTATATCCTACACAGAAAATTAGATGGTGATTATGCAGTTATATTTTATAAGTTACTGTTATTTTTTGTTACCCTAATTAGATCCTATGCACTAAGTGCAAGTTTTAAAAGGAGAGCCAAATAATATTCCTATTTATTATAATTTTGAGTCATTTTGTTTTGCTTCAGAGTCATAGGTCAAATAGCCCTGGGGTTCCTCCTGGTACATTGCTTGAGGGCTGCTCAGAGGTTACTTCCAGCAGTGCTCAAGGGACCACACATCACTGGAATTGGACCTGGGCATCATGGCAAAGTGCAAAGCACGCACACTAACTAGGTTTTTGAGCTATATACTTAGGCCCTATAAATTTTACTAATAGACAATGAGTAGCCCATTTTTACTGGCTGAAAAACAATAAGGTACAGAAACTCTTAGTTTCTTAAGTTAATACCACTGAAACTGACAGAAAGGGATGGTCCAAAATGATTGGATCCTTTGGCTAGTGCTATTTCTGCCTATTTATATTTCATCTTCACTAGTGTGCATAGATGAACTATTCTGTGTCAGGCATTGTACTAGGAATAAAGTATCTAGTACAGTTACACATATAGTGTTATTTATGAGAGAAAGGAGCAGGCAGGAGAATTGTCAGATTAATGTCAACTATATTGCAGAGATTTGGAGTCCAGAGTAAAACACCTTGAGTAGAACAGAACCAGTATGTGAGGGATAAGATGATGTATACATGCTTTTCACTTGTGATACTGCTTTTCACTTATCTATTAGCATATTGTGAGTAAGTTTTTCAACTATAATATAGCAACCATAACCAAATAGGTGTTTATTACCTCATGCCTTGAAATCTGGAGAAAATTGCAGTGTTGCTTCAATAAAGGAGTTAAGGAGTCAGGATTCTTCTTACTCCTATTTATAATTTCTTTTGGTACTTGAGAAAACGATAGGGTCATAATTACTAAGGCCAGTCTCTTCTCGACCATTGTTTATAATAATTATAAAGTTAAGGATATGAAAAACTTGTCTTTTCCATACATCTGAAATTAAACATCGTGAGACACAGTGAAACTAGACTGCAGACTTTAGGCAGAAAAGTCATTAATAAAGACTTTAACCTTTAACAAAGTGACATTTCTTCCTGTCTCTGCACACTTATTGCTCTACCTTGGTCTATCTCTTTAAGGATACACTTAAAGTAGCTAGGAGTCAATAGATGCCATTATTATGAAGAATTTTTCTGTAAGTCATGCCACACAAACTTGGGTATAACCTGCTCAGCATTCTGTACTCAGCAGGTGATTAGTATGATCAAATGTCTCTGGAGTACATTTAAAAATCAGTAGCTTCCCAGTCCTTAGTGAACCTGTTTCATAATTTTCACACACTTAACAGATCCTAATATTCAACACTATGATGTCTTTGAATGAGGTACATGTGAGTGACCAGTGCCTTATTCAAACTAAGCCACCACAGTGTGGTTGCTTTTTTGTACTAGTAGGCTCATGTGGGTAAGTATGCCAGGGCTTACCCACCTCCTAAGGCAATCAATACTGTGTCACAGTATTGTGCTTTTGTATTCTGTTTCCTAATACCTGTTTGGGCCTATAACAGGCCTGGCCGAGGTCCATCAATGGAGCCTAAGCATTTTGTTCAGCTGAAGTAAATAGATATCCGGACACTAGAAGATAAGACTCCAGTAATCAGCTTAGGACCTGGTTGAGGCATTAAACCTCAATTAATTATCAAGAGCACAAGAACCAGAGCAAAGAGCATCTCTATTAAGCTGTCAGGGTCTGGAAGTCATGGACAGCAGCAAAGAGATTGTTGCAGTGACCTCTAAGCTTAATTGTTGAGGGTCATAGTTTTTCACTTTGATTAACTATTGGCATATCTAAAAGCATTGATAGAATTTGCTAAAAGAATTTTTCTGCTAAATACAATGGCAGGTGTATAATAGCAGGCAAATAAGAGACAGGGATTGTTATGAATGTCCAATTGGGAGAATGAGTGACTGTACACATGGCAACAACTGGGGAATGACTGTCTAGAGTTGGTAGAGAGAATGCTTGCTCCCTGCAGATTGTAGTGATATTTGAATGTTTTCCAGATATGTTTCTTGATTTAAACCCTGGGAAACTGCTTGCATCTTTCAGATCAGCAGAAAATATTTGCAATGCGTTTCATATTTTGACAATGCATATAGTTAACAATTTCTAGTTTGGGTTTAGAGCTAGACCATATTTCCCAGTCTCCTTTATAGTTAGGTATGTTTATATGTGTAAGTAATATGGATTATTTTTAGTTCTGAACCAGAGAACTCCTCATGCATGCATCTCTATGAGGGAAGGAACAATCCCTAAAGCACCACAGAAAGAGAAACTGTTCACTGAGAACATCTGTGATTTACTGAGGGAGAAAAATAAAATTCTCTGTATTAAGCTTTTGAGATGTTTGGGTTTATGTGTTACTCTAACTACTGTGGACTGTTATAAAAATATCAACAGTTTGAGGCTTTGTTTGTATTTACCTTGACTCAGAAGTTCAGCAATTGTTTAGCAAATCACAGTGCTCTAGTGACACATATAATTAATCACTTCAATTTCTTCTTGTCAGGCCTGTTTACATTCTTCCCTGACTGTTGAAATCTATTTCTCTGCAAAGTCTTTTACATCTTCAAGTCTGGGTTTTTGTTTTTTTTTTGAGTTATTTTTATTTGTAGAATATCAGAGAGAAATATGCACTAGGCATTTAATTGGGAGAGTTAGTCACCTATGTAAGGTGTTCTAAGAAATAAATTTACACTTGTACACGTGTATGTGTTACGTATATGTATATATACAGGGAAATAATATGTATATATGTTATATATATATTGTAAGGACACTTATCCACTGGTGAAAGTGAAGCAGAAATTACCAATGCAATCTCTCAGAATATTGTACAGATATACATTAAAATGACAGTTTATCTGATTTGTTTGGGATTTTTGGAAGTATGCCGGAACTCTGTGTGTACAAAGCTCAGTTTTATAGTATGAAGGATAATAGAGGAGAGGAGGAAATCACAGGTTAGTAACCAACTAATGCCAATACTGGTTAGCCACATTTCACCTCTTGATTACTGAATCTTCTCTATAGGACTGATAGCTCATTAACTTCTATCATAAAATCACATTGTACTTTACTGAAAAGTGAAATGAGGTACGTGAAGGTATTGTGGAAAGAGACACCTGGCTGGAGATTCCAATCACTTTAGGCCTTTATCCTTCTGCTTCAATCTCACCTGTTTTGTTTATGATATGCTTATCTAACTCCCTCTGAGCAATTGGGAAAACTAAACTAAACTGTCATACAGAAACATATATTATAGAAGTAGATGAAGGTGAAAATTTTACCAGTGGGACTTTGTGATAATCTATGTTGGCTTCATAAAATATCATATAATTATAGTCAAAATTATCATATAAATATCGTATCTGCATGACTTATTTTCTGGACACTTTTATTCTTGATAATTTATTTTTTTATCTCCTGAAGTCTTGCAGAAATCATTCTTTCTATTTAAGATCTTAAATTTTATTTATTAGTAAATGGTACTCAATTCAGTCTCGTGTATTCACTAAGACTCTATGAGACATTAAAAATAATCAATGTGAGTATTGGAAAGAGGCTAATAGAAGAAGGCTACAGGAATCCTTTGTTTCTAACCATTTGCATCATTTCTGGCATGCCTATTGACAGACAGCATTCACAGGCCAAAGATGAAATGGCTTGGAGCCTACGCTGCTTTTAGACCCTGGCTAGAGCACAATATTTAAATCATGCTTGAAAGTACAATTACCATCAATGCAGAATGTGAAATTTGAAAGATAAAACAATCTTTTGAGAAATAGTCTATACCAGCCTTAAGAATCCCTGTTCATTTTCATAAAGCTCCATGTTCAAGGAAGGTGTTGCCCTTGATTTAAGCTCCTTGTCTCTAGTAATTTTTTTTCACGTAAACAGATTCTATTTTTATTATGATGGTTCCTTAGAGATCCAAAACATTGCTTTATTTTAGTGGGGATAGGAACAGGGAAAAGAGAACTTTATATTATCCTAATATGGAGACTGAACGAGTCTATTTTCCAAAGACAAGACTGCTTTTTCCATACTTCTTAAATCCTTTTTGGTAATAATAAAAAGAAAAGACAGTGATACACTTTTTTTGTCACTAAAGAAAAATAATCACTAGACAGAAAGTTATCCCTATAGCTAATCTATGATATAATGATTGTGCCTTTCATTTCTTCCAGAAGAGAGTAATATAATTGGTAATGCAGTCATCATTTTGTTCATTCTTTGTTCAATATAAGAAATATTTGGAAGATATTCCTCATAAACTGATTTCAGAATGAAATGTTGAATAGTCTTTGAGATAAAGACTGGGAATATTTGTAGTTCAATTTCAACGAATACTTCAAGAAACTAAACAGGAGGAATAAGTAGTATAAATAGAAATATGTCCCATAGATCATTTGCATATAATACTGTACAATTGATAATTACATGAGGATACATTTTGGACTGATTTTCTCAAGGGCATCCATGTGAATGAAATGAACATTTCTGAATTTGAATGTCATGGAGTAGAAGCAAGAAATAAGAACATGTTTTTGAATATGCAGTAAAAAAGATCACCTGCTCCTCTAAAGACCTGACACTGACATTTTTCTTAGTACATAAAAAAAATGCGCTGAAGATGGAAAATGCTGGAGCTATAACAACAGCTGGAGAAGTGACTGTGATTCTAATGGATTGCTTGTATATAACATTGGGGCTCCACTGAACTTGGTGGGAAAGTAATTCACAGAATTAAGACAGCAGCATTAGTGCTGTATTTCTCTTATTAAAAAACATCAACAGCTCATTGAATGCAGGAAAGTTTTAGGGATTTTTATTTTGCAGAAAGGCCAATGTCATAGCTGAAAAAGTAATACCACTGAAATGAAATACATTAAGGAATGTAGCAGCATAGGTTGGTACATTAGTATGAGGTTATTCAGCTAGACCTGAAAAGGGTAATATCCCATTTGAATGACAAGCTAGAAATTCAAGAGGATAACAGTCATTGTTTTGTTGTTTGTACGCCTTGTTTGTACATTTCTCTAAATAGCTGTATAAAACTAAGGCAGTTTTTGGAACTTACATTGAATGTTATTGTATTTCATCTAAATCTGCACTTTTTCAATTCATTCATAGATTTTTAAATGATGTATTCCAGACAACCATGCTAAAAACAGAAAAGTGACTTGTACGTTAACTAGTAAGCCCATTGTTAAGGCATACTTGCACATTAAGATGAGAAAATATAGAAATGGAATTTGGTAAAATTGCAAGAACTTGTATTTAAATTTAATTTTCCCTCCCAATGCAGTTAGCATTATTTTTTCCACTGGTGTCTGACATAACTATTTTTGAGAAAGAAAAAAAATGTTTTTCTGCTGTCATGGGCAACAGTATCCTCTTGCTTTTCATCACAAACCATAGTTTCTGAGCATAACTAGAAAAATTGAAATGTGGGTAGATCAAAATGATAAGACCTAGTCTAGTAAGCATTCATTTAAATGAATATTCGTGTCATTGTTGCAAATACGGCGAGACCAGAACTTTCAAGGTCCACATACTTGTTCATAGTTTTCATAGTAACACTCAGAAAAGATGATTGCCTCTTACTGGCAGCTATACTTTTCAGTAAATGTCTTATTAGCACAATTTTCCAAAGAAAATACGGAATTAAAACCCTTCATAGCATCTTATTTTATGGTGAAGATACTTAGAAGTGGTGGTGTTTAATACAAAGGGCCCACATTTTAGTGAGTTTTATGGAAGACATGATCTACTACTTGACCCTGAGTATGTGCTGTGGGAGAAAGCATAGCCAATGCTTATTAGAGAAGCCAATATAGCTCGTTCTATTATTTGTTTCAGGGGTGATTCTGAAATGATGCTTCTCTTTGTGATGCCCTTACAATAACAATATTCTTTTTATTTTCCCTGATCTTTCCCCTGCCTGTGGATATTTCAGCTGAAAGATAAAATACATTTTTGGTTTATAGCCAGCTTTTAAATCCATTCTGACTCTCCCATGATACTAGATGAAAACAACACAGCCTTCATTGTCCTTTATCTATGCCTCAAATCTCCTCTTTCTTCAGTTTTTCCTTAAAAATCTGTTTTATTTGACTTCAGAATTGGAGTTTCTTTGCTTAAACCTTTTTGGATGGGTAGTCAGGTACCATACTGGCTAACCAGTCCTGACCTGGCCCTTATCAAAGTAATTGCATATGAAGACCATGTAGAAGATACTGTGGTATGCTGTCCAGGATTTGTAGAAATCATCTTCATGATGTTAGGCTGTACTCTTGAATGATAGCCTGGAGAAGAGTAGAGGCTCATACAATACATTTGTTTTTGTAAGGAATTGGCTGTATATTTTTTGACTTGTCAAGGGTGTATCTAGTACATTGGAATATTCAAGACAGAACTGATGAACCAGGATTAAATTGGAATTTACTTATTTTAAAGTTCTTCACTATTTTTTGGCAGTTTCTTTTTTAATATAATTTTTATTTTGATCATAGTGGCTTACATATTGTTGATAATAATATTTTAGGTACATAATTAAATAAAATCAGGGGATTCCCATCACCGATTTGTCCTCCCTACACCTCCGTTTCTGTCCTTACCTCCCATATCCTCCTCCCTCATCCCCGGGGCTGCTAGAATATGTGGTCCCCTCTGTACCTAGTTTACTACTTAGTAGTCTTGCACCTGTTTGGTCTTGGTGCCTCCCTTATTTTCCCCTCTAACTGGGAGCCAGGACTATCTAGTTCGAGTTATGTGGTTTTGTTTGAAGAAGAGAAAAGTGATAAACTGGAGTAAAAGTCTAATGCACCAAAAATGGGCAGAATCCTTCTAGAGGCTCTCATAATCGGTTTGAGAGATGAAGGAGAAAAAGAAGGTGAAACACCCCAGCAGCACAAAAAGAAGTGTCAAATATCCAGTGAGGACTCCAACAATAACGATAAGCGCCACAAAAAAACCCAAAAAAAAAAACAAAAAACAAAAAAAAACAAAAAAAACATGGTCTTGAGATAAGAAACATGGCAGAACACATAAAGAAGAAAAGAAGAAAAAAAATATAAATGAAGACAACAACTTCAATAACCACACCAAAGCAAAGAAATCGACAAAAAGTAGATAGGTAAATAAAAAAAGTGTTTTGTGCTTTTCACCTTTTTTTCCCTTTCTGCACAGGCACAGTAAATATTGGCGTCATTCGAAAGGAATTCTCTTGGCCTAAGAGATACGGGTTTTTCCACCCTTGGGGTATATTGTCATGGGATTAATTATAGACTCTGTTCAGTGCTTTCATGGGTGTTTGGAAGACTTCTGCTCCGATCCTGGCGATAAAAATCAGACAGCTGTATCTAGAGATCTCAGTATCTGCACAGGTCCAGGAGTGGAACTTATGATGAAGTCTTTCTTTGTGGTTCTAGAAATTCTGTTCCCTCAGTGTCATTTTAATCCATCTTCTGTGGTTGGTGGTCTTGGTCTTTGCACTGATCCTAGGATGGAACCTAGGATAGCGTCTTTTGTTGTGTTTCCAGAAGACCTATTCTGTTGCAATTGTCTCAGCCAGACATTTGGACCTGGATATCATGGTTGTTGTGCAGGCCGTAGCTTAAACCCTAGACTAGGGCTTTTTTATTCGTCCCAGGATATATACAGTCCAGTCATGGTTCTAGCAGCCAGTCATCTGTAAATCATGATCTTGGCTTTTGGACAGACCAAAGGGTGACAGGTCTTCTGATTTTGTCTTATCGTTAGCTGGTGATGTAGGATAACCTGCTCTTAGGTCAAGTTGTTCCCATTTTCCTCATTGTCAGGTTATCATATTAGAGCTGGCACTTGTTGGTGTCCCAGCAGTATTAAAGATGTCCAGATGGGATTTGTTTCCTGTAGCTGTTGTGAAGAACAGTTTCGTTTCTAAGTCTGGGATCCAGGGTTCAAGGCTGGACGGATGGCGTCTAATCACCTGGGGTCTAAGTTTGGTCCATGTGACATATTTTTAAGGTGGGAGATATCCCTGTATTGTAAACAAGTATGAGTTCTTATCCCTAGTAGATCAGAGCTCGTTTTTATACGTAAGATTTCCCCCCCTTTTTAGTGTGTCTTTGCAGGGAGAAATGGTGCTACATTATATTGCCGGTGCATTTGGGGGTGGAAAGAGAAGAAAACAGAAACAGGTCACACACCCAAAAAAGATAAAAATAAGAATAAAAATATATGTGCTCATATATGTATATGAAGAACAAACTTTTAAAAAATGAAATAACAAAATACAGTAAAGGAACAAAGTGATGCAAGAGACTACCTTACTTTTGGGGAAAAGCAGGTAGACAGGTGGTGTAATACAGGTCTTATACTTCTGATGGAAGTATAGGGTTTCTCCCATTGTCTTTTGAGATTTTCTTGTGGTGTGTGGGTTCCCGGGCACCTTTTCATCAGACACCCTGACGTTCTTGAGATTGGTAAAAGATTTGCGGCAGGGAGGTCTTGTAAGAGTTCTTGCGTTGGGGATACTTTTAGAGCTAAGTCCAGTTTCAAGTAACAGTCCACGTTAGGGGGAGTTGCTAGGGAGGTCACGCAGCATGTGTCAGCAGTGGAGTTGGTTGCCTTTTCTTGCCGGGTTTGACTGGGTGTCCCTTGGCTTAGGTGCTGGGTACTGTTTTGTTGGGGGTAGGAGGTCAGTCTTGATGCCTAATGGATTAAGAAGGGAGGGTGAAGAGTTTTAATAAGGTGGGAGATCTGGATGGGATTGAGGGATGAAGGGATAGTCGGATTTCCAAAGGGGAGAAAGGGGAAAGTATATGGAAGGGGTAGGAAAGAAGAAAAGAGAAAATACATTAAAAAGAAAAGGATCAGAATAAAGGAAAAGGAAAAAAGAAAGTAGTGAGAAGAGAGGAGAAAATAGCAAGGAAATGATAGTGTGCTTGACTGTGTTCGATGAGTAGGGCCTGTAGTATAAGTCTGTAGGTCACAGTTGCTGCTTTGGTGGTCTGACCTGGTGACATGCTTCAAATCCTAGAAGAAGGTGTAACCTAGAGACAAGTGTATGTTAAGGAGTTTTCTCGGGACATTCTCTTAGTGCAAGCGTGGGTAATGGTCTCTCATGTGACTGAGCCCCAAGATGCCATCTTAGTTTTGTCCACCCTTTGTACCCAAGAACGCCTGTGGGCAGAGAAGCTGAGAGGTTATTTATATATAGTAAGATTAAGGCATTAAAACATATTGTTATGAGATGTTTCCATTGGAGTCAGTAATTTCCCATGATACTTTTTTTACCTGTGATCCTGTATAAGATCCCTAAGGGATTATTATGGGTCTTTGTAGTAGAAGGCTGATTATTTACCTGTTCTCTCTATGCTGCTTTTCTGCTGTTGCTGGTTTCTTTGTAGTATAATGTATAGTCAAGAGTTTGTTTTGTTCCTCTTTCATGTGTTTTGGGCACTGCTCCTGAGTATATGTTGACTATTAGAGCGTTTGGAGTTTCTACCCTGTTAAACCCTTTTATTTGACTTTTTGAGTATTAGTTGTCTATAGGGTGTATGTTCTAGGGACTTCAGAATAGTGCTATATCATTCTGTGTTTATCTTTTGTCTTCTGACTTACTTCGTTTAACATAATATGTTCTAGGTTCATTCAAGTTGCTGCAAAGTCTGTGATTGTATCATTTCTGACTGCCATGTAGTACTCCATTGTGTATAGATACCACATCTTAATGATCCATTCATCTGTTGTTGGACATTGAGGTTGGTTCCAAGACTTGACTATTATACTGAGTGCTGTGATAAATAGTGGGGTGCACATGTACTTTGGAATGAATGTCTTTTTAACTTGGGGTTAGATACCTAGGAGAGCAATTGCTGGTGAAATGGCAGCTCAATTCTGAGTTCTTTGAGCACTCTCCAGACTATTCTCCATAGGTGTTGGACTAGGGGGCATTCCCTCCAGCAGTGGATGAGAGTGCCTTTCATACTGCATCCCTGCCAACAGAGATTGTTCCCATTATTTTTGATGTGAGCCATCCTCACTGGTGTAAGGTGGTATCAAATTGTTGGCTTGATTTGGATCTCCCTGATGATGAGTGAAGGTGAGCATATTTTCATGTGTTTGTTGGCCATCCTTCTGTCTTCCTCAGAGAACTGTCTATTCATTTCATCTCCCCATTTTTATGGCTTTATTTGGTTTTTGGGGGCTCAGCTTTCTGAGTGCTTTGTATGCTCTAGATATTAGCCCTTTATCTGATGTGTTGAGCGTAAGATTTTTTTTTCCCATTCTCTTAACTGTCTTCTTGTGTTAAGTCGGGTTCCTTTCACCATGCAGAAGCTTTTTAGTTTGGTGTAGTTCCATTTGTTTATGTTTGATGCTAAAGTTCTTGCCATTGGTGCCCCATCCTCGAAGATCTTTTTGATATATAGGTCTTTGAGTGTTCTGCTTATTTTATTCTCAATAAAATTTATAGATTCAGGTCTGATTTCAAGGTCTTTGATCCATTTTGAGTTGACTTTTGTATAAGGAGTGAGGTATGGGTCAATTTTCACTTTTGTACATGTGGTTTTCCTGTTGTACCAACACAATTTGTTGAATGGACTTTCTTTGTTCCATTTCAAGTTCTTGCCTCTTTTGTCAAATATTAGTTGGCTGTATATCTGGGGGTTTATGTCTGGGAATTCTGTTCTGACCCACTGGTCTGAGGTCTTGTCTTTGTTCCAGTACCATGCTGATTTGATAACTATGGCTGTATAGTATAGCTTCAGGTTAGGTAAGGAGATACCACTTAACTTCTTGTTTTTCAGCATGTGTTTGGATATCCTGGGTCTTTTGTGGTTCCAGATGAATTTTGTGATTGATTGTTCTAATTCTTTAAAGAATAATGTCTAAATTTGGATAGGGATTGCATTAAATTTATATAGTAGTTTGGGTAGGATAGTCATTTTGACTATGTTAATTCTATCTATCCATGAGCATGGGATGTTCTTCCATTTCTTTAGATCCTTTTTAATTTTTTTTTGTGAAGTGTTTTTGAAGTTTCCCTGGTATAGGTCCTTTGCTTCATTTGTAAGGTTGATTCCTAGGTACCTGATATTTTTTGATACTATTTTAAATGAATTTGTATTTTTAATCTCTCTCTCCTCGACTTTGTTATTTGTATATAGAAACGCTACTGTCTTTTGTGTATTGACTTTGTATCCAGCCACTTTGCTGTATTGGTTAATTGTTTCTACAAATTTTACTGTGGACTCTTTAGGGTTTTCAATGTATATCATCATATCGTCTGCAATAGAGATCGTTTGTGTTCCTCTTTCCCAATTTGGATTCTTTTGATTTCCTTCTCTTGTCGGATTGCTATTGCTAGGACTTCTAAGGTTATATTGAATAAAAGTGGAGAGAGTGGACAGCCTTACCTAGTTCCTGACCTTAGTGGGAATGCATCTAGTTTCTCACCATTAAGTATAATGTTGACTGTGTGCTTTTCATAGATTAGCTGTAACTATCTTGAGGAGGGTTCCTTCTAACCCTATTTTGCTGAGTGTCTTTAACATGAAAGGTTGTTGGATTTTGTCAAACGCCTTCACTTCATTGATTGATATGATCATGTGTTTTTTGTCTTTCTTGTTGTTGATGTGATGTATAATGTTGATTGATTTGTGTATGTTGAACCAACCTTGCATTCCTGGTATAAAACCCACTTGGTCATGATGTATGATCTTTTTGATGAAGTGCTGGATTCGGTTTGCTAAGATTTTGTTGAGTATCTTTGCATCTATGTTCATTAGTGAGATTGGTCTGTAGTTTTCTTTCTCGGTGATGTCTTTGCCATCTTTGGGAATGAGTGTGATATTAGCCTTATAAAAGCACTTGGGGAGGATTCCTGTTTTGTTAATGATTTGGAGGAGATGTGGAAAAGTGGTAGTAAGTCTTCTTGGAATGTTTGATAGACTTCACCTGTAAATCCATTTGGGCCTGGTCTTTTGTACTTATGGAATTTCTTAATTACATCTTCAATTTCCTCTGAGGTGATTGGTCTGTTTAGGCTTTCTAGATCTTCCTTTTCTCAGAAAATGGTATTTTTCCAGGAATCTGTTGATTTCTACTGGGTTCTCTAGCCTAACTGAGTATAATTGTTCATAATATGATCTCATGATATGCTGTATTTTTTTGGGTTCTGTTGTAATCTCTCCCTTTTCATTTGTGATCCTACTTATTTGGGTGTTTTCCCTCTTTTTTTGGTGAGTTTTGCCAGTGGTTTGTCTATTTTATTTATTTTTTTGGAAAAAAAAAAACTCCTGGTCTCATTGATTTTTTGTATTGTTTTCTTAGTTTCTATGTTGTTTATTTCTGATATGGTTTTTATTATTTCTTGCCTTCTGGTTGTGGTTGGATTTCTCTGCTGCTGTTGTTCCAATTCCTTGAGGTGATCCTTTAAACTGTTGATTTTGTCATTTTCCTGTTTCTTGACATAGGCCTGTATTGCTATGAGTTTCCCCCTAATTACTGCTTTTGCTGTGTCCCACAAATTTTGACAAGTTGTCTCTTCATTATCATTTGTCTCAAGGAATCTTTTTTATTTCTTCCTTGAGTTGCTCTTTGATCCAGCTCTTGTTGAACAGCATGTTGTTTAATCTCACGGTCTTAGTTTTTCTCCATTGCTTCTTCTTGAAGTCAATTTTGATCTCTGTTGCATAGTGATCTGAATGTTATATATAACATTCAGATCACTATGCACTAGGCATATATATAGAAATATGCACTAGGCATATATATATGCTAGTGCATATTTCTCTCTGATATTCTACAAAAAGAAATAACTCAAAAAAAAAAAAAACCCAGACTTGAAGATGTAAAAGACTTTGCAGAGAAATAGATTTCAACAGTCAGCAAAGAATGTAAACAGGTCTGACAAGAAGAAATTGAAGTGATTAATTATATGTGTCACTAGAGCACTGTGATTTGCTAAACAATTGCTGAACTTCAGAGTCAAGGTAAATACAAACAAAGCCTTAAACTGTTGATATTTTTATAACAGTCCACAGTAGTTAGAGTAAGGACACTTATCCACTGGTGAAAGTGAAGCAGAAATTACCAATGCAATCTGGAAGTCAGCCCTGCCACTTCCTCAGTGGGTCTGGTCAATTCCCTTCTCCTTATTCCTGCAGTTCTGCTCCTGGCCACAATGGTTGAGGGCGCCTAGCTCTCTGTCCTCCCTCCCCTATCTGGGAGTCAATGGAGCTCCGCCCCCTCCGAACCTCAGCTGAAGAAATTCTTTAAGTCAAACCCACCCTGTAGCTGCCCTCAGCCCTTGGGGAGTCTCAGGTCCACTCCAGGGCTCAGGGTGGTAGGCTGCTCTAGGTTACCCAAAGGTCTAGGTGGCAGGCCCAGCTCACCCAGTCTATTGGTCCTAGCCCGTCCCAGCGGCGCAGAGTGGGTCAGGTGCAGGGTTCTCCTCACCCCGTCTGCACTCAGTTTGGGCTTGGAGTCCCTGGGGAGGGGCTCGTGGTGTGGCGGTGAGGTGCCTGTCTCAGGCATCCACGTGGACAGTGGGGAGGTGACGGGGAAATGCACTCACCCTGTGTGCTCTCCACTTGGGCCAGTTCTTCACTATTTTTATGGCTCAAAATAATTTAATTCTAACTCATGCCCTTATACCCAGGGAAGGTATTTGTTAGTTTTATTTTATTTTGTTTTATTTTGGGGGGACACACTCAGTGACATTCAGGGGTTACTCCTGGCTATGCACTCAGAAATCACTCCTGGCTTGGGGGAACCATATGGGACACTGGGGGATTGAACTGTGGTCCGTCCTAGGTTAGTGCATTCAAGGCAAATGCCCTACTGCTTGCACCACTGCTCCGGCCCTTAGTTTTAATTTTTTAAATTGATTCTCTCTGTTAAAATTAAAGGAGTAATAGGATGTTGATTTGAGAACGTTGTCATATGATAGCAGGATGTGGTTACTTTACATGGAAACTTTAATGGATCTAGTTAATTTATAAGAAAAATTCTTTAGTTGAAATATCTTTTTTTTTTTTTTGTGGTTTTTGGGTCACACCCGGCAGTGCTCAGGGGTTACTCCTGGCTCCATGCTCAGAAATTGCTCCTGGCAGGCACAGGGGACCATATGGGACGCCGGGATTCGAACCGATGACCTTCTGCATGAAAGGCAAACACCTTACCTCCATGCTATCTCTCCGGCCCCTAGTTGAAATATCTTAAGGTTCAGATTATTGCAAAGTTTTTGTTTTGGTGTATGTGTGTGGGGTACATGGGGTCACACTAGTTGGTATTCAGGCCTTACTCCTAGCTCTGTGCTCAGGGATCACTTCTGGAATTGCTCTTGGACCATATGTGGTTCCAGGGCTCTAACCAGTTGGCTCTGTTCAAGGCAAGTACTTTGACCCTGTAAAATCTCTCTTACCACCATAAAAGTAAATTTTAATTACTACTCATTTTAATTACTATTTAATCACTTTGAGATAATTATTAAAATTCCTTTAAAGTAGTTACCTTTCTGTAGTCTAATGTGAGATGCAAACAATATAACTACACTAGAACTGTCACTAGTATAGAAGATATGCTCAATACATTATTTTCTTTTATAGAATTGAGTGTTCATTGGCATTGCAGAGTGACAATTGCAGAGTGACATTGGTAGGCCTCTCCTCATTTCCTATCATAGACTCTTCTTGAGTTTAAGGTTCCAACTTGCATGTAAAAGGTGCTTTAACATTTTACTTTAAAAAATTTACTGTGCCAGGGCAGGAGGGAAAAAAACAAAAAACAAAAAGCACAAAACATTGTTTATTTTTTATATATTATTTTTTATCTTCATTTATTATATTATTATTTTTATTTACCTATCTATTTTTGGTCGATTTCTCTGCTTGGGTGTGGTTATTGAAGCTGTTGTCCCCAGTTATACCTATTTTATTTTTTTCTCTTCTTTTCTTTTCTTTCTTTATGTGCTATGCCATGTTTCTTATCTCAAGACCATGGAGTTTTTTTTTTTTTTTTTTTTTTGGTGGTGCTTATCGTTATTGTTGGAGTCCTCACTAGATATTGGACAATTCTTTTTGTACTGGTGGAGTGTTTCATCTTCTTTTTCTCCTTTATCTCTCAAATCGATGATGAGAGCCTCTAGAAGGAGTCCACTTTCGGAGTATTAGACTTTTACCCCAGTTTATTACTTTTCTCTTCTTCAAACAAAACCACGCAAATCGAACTAGCTAGTCCTGCCTCCCAATTAGAGGGAGAAATAAGGGAGGCACCAAGACCAAACAGGTGCAAGACTACTATATAGTAGGGTAGGTACATAGGGGACCACATATTCTAGCAGCCCTGGGGGTGAGGAAAGAGGATATGGGAGATAGGACAAAAACAGAGGTGTAGGGAGGACAATTTGGTGATGGGAATCCCCCCTGATTTTATGTAAATATTTACCTAAAATACTATTGTCAACAATATGTAAGCCACTATGATCAAAATAAAAATTATATTAAAAATGGAAACAAATTTGTAATTATCACATGAAAATTACTTAAGCAGTCATGGAAACTAACTAACTAACTAACTAACTAAATAAATAAATAAATGTGATATCAGAGTTTGTAACAAATGACAGGGTAGGGTACCTTGAATAGTTCTTCCATGGGCCTAATCATGTTTGAGGCAAAGTAGGACATATATGAGGGTATGAAAGTCTGGCCTACAGTACTGCCGATCCATTCCTTTCAGTGTTCTAAGAATTGAATTGTTTCAGTCAGATCAGTTTGGCTGTGACCACTGGGACTGATTGGGTGGATGGGCAAAAAGAACGCTTTACTGTGCCAGTATAAGTAGTATTTTTGCTTCTTATAGATACTACTGTGGGCCAGAAAAAAATTCCACAATGGTTAGAGTCAGGAAGAGAGGCCAGTTTTAATCTGTTGTTATTTTCATTTTACCTTCAGTGATCACAGGCTGGATAGTGCCAATGTAGGTGCTACTATGTAGCAATGGTCATACTGAGTTCATTTATTTGTAAAATTACTTTAACTGCCCTGCCTTTAAGGTTTTTCATCATGTATACATGAATGTTCAACATTTTCTTTCATACTCCTCTTCCCTTTTCTTTCTCTAAATTCCCAGCCTTCCCTTAAGTCATGTATTTCTTAGAAACATGTCTCAAATTCTCCCAGTATTATTTGTAAACTCCAATTTCTCTGTACTGAAAAATAATTATTTTACTTGCAATATTGCTTAAAATTGCTGCCCATTTTATTTTTTAATGCTGCTTTTATTATTTCATTTTTTTTTTTTTTTTGGTTTTTGGATCACACCCAGCAGCACTCAGGGGTTACATCTGGCTCTAAGCTCAGAAATCACTCAGGAGTTACATCTGGCTCTACAACTCAGAAATCACATCCTAGCAGGCTCGGGGGAACATATGGGATGCCGGGATTCGAACCACCATCCTTCTGCATGCAAGGCAAATGCTTTACCTACATGCTATCTCTCCAGCCCGATTATTTCATTTTTTGACTTTAAACCTTCCCTAGATCTTTATGCCCCAGCCTATCATAGTACCTTTAATAAACTGTCTCTTTGTCCCTTTTCTCTATTATCTCTGGGTATTTGCCAAAAAATAGTGGGGGAGTGCAGTTAGAGCAGTGAAGGGATCACAATGACATTGATAATTAGGAATGATCACTCTGGACGAGACATGGTTGTTGAAAGGAGATAAAGTGCTATGTATAATTCCCCTTCAGTAACAATATTGCAAAACACAGTGTCTAAAAAGAAAAAAGGAAGAGAGAAATACAGACAAGCAAACATGAACAGACAGAGACAGAAAAGAAAAATTTCTGCCACAGAAGCAGGCAGGAAGAGAGGAAGGGGAAGGGTAGGAAGGAAACAGGATGTTGGTGGCAGAAAATGTGCACTTTGAAAATATTGTACATTGTATGACTGATTTCAATCATGAACAACTTTGTAGCTATGTATTTCATGGTCATTTAATTAAAGAACTTATAAAAACATTAAACATCAAAGAAAAAAGGAAACTTTTTAAAATAATTTTTGAGACCAATGTGAATTAGAAGTCTTTCACAGTTACCTTTAAGGTACACAGTGACAGTGAATTAGGGCAATTCCCACCGCCAGTGTTGACCTAGCATGCATCCCATACCTCCACCCTTAGCCCCCTGGACTGCTAGTGTACCAAGTCCCTTTTGTGTATAGTTTGGGTGTCTTGATTATATTGTCATTTACTTTGGGTTGGATATTTAGATCTGATCATTTTTTTTATTTCCACTCAAGGCTCATGAGACTGCTTTGCCCCTGGTACCATCCACTTTTTTTTTCAATTTGTAGGAAGACATAGGAAGACAAATGAGGCAGAACAAGATGATTAATATTCTATGGTTCTGTTAAAAAAAAAGAAGCAGATAGTAGGTGGGAGCCCCTGTCTAGAAACTATAAATATAAATTTAAAAGAAAAAAAAGAAAAAGGAAGAAAAAAATAATATGAAAGGGGGGCTGGTGTAGGAAGGGTTTTTGTTGTTGTTGTTGTTGTTGTTGTTGTTGTTGTTGTTTGCATAGGCACAGTAAGCAATGGGGAAATTAGAAAAGAAATTCCCTTGGCCTAAGAGATACAGGGTTTCTTCGTCCTTGAAGCATACTGTCATGAGACCAACTACAGGTTCTGGACATGTTCATTGTTGAACCCCAATGTCTTTCTTTATGGAACTGTTCTTTGGGTTATGATTGTCAAAGTCAGTCCTCTGTAATTAAAGATCTTGGGTTTCTTTCTTTCTTTCTTTCTTTCTTTCTTTCTTTCTTTCTTTCTTTCTTTCTTTCTTTCTTTCTTTCTTTCTTTCTTTCTTTCTTTCTTTCTTTCTTTCTTTCTTTCTTTCTTTCTTTCTTTCTTTCTTTCTTTCTTTCTTTCTTTCTTTCTTTCTTTCTTTCTTTCTTTTCTTTCTTTCTTTCTTTCTTTCTTTCTTTCTTTCTTTCTTTCTTTCTTTCTTTCTTTCTTTCTTTCTTTCTTTCTTTCTTTCTTTCTTTCTTTCTTTCTTTCTTTCTTTCTTTCTTTCTTTCTTTATTTCTTTCTTTCTTTCTTTCTTTCTTTCTTTCTTTCTTTCTTTCTTTCTTTCTTTCTTTCTTTCTTTCTTTCTTTCTTTCTTTCTTTCTTTCTTTCTTTCTTTCTTTCTTTCTTTCTTTCTTTCTTTCTTTCTTTCTTTCTTTCTTTCTTTCTTTCTTTCTTTCTTTCTTTCTTTCTTTCTTTCTTTCTTTCTTTCTTTCTTTCTTTCTTTCTTCACACACCCTAGGATGACTTCTAGGATAGAATCTTTCTTTAAGGTTCCAGAAATCCTGCTCAGTCGCAGTTGTTTTAGTCAGTCTTCTGTAATTGGTGATCTTAGTTTTTGCACAGATCAAAGGATTGTATGTCTTCTGATTTTAACTCACCATTAGGTAATAAGGTAGTGCAACCTGCCCTACCCAACCTGCCCAAGTTGTTGCTGAGAAACTTTTTTATTTTAATGGATAAATGGATTAGATGAAAATATCTTCTGTACCTTCTTGGCAGGTTTCAAGTGACAGAGATAGAAGCCCTCTAAAATGCATGATCCTGGAGTTGTCACCCAGGAATAAGCCTAGGTAGGGGCTACATATTTCATTGTTTACTAAAATCCAGGTATGGCCAGGTGTCTAGTACCTACTGGTGGAGTTATGTAGAATTGATGTATTCTTCCTTGGGTTCTCTATTCTGTTGGCTGAATGAAAAGAGTCAGAAGCATTAAGGGGTAGTGAAACTCCAAGATGGAATGACCTTAAATTCTTAGATTTTTTTGTAGAGAAAAAATATCAACCAGAAGTACCTGAGCATAAATAATACACCATATTTTACCTTCTTTTTCCATATCTAGTTATAACTTTCTATATTTTTAGAAACCCAATTTGTGCTTTTCTACTGATCTGTTTTAGTATATTTAGATAATTTTCACTATTGAATCTTCTTTCCCTTCTTTTTTATTTGCATGGCTTAAGTGGTGGCAGGATGGGGGAGGGTTGGTGACTTGGTGGTACTGTGGATTTACTCCTGGCTCTAGCTCAGGGATCAATACTGATGGCGCTCGGAGAATTATATTTGGTACCAGGGATTGAATCAAGATTGACTACATGCAAAGCAAGTTTTTTAACATCTGTATTGTTACTGTCCCTGGGTCAGATTTTCTTCCTTCCTTCCTTCCTTCCTTCCTTCCTTCCTTCCTTCCTTCCTTCCTTCCTTCCTTCCTTCCTTCCTTCCTTCCTTCCTTCCTTCCTTCCTTCCTCCCTCCCTCCCTTCCTCCCTTCCTTCCTTCCTTCCTTCCTTCCTTCCTTCCTTCCTTCCTTCCTTCCTTCCTTCCTTCCTCCCTCCCTCCCTTCCTCCCTTCCTTCCTTCCTTCCTCCCTCCCTTCCTTCCTTCCTTCCTCCCTCCCTTCCTTCCTTCCTTCCTTCCTTCCTTCCTTCCTTCCTTCCTTCCTTCCTTCCTTCCTCCCTCCCTTCCTTCCTTCCTTCCTTCCTTCCTTCCTTCCTCCCTCCCTCCCTTCCTCCCTTCCTTCCTTCCTTCCTCCCTCCCTTCCTTCCTTCCTTCCTCCCTCCCTTCCTTCCTTCCTTCCTTCCTTCCTTCCTTCCTCCCTCCCTTCCTTCCTTCCTTCCTTCCTCCTTCCTTCCTCCCTCTCTTCCTTCCTTCCTTCCTTCCTTCCTTCCTTCCTTCCTTCCTTCCTTCCTTCCTTCCTTCCTTCCTTCCTTCCTTCCTTCCTTCCTTCCTTCCTTCCTTCCTTCCTTCCTTCCTTCCTCTTCTTTCACTTTTGGGTCACACTGGGAAATTATTAGGGAATACTCCATCCTCTGCTCTCAGAGATCACTCCTGGCAGTGCTCAGGGGATGTCAGGGATTGAACCAGAATTGGCTGCATGTAAAGCAAGTGCCTTACCTGCTATGCTATCTCTCCAGCCCCAAGGCTTAGCCCCTTTCTTAATAATCCCAAATTTGATATATTTTGTTTCATATTCATTCATTGTTCCATTTTCCTATTTTATTCTCGGTTATAATTTTTTTATTTTTGTAACAATTACAGAAGTAGAGTTTACCATGTTTCTAATTGCTATAGAGGGGATATTAAAATGAATATATATATATATTCTCTTTCCCTAAATTTAGCATGAACATGTTTAAATAAATATACATTCTGTTTTGCTATATTTTAAAAAGTCTTCAGGTTATTATTATTTTATATTGTTTTAGTTATACTTTGGGTGAGATTTTTTGACTTTTTTCATTTATTTTGAGAATAAATGTGCTAATTGAATCAAGCACATTTAGTACCTTAAGAAAAGGATCAGCAACGATGTTAAACTGGTGGTGTCCAAAACCAGCAAAGACGCTGCCTTATAAACTAGAAATAGATTCATGTAGACTCCTGTTGTGTAATACTTTAGTAAATTCCCAGAATTCTATCTCATTGTAGAACTTACATAAAATTTTCCCTAAAGCCTACATTATTGGAAAGCAGTGAAGTAAAGGAACTTCTTATCCTTGTAAAAATTTTTTAACTTTTTTCTTCAGGCAGAATTAGGTACTAGACATACATAGAAAAGTTTAAGTTTTTCTACTGTTGGCATATACATTATCAGATAACTAGTTATTAAAAATAAAGTTGATGTTAAAAAACTTGAGAATGTTGAAGAATAATGGTTGCTGTGTTTTATATTTTATATTTGTTTTATTAATACTCTCCTATCAAAATGACTAGATAATTATTCACATTTCTTTTTTATCTTTAAAAATATCTTTTTTTAGTGGATTTTTGAATTTATGCTTTTGTTGTTGGCTGACATTGAAGAGGAAGTTTAAAAAGAACAATCTGAACATTTGTAGCATAAATGCTAAGTATTTTAGAAAAAGGCCATAATTTAACAATGCAGAGGCTGTCCTAAGCAATATAAGAGAAAACAATGGTCTAGTTTGAATTGAGTAAAGTATATCTCTATGTAAAAATTCATTATTACAGAAATGTCAGAAAGATGTATTTACTATAAAATTGACTCTTGGAGAAAGTGGAATATAAAATAAACTCAGCTTTAATATGGCTATATTTGTATATAAGATGATTGTCAAAAAACATACTTGATTGTTGAGTATTATAGCCACAAGTAAACGTTAATTACTCTATTTTCCTTTTAAATCAGAATAATTGCAGCATTGTGGATTAGAGTATAATAATTTCAAAGAGTTTGTAATAACAGAAAGCTGTCTGCTTAAGACTCAAATGCATTCTAAATAAATTTTATCTTTGATGGGACAGGAGTACAGTGAATAGAGTGCTTTGTGTCTGACTCAAGTTCAATCTCCAGCATTTTATATCATCGCACAAAGCATCACCATGAGTGATCCTGGAACACAGAGACAGGAGCATGCCCCCCCAAAAAAACAAAACAGAAAAAAAAAACAAAAAAAAACCCAACTTATCTATCATAATTATGAATATACTAGACAAAAGGGAAAAGTTAAATTTGGGGAAGAGTTTATTTCCTCCTGAGATATATCTAAATTAATTTACTTTTGGTAAATTCTAATCAGAATACTGAAATTCTCATTGCTTATTAAAATGATCACTATTGAAGCCATTTTCAATAAAATTTCTTCTCTTCGGGGCTGGAGAGATAGCATGGAGGTAAGGCATTTGCCTTTCATGCAGAAGGTCATTGGTTTGAATCCCAGCGTCCCATATGGTCTCCCCTGCTTGCCAGGAGCAATTTCTGAGCATGGAACCAGGAGTAACCCCTAAGCACTGCCGGGTGAGACCCAAAAACCAAAATAAATAAATAAATAAATAAATAAATAAATAAATAAATAAATAAATAAATAAATAAATAAAAATAAAATCTTTAAAAAAAAATTTCTTCTCTTCAACTTGTATAAAATTTAAATTTTGCAAATTTAATTTTGGAAATTAAGGTACAAAAATTATAAAAGAATTTGCTAATAAATTTAGGAAGCAGTTCCGTATCAGTCTTCAGGTATCCTATTCAAAAGTATCATAGTAAAATTATAAATATTATACCAGAAAATGCAGTTCTGGGATTTCACCAGGCTAGTCTACTGAGCACATATGAAACTGAATTGTGATTCAGTTTTGGTAGAAACTAAGCCAGAATATCTTTGATATTTATTAAATTGATGTGTACATTATTCTGAAGGAAAAATGGCAGTTGTTTATATCCAAAGGGTTCCTCTGAAATGTATTTGTACTCATTTATATTTTTTGTAACTTTGTAGTAGATAACAATGAATCTGACATTTGCCTCTTTTGATTTGCCTCTTTTGTTCACTCTATAAGGCAATGAAACAATTCAGAGCTAAGTCAGCTATCATTTGTTTTAATCTCTTCTAGAGGTACTAGAGTTCAAATCCAGGGCCTCACACAGGCAGAACAAATCTTCTATTGCTGACTCTGAGGACTTCAGGGGAAACTTCTACGTCTGTCTGCCTGTGCTTCTGAATCCCCGAAAGTTTCCTCAGAGGCCTAGGGAGCGCATCCCCCACAAACTGCATTTTGAAGCTGCCGAGTGAGTACATTCTGGCTGCGGGGGTCGATGTCCAATAAGCTGAGGTCTCTGGCCTGTGGAGGCTCTGCCCTGCTGTGCCTTTGTTCACTCTGAGGACTGTCAACTAGAGACAGCAGAAGAGCACGGCCGCTTCGCTTAGCAGTTGCGCACTCTTTCTAACCAATGAAACCCACCACAACACGCAGGAAAAACCACACTACAAGCGTGACAATGGGGAAACCTCGCAGGCAAACACCATCCACAGAGAATGAAGACGAAAGCTCAGATGAGCTAATAAATTCGAACCACCTGATTAACCTTTCAGATAAGGAGTTTAGAATAGAAATATGGAGGGCCCGGTGAGATAGCACAGAGGTGTTTGCCTTGCAAGCAGCCGATCCAGGACCAAAGGTGGTTGGTTCGAATCCCGGTGTCCCATATGGTCCCCCGTGCCTGCCAGGAGCTATTTCTGAGCAGACAGCCAGGAGTAACCCCTGAGCACCGCCTGGTGTGGCCCAAAAACCAAAAAAAAAAAAAAAAAAAAAAAAAAAAAGAATAGAAATATGGAATATGTTCATAGAACTCCAAAAAAGCATAGATAGAGCTGAAGAGAACACAAAGATAGAAATCAGAAAACTCCAAACTGAAATAACAGATCTGAAAAACGGTTGCTCAACTGAAAACCTCAATGGATAGCCTCGCCAACAGGGTATCAGCAGCTGACGAGAGAATCGGAGTACTGGAAGATGTGATGCAGAAAAACTCAACACAACAGAAGAAATTGGAAAAGAACCTTAAGACAAACGAACAGGCAATGGAAAAAGTACTCAAGGCATGTGAACAGATTAAAATAGAAGTCTTTGATAAACTCAACAGAAACAATATAAGAATCATTGGAGTTCCAGAAACCCAGGAAGGAGATCTCCAGGAAGAATCAACTGTCAAAGACATCATCAAAGAGATACTTCCAGAGTTAAAGACTACATGCAATCAAATCCTGCATGCCCGAAGAATACCAGCTAAAAGAGACCCAAAGAAAAACACCCCAAGACATATCCTCGTTACAATGACAAATCCCATAGAGATAGAATACTGAAAGCAGCAAGATCTAAAAGGGAAATTACGTTCAAAGGAGGATCCCTAAGACTTACAGCAGACATGTCACAAGAAACTCTCAAGGCCAGAAGACAGTCGTGGGATATTGTGACAAGACTGAATGAAATGAATGCCTCACCGAGAATACTGCACCCAGCGGGACTCATGTTCAGGTTTGAAGGAAGAATACACATCTTCATGGATAAACAACAGCTCAGAAACTTCACAGATGACAAATCTTATATTGCTGATTTGTAATCCCTGAACTAACTATAATAATTTTCTCATTAAATGGGTCTTCAGTACCTCTGGAGTTGGTCCAATGATCACTTCTGGGCAACCATTATCCTTTGTGGTGTTTATTTGCCTTCTGTGCTTGGACAGTCTTAAAAATCTCTTTGCCTTTAAAAATGACATTTTTTTAAGCACTATATATTCACCTGTTGGGTTATGAGTCTTACATGATTCCTAGGGTCAAAGTTAATACAAGAAAATTTGGTTGTGGAGACCTGATGTAAATATGTTAAAAAAGGTAATGTCATTATTGTAAAAAAATCAAACAAGGCTTTTCAAACACCTGCCACTTCAAACCCTATGCATATTAGGGTTTGAAGATAATTTAGTATATGTACACAACATATGTGCATATATACTACATATATATGTATACATATTTTATCCAGAACATAACAAGTGGTGTTGTAGGGGTAAACAATGCAAAGGCTCAAATTCAGTGTTTCAATGCAAGCTATTGGGATGTGTGTTCTTGGCCACTTAAGGTGGCTTCTATAAGTATTTTTAATGTGTAGATTTTTGTTATGGGAAACTGATTATCCAACCATGAGTACAGATAATTTGTCTCTATAAGGTTGTTGACTCCACACCTAATAACAAGGTTTAAAGTCTGTAGGAGGAAGGCCGATTGCCAGCAAGATAGAACCTACAGACATGAGCTGGAACTCCACTAGAATGAACTGAATGCTTTCCTTTCCTCTTATTGTTCTTGACTTAATAATAAATGTGTCTTGTGATAGCTGAGATGTTTGTCAGGTGGTTAAACTCAGACCATTGAGAAATTAGTGAAGCTGATGGAGGATCCAGAACAACAGATTTACTGCAAGTTTGAATGTTATTTTACATTAAGTAGCTGATCCATAGATCGAAAACAATATGTACCATCTACAAAAGGGATTTATGATGTATTCATGCATTATTATGTATGTAATATGTATTATGATGTATTAATGCATCCAATCAGATTAAAAGGAAAACTAGTTAGTGTTTCTTTATTAGGTGCTAAAAATTAGAGTGAAGAAACTGGTCCAAGACCAAACAAAGAGGAATTAAAGGTTATTAATATAAGGGAATGAAACAGTGTATAGTTTTTGTTCTCAGCATTTACTAAGACCACGGTAGTGCTTTTTGTATTCAGCTACAATTTTTCCATAGCTCACATCTTCCTTTAGATCATTTTTGCTTGTTATTGTTATACCTGTTATTTTCTGATGAATGTCTAGTCTGCACTTCGTTGTGCTTAAAGCATGTGAACTTTGGTATATAAATTTTCATAAATAGAGGGTAAAATAGCTGGCAAAATTTACAAGTTAATAGTGAATTAATTAATCAGTAATTAAAAATAATTCATGTTTTCCTTTGTAGTATGTCTTACTATCACGAGCTAGTATTGAAAGAAAAAATAGAAAGCGAATAAAATTATGAAAAAAGATAGAACTGATATTTTTTACACATAAGGAATTGTGAGGAAAGAGTCATACTGTGTAAATGCAGCTTCTAGTAAATCTTATTTCTTTAACTATCATTATGAAAATCCTCTTGAGCATTCCAGTCTGTTGTGAGCTGCTTAGTTGTTTTTCACAGCAGAGACAATTTCAGTTATCTCAGAAATCTAGAGCTTCCTTCAGCCTGATACCCAGAAGACTTGCTGGTTCTGTGCTCCGGGTCAATTGTTGCTTAAACTACTTTTAGAGTCTATTCAACATGACAAGCAGATCAATCTTTTCAATTCTGAACTGATGAAATCCTACATTTTAGAAACTGTTGCCTAGAGAGTATGAATCCAGAAGATGTTTTTAGGACCATTTGTTGTCTATTCGAACTATTGTACTGAGACCTCTCTCAAGGCACAAAGCAAAACCTGTTTGTTAATAAAGTCTTAAATAAGTAATTCATTTTTAGTTCTTTCAATATCTCTCTCTATATATTGTTCAAGAGTGTGTGAGGATTTAATCTTAAAATAATACCTTGTAGTGTAGCTAAATATTGATACTTGTTGAAAATGATTTATACTGATCAAGAAATAAATTCTTTAAGAAATTAATTCTTATTATTAGAGTTGCATTTATATCATATTTCTTAAGATATCCTGCTGGGGTAGGTATAAATATTAGGGGAAAACACAATTTCTTAACTTTCACAAGTCTGACAAAAAAAAACATTGTTAATAAACTTACACTGCAATCAAAATGATTTATTGTTTTGTCACAACAAATTATTTTCCTAATTTATTGGTATTAGAGCAAATATTTTAGACATAAAATAAGGGCAAATAGGCAACTTTGAGATCATGGTTTCTGTAGTGTAAACTGTGAAAATAAATTTTTGTTTATATGTTTAGGTAGTTGGAATGATTGGCCCATCTGACTTAACAAAATAATTTCTGTTAAATTTTGACAACCTTTTTTAATAATCCCTAACACTGTTTATAATTGACTTATATATATTAACATATGCCCTGTTTTCAGTCTGGAAATTGGACTGTAACAGCATTGAAAGATTGTGCCCAGGGCTGGAGAGATAGCATGGAGGTAAGGCATTTCCCTGGGTTGCAGAAGCACGGTATTTCAAAGCCTGGCATCCCATATGGTCCCCTGAGCCTGCCAGGGGCGATTTCTGAGTGTAGAGCCAGGAGTAGCCCCTGAGCACTGTCAGATATGACCCAAAAACCAAAAACCAAAAAAAAAAATTGTGCCCAAATAAATAGAGTTAACCTGATCCTGATGTCTGGGGAATTAGAATAACCATACAGAAACTTCTTTTCCTATAGGTAAAGCTAATAGAATGTCATTAGCAAGTATACAATATTTCTTTCCGAATTCCTTCATAATATTGGTAGTGTCATGCAGCTGTATTGCTAAAATAAAGTTCATTCTCCATGTGGTTGCTCTGTTTGAATGCTAAATCTACAATTTTGGCATTGTAGATTTATTTTGCTTACTGGCATTGTATTATACTAGCAATCAGGTAACAAAATTACGTTGTGGTAAACTGAAAGCTCAGAACACCTTTGTCTGGGCCACATAATGTGAGGTCCTGTGTGTAGCACATTTTGTGATATGTAATGTGTAATAGTACCTGTTTTGAAAAACAAATAAGCAAAGAAAAAACCCTCTGGTTTTAGTATTAGCTAATTTTATGAAATCCCTTGAACATTTTTAATAAGGAGTAGTGCTATTTGCTGTCCATTATAGCTAAAGTGTCATGAAGAAAGGTTTAGATATATGCTTAACACAACCCCTCTTAGGAAAGAACAGCGATATAGATGCTAGAAGCCCAGCTTCTAGCAGGAGAGAAAGCTCTGAACCATTTTTATACTGTGCATTTTGATTGGTTGGTGATTTGGCTTCTTAGGCTGCTGAGACTGCAAAAGGAATGAGGAGAGCTAACCAGCTACTAAATTTCGAAACACTGAGGAGGTCAGAGAAGCCGGGGTTATTATTATCATCTCTCAGTGAGCACATAAAGCATTCAACTTTTTCAGTCTCATTTTTGCTATAGAGATTTTTGACAAGGACATAAAATAAAACCCTCACAAATTCATGCTGGTGACAATGATTATAACACGGCTGGGAATGGTATAAATGTCAATATTTCTTGAATCAATTTGAAGATTGTGATCTTTCAGACCTCCACAGACACTGCAAAGCATAGCAGTAGAATTTCCCCATTTATGCTTATATTATTAGAAGAGGTGAAGGAATTTCAATATCACACAGGACAGGCATAAAAGAAGAAAAATAATTTTAAGCTCACTACCAATTCTGAGCAGTAATGGATTTTTTTCCTTAGAATTATAAGGCTTATTTCTGAGTCTTCCTGCAAAATACATAAACAAATACGGTAATTTCCAAAGATTTTGAAATAGCGTTTTAGTTCAAATGAACTTCATGGCTTTTGTTCATTTGAAAAAACATTACTATCCCCTTTGTTGCAGTTCCATATGTCATTTGACAATTTCTGTTAGCATCTCGTTAGCAATAGCTTTTTTATGAAATCATTTTGGTATTAAATAATATCTGTGTAAAATATCTATGCCTTCTTTGATCATTGCAGCCATATTGGTTTTTAATAAACACATTGAATAATCAAATTAATAGAAATCATCCTTTTGGTTAAACTTGTGCCAAATGAAAATTAAGCACAATTTTAATAGGTATGAGAAAGCAAGTGAGCATATTATCCTAAAGATATTCATCTTATTTTAAAGATTTTAAGAGAAAGCATTTTTAAACATCCTATGCTGACTATTTATTTGAAAATCACTGGCACCACTAGGTGTTGCTCTAAGACAGTTTCCTATGACAAACCAGCAAACTGTTTTCTGGTCCTGATTTGATCCTGATTTCCTTACTGCTAGGACTTGAACTATTTAGAAAATTAGCTTTAGTTGTATTAGGACCATGTACTAAACATATTTTGTTTATATACATGTGACCCTCCCCCACATCTTTGAGATATCTTGTAAATAAAATTTAAGTATAAAATGACATGCAACACAAATGTTTGTATTAATTTAATATCTGAATGTCAATGTATGACAAACACAGCCTTCAAATTGAATCTATTTATTCAGTGTTCAAATTGATTTGGTTATTAGTCACTGCAAATTCTGAACCAATGAATTGTTCTAGCACTGAAGAGTTATTAAACCTTAGTTTTAGTCCAGACATTTTACCATTTTAATGTTTCCTAAAAAATGCATTTAGAAATGTGACCCTCTCTTCTCTCTTCTTTTTTCTTCTTTCCTCCCTGATTATCCTCTCCCCTTTCTTCTTTTTCTTTCCCCTCTTATTCTTTTGTTGCTCCCTTCCCTCCCCCACCACTGTCCTCCTCTATCAAATCCCCACCCCTCCTTTCTCCTTTCTACTCTCTTTACCTCCCTTCACTTCCTATGCCCTCTGTTCTCTTCTCTCCTCTTCTTTCTTCTTCTCCCTTGTCCATTCCTCTTCTGGATCTCTCAATTTCTCATACACATCAAGTTTTCTGTGACATTTTACACACACTTGATGAGGTTTCTTAAATCATTGTTGTTTTTCTATAGTTAAAAACTACTCTGTGCTTTAACTAGGTAAATTTAGACTGATTATAAGAAAAGCCAGGATAAGAATATTTAAAATGTTATGAAGCAAAAGTGGGTTGAACTATAAAACTTTGACAAAGCTATTTAATAAAAATCTGTATGCAACAGTTTCTGTGGCTTTACATGCTATAGGAACCTATAGTCTTAAGAAGGAGAAAGGACTAATGTTCCATTCTGATAAGCAAAACTTGGAAATAGATTAAAAATGACTTGAATTTTTATATATATCAAATAATTTAGTGTTCTTTAATTTTATTTAACATAAAGGAATATAGAAATTACATGACAGTGAACTATAGTTTTACTTTCATCTTATTTTTATACAAATGTTTTGTTATTTTTCAAAAGAGGTGAAAACCCTTTATCATTTTGCATCTTTGACTAAGATCAACCATTAAATCACCATATCAAGAATTTAATTTTGCTCTTGCAAAGGAAAATGATCATTTTTCTTGATATCTTTATATCATAAACAATTATAATGTACTATGTATTAGTACAGTTTTCCAGAAGAACTGTAAATAGCACTAAAATAATCAGTGCTAAAAGTGATTTTGTCACTTTTTGCTATCTTGTATATTCCACAATGAACAATTCAAATTTACATCTATGTACTAATATCTATATATTTAGGATAAAATGTGGCAATAGAAAAATATTAACAGAGACCAGAGTGGTAACACAGTGGTAAGGTGTTTGCCTTTCATGCTGCTGATCCAGGATGGAACACGGTTCGATCCCCTGAATCCCATTTGGCCCCCCAAGCCAGGAGTGTTTCTGAGCGCATAGACAGAAGTAACCTCTGAGTGTTACAGGATATGACCCAAAAACCAAAAACCAAACAGAAAAACAGAAAAAAGAAAAAATAAAAAGAAAAGTATAAACAGAAAAATTTTAAGTGCTTAGAATTTGCAACCAGAATATTTTAAACATTAGTGTAGTCATTTATTAGTCTGCTTCTAGAATCCAGGGGCTTGAGTCCAATATCTGACTTGACATTTTAGAGCAAATTAGCCCCTTTAAAATTATCTTTCTCAGCTATTAAACTGGGAAAACTAATTATGTTTTTGGTGTAATAATTAAAATTTATCAAGAACCTGCTTCAGTTACTCTTCGATTAAAAATGTCCAAGAAGGCCCAGAGAGATAGCACAGCGGTGTTTGCCTTGCAAGCAGCCAATCCAGGACCAAAGGTGGTTGGTTCGAATCCCAGTGTCCCATATGGTCCCCCGTGCCTGCCAGGAGCTATTTCTGAGCAGACAGCCAGAAGTAACCCCTGAGCACCGCCGGGTGTGACCAAAAAACCAAAAAAAAAAAAAATGTCCAAGAAATACTACTTTAAACTATGTATTTTGGGTTATTTTTCTATTTGGTCACAAGCAAATTCACCATGTTCCCCAGAAGCAAATCTTGCACCTGAAATGTATTACTGAACACCAGATGCTTTCTCTCTGTTTGGTTTGGAAAATTAAAATTATAATTCCTGGGGGTTGGGAAGAAAAATTATAATCTCAAGATTTGATGACCTCATTCTATTGGACTTACTAATTTCTAGAGTAAATGAAAATTGATTTTAATATCTTGTTTTAGTTTAGTTATCTTTTAGGCAATGTTGCATGAGAGAACTTTAACTTTCTACTAGTTCCTATGATGTGACTGTAATTTGGGCTTCTATATTTTCTTGCCAGAATTTTCTATATTTGATCTAAAGTGGATTATAATTAGAAAAGAGACACTTAGAAAACAAAACTGTGTAGAACACATAAGATAACCTTATGGGAATTATCACTCTGGGAAAAAACAGGAAATAATATTTTATGAAGTGGCTGCCAGGGCAAATGTTTTATAAAATATTCTATTGTGGTCTGGCAAGATCTTATTATAACAAGGCTTTATACTCTATAATTTGAAGAAAGAATAAGAGAAACTTAGATTCAATGGTTATTTTACCCATAGTTCAGTATGTTGAAGTAAAATATCTATAGTCTCTTGCAATTAATACACCTCTATAGTTCTAAGTCTCTAGTATCCCTGGTGACAGAAATAGATGAACACTTCCAAGATTATTTTATTTTGCCAGGGGTGGGCGTAATAAGTGTATCTGGCTAGAGAATCTACCTCTACCAGTTTACCTTTTTAAATCCATTTCTTTCCTTGGGAGATCAGAACCTTTCATTTTATTGTAAAAATGCCTAAAGACAAGATATACTTTAAGTTTAAGAGCAGTGAGGGAAACAGTATGATATTGGTACAGAAATTTGTATCCATTGCTGCTTAAAGGCATTGTTTTCACTTTCTAAATAGTCACTTATTTCTTGATGATTGAGATTTGATAAATGCTCTCTGTCAATCAAGTATGACAGCTTTTCTTGCCAGGCCAATTGTGAGACTTGCTAGGCCATGTTCTAGCTTCTCAGGCCACAAGAAGACATTATCATTTATTAGAAATGCTACACTCCTGTCTTAAATGCCAGTGTTTTATTCTTTGGATCTATGCTTCATCATTCAGTGATGTCACTTTGATTCTTCCTCTATGACTCTTCTCAAACCTTGACTTTTAGACAAAGTCAAGACTTAAGTCTTCATTCCACACAACTAGCTAATTTTGTCTTCATTTCCATTTCTGGCAGGAACAGATGGACACGATTTTATGCTATAATGGCATGGTTTACAAAATTCTGCTCTCTTATTCTTCCTTTTATTACATTAGCTTCATTCACTGGAAAAATTTTAACTGTGTATTGATGAATTTATATTTACAACCTTGCTGCTAGAGCAATGTGACAGATAAAGGAAACATCACTAGGTATAGACTGGGGATGCAGAATCTGCAGACGGAACAGTGAGAACAACAGGACAACTAATATTTTTTTGGTTGCTATTATCTGCGTCTCTATCTCTCTTCACAATGTCATGAATTATTCTTGTATAAAGTTCTGTCTGAGCCTATTCAGCACTAATAAAATTTTTTTATCTTCTACTTCTTAAAGAATATATAGAGATAATCAAGAACTGCTTGAGCATTGCTGTCCTCCATCTATTTTCTTTCTTTTCTCTTATTCCCCAAGAGTTTAGTGGAAATCATCTTTGTTCCTCTCACCTCTGTTATGTTTCAGTACTAATACACATGCTATTTGGTGGGATGAGGGGGAGGTAGGACTCTGATTGAATAGCTTGCGCATAATCTCTGTTTACAGACTTATCTCTGAGTTTGATTTTTCTAGATTTTATATATAAAGTAGAAGCATACAGTATTTTGCTTGTCATCTTTCTGACTTTTTCTATTTAGCATAATGTGACACATTCATCTATTTACAAGAACACACACACATACACACACAAACCATTTTCTTTATTCATCCATTCACAACTACGTTGGTTGTTTTTATATTTTGACTTATAAATGATGCTGAAATGAATATGAGGATGCAGGCAACTTTATGAAATAGTGATTACATTTTATAAAATTTGTTTTTGATTTTTGGTCACAATTTGCTATGCTTAGGGTTTATTACTAGTTCTGCTCTCAGGAATTACTCCTGGCATACTCAGTGAAACTTATGGGATGCTGAGGATTAAACCAGGTCAGCTTTATGCAAGGTAAATGCCCTATCTGTTCCAACCCCAAGTGGTAACATTTTTTGAAGACAACATACCCAGAAGCAGAATTTATGGATCAGATGGTAGTTCTGTTTTCTTAGTGATAGTTAGAAGGGTGGAGGTTTACCATATGGAGTTTTATTTTAAATTTATCTCTGGGTCTGTGCTCAAGGATCATTTCTGATGGGGCCTGGGGTATTGGTGGTGTTGGGGTGTGGTGTTGGGAATAATATGGTATTGGGAATCAAGGCCCCAGGGAACAGAATCTATGTTGGCTGCATGCAAGGCACGGGCCTTACCTGCTATACTATCTCACTGGCTCCTATTTTTATAAGTATTTTTAAATTTAATCACCATTTGCTACACATTTATTAACTTGTTTATTATTGAGTGTCAGTCATGCAACATTTCAATACTCATCCCTTTACCAGTGTGCATTTCCCACCCTAATGTCCAGTTTTCCTTCCCATAACTCTAACCTTTCTCTATGGCATTTTCCCCCTTTCTATTCCTTTTTTCCTTTTTATAACCCCTATTTTTACTCTAGGCCATGCCCATTGGTGCTTAGGGCTTACTTCTGACTCTGGACTCATATCCCCTCCTGGTGACACTCCAAAGACCATATGAGGTACTGGGTGTCAAACCTGGGTCATGTATAGCCAAGCAAGCACCTTATATGCTGTACTATCTTTCTGTACTCTACCACCTTTTTAAATTTTTACAGAAAACTTGATACAATTTTCCTAGTGGTTATGCCAGTCTACTCTTCTACGAACAGTGCTCTAATGTTTATTTTTCTCCATACCTGCCACACTTATTAGCTCTTGTTTTGATAAAAAGCCATTATTTATTGAGTTGTTTTTATTTAAAGCTCTGTGATTTCTGATACTACTAGTGGTAGAGTTTTACACACAATGTTCTAATGACACATCCTCTGCCAGAGTTCCAGCTTCCCTCCATCCTTGTCTCAGAAATCCCTTCTCCCATTTCCTGCCCCCTCCCGACCCAGCTCTATAAGTTCAGTTTGTATGTGTGTGGTAATATGTTATGGTTTAGATTTTATTTTCCTGGGAATTTATGACACTGTCCATAATTTTGTGTTGTAATTGTCTTTAAAATATATATTTGTGGCTTATAAATATTTTCTCTTTTTTCTTTGGTTACCTTTTTATTTTGTTGATTTACTGTGCTTCCCAAATGCTTTAAATATGTTGCAATTTTCCTTGCTTATGTTTAGTTTTGTTGTTTAAGATATAAGTGTAATATCAAAAAAGTAATGTTAACAACTAGAGGATATTTTAATTCATGCTTTATTTTATTGGGTTTATAATTTTGAGTCTTACCTGTGAAATTTTAATTTATTTTGAGTAGTTTTTGTGAAGAGTTGTAGGTAATGGGTCCAGTCTTATTTATTGTCATATAAATGTCCAACTTTTTTGGCAGCATTTGTTTGGAGAAGAATTTATTAATCTTTAGTATTACTAAATAGAGTAATGTTTGTGTTTACTTTATTAACATAAATAAGTATTACATTAATGTAATTCAAATATAGTTCCATATAAATTTTAGGATAGTTCAGTTCCTATAAAAACTATATTATTATTTCATAGTGATTGCATTAACTATGTAGATTAGGGTAGTATGGTCACAAACAGTATTAATCAATACTCTGATTAATCAATGCTCTGATCCTTGATTATTAAATATTATTCTATCTGTTCCTAATTATTTCTAGTTATAAATGATTTTTTAAAAAGTTTTTAGTTATAATTATTTCTAATTGCTTTATTATATTGATGCTATCATAAATAAGAAGGTGGATTTTTTTAAAGTAAAAACAAGTTTTATTTGGAGATACTGAGGAAGGGGAGAGATGTATGTTAAAAGGAGTACATTATAGAAGAGAAAGAGTAAAAGTAAGGAGCTCAAGAGAGTGTATGAGCTTCTCCAAAGCCAAGAGAACCCTGGGACACAACCCAGCATGAAAGTACATATATCATGAAATGAGATCCAGGCAATATGTGCTCAGGTACTATGCAGCCAGGCAACATATATGCCAAGACAATGTTCTTTATTACTTTTTTAGATATCTTATTTTTAATGCATAGAAGTGTGAATTATTCTTACATATTGAAGTTCAGAAACTTTACTGAGCTTGTTGATTCTTTGCATCATTTTTAGACTGTAGTTCATTTAAGATTGCTGTATATAAATAAATTTTGAACAGAGATAAATTTATTTATTTCTTGAGTTGAATGCTTTTCCTGTTGAATAGGGGTGGTGAAAAGTGTGTATTTTTATTTTGTTCCTGATCTGAGAGGAAATGCTTTCAACCTCTCATTGTTGAGTATGTTCACAAAGCAAGTCATAGCAAATTTAATAAGACTAAAGTTATTTCAAGTATCTTATTGTGAACACAATAGTGTGAAATTGAAAATCAATAACAAAAGGAAATCTTGAAAGTTAACAAATATGTGGATATCATTTTATACTTTTCCCCAAGAAGGTTGTCTCTCAATGGGTATTGGTGCTTAGGACAGATGTTTTGGGAAAGTGTGAATCTATTTCCTATTCTTTTAAATGTATTTATTTCTCTGTTTCTCCCATAAACTAGCTTTTGTAGAGAATATTTTGATTTGTAGATAATTTTTCAAGGTGAAGTTTCCGGGGAAGATATAGATGTTAGAAATTGCATTGTCATCATTTTCTTTTTTTTTAAGAAATATTTCCAATTTTATTTATAAGGTTACAAATAAAAATAACAATCACAAAAGTATATTTAAAGATTTTTTATACATACCAATAACAAAATGAAGCACAATATTCTAGAAAGTTTTTATAAAGTTTCAAAGAAATGCACTCTCTGCTAAAAAAATCTCAATGAGTCATTATATGGCCTTTGCTTTTTTTTTTTTTTTTTTTGGTTTTTGGGCCACACCCATTTAACGCTCAGGGGTTACTCCTGGCTATGCGCTCAGAAATCGCCCCTGGCTTGGGGAGACCATATGGGACGCCAGGGGATCGAACCGCGGTCCGTCCTATGCTAGCGCTTGCAAGGCAGACACCCTACCTCTAGCGCCACCTTCCCGGCCCCGCATTATTTTTAAATTTTTATTTTGACCATATTGGCTTACATATCTTTTACAGTAGTATTCTAGGTACATATTAACATTGAGTTTACCAGTGTTAATGTCCTCATTTGGTAGCTCTACCCTGTCTTTGTAAAATAATATTTTTAAGGAGATACAAAAATAGATAAAATAATAGGATTTACAGGGGCATTAATATCTACTAATTTACTCTTATCAGGTTCAGAAAATTGACATGTAGAATAAAGCAAGTATAAGTTGCTAACATTTGGAAAATATGGATGAAGAGTTTGTGTAGTTATTTTGTATTATTTTTAATAGTTATTATGGTAGCCTCTATTTTAGAACAAAAGGGTAAATATCAATTTTTGAAACCCACATTTATTTATGAATATTGTAATATTCAGTATGCTTCTCCATATAGCCAAAATTATTGAGAAAATAATCTATTCTCCTGCTAGCCACCGTTTTGTTTTACTCCAATATGTATTGCAAAATCTATAGGTGAGTAAAATTTCTTTTATTAAGATGGCCAGTAATCTCTAATGAAAATTTCTTAATTATCTCTTGCCACAGAGGCTGACACATGTAGAAAAAATAATAACAATCAGTGCTGGCAGGGATGTGGAGAGAAAGGAAGTCTCATTTACTGCTGGTGGGCATGCTGTTTAGGCCAGCCTTTATCGAAAACAAAATGGAGATTCCTCAAAAACCTGGAAATTACGCTCCCATATGATCCATCTATACCACTTCTAGGGATATACCCTGGAACACAAAAATGCAATACAAAAATCCCTTTCTCACACCTATCTTCATCACAGCACTATTTACAATAGCCAGACTCTGGAAACAACCAACATGCCCTTCAACATATGAATGACTAAAGAAACCGTGGTCTTTCTACACAATAGAATATTATGCAGACATCAAGAGAGATGAAGTTATAAAATTTTCCTATACATGGATGATCATGGAAACCATTATGCTGAGTGATTAAGTCAGAATGAGAGAGATAGACACAGAATAGTCTCACTCATCTATGGGTTTCTTAAGAAAAACAAAATTTAAGAAACAAAATTTCTTAAGAAAAACAAAAGACATTATTGTAATAATGCCAGAGCAACAGAGATGAGGGCTGGATGAACGGGCTATCAATGTGAGTATCATCACAAAGAGTGGTGATGTAGTTAGAGAGATGACTACACTAACTATCATGACATTGTTAATAAGTGAGAGTGAATGCCTATCTTGAATAGGTAGGGGGTGGGAAGGAGAGAGATGGGGTCATTGGTGGTGGGAATTTTGCACTGGTGAAGGGGGGGTGTTCTTTTTATGACTGAAAACCAACTATAATCATGTATGTAATCATGGTGCTTAAATAAAGAAATAAACAATAATTAAAAAATAAAATTTAATTAAATCTTTCTTTATACCTTGATAGCATTTTATATTGTTGATTCTTTCTTTGTAAGATAGACTCCTAGTTTCCTAATCTTACATATATACCATCTCAGAGGCATCCCATGTTCAAATGTCACTGAATATGTCACTATATCTCTGTCTACCTCCTCTCTACACTTATCTAAAAATGCTTTTCCCCTCTATTTTTGGGAATTACATAGTAGGTCAGAAGCAACAACATACCCACAATTCCTACAGTTTTGCAAATTGTCTTCATTTATATTTCTACATTTTTTGCTTTAGAGTAGGCCTGTTTGGTTTCTTGCTTAGTGTAGTCATTTAAGGATATTAATATGACTAGGATTTGGAGAGTATTAATCTGATGTGCAAAATAAAGTTTATTTTTTTGCTTCTGTCTCAATTTTCTTATATGCAAAATAGCCTTCATAAGTGTACACATGTTTATTCTATAAGCCGAAATTGAGATAAGGTACCAGGTAAAATATTTAATTGGGGTGACTCATACCAATGTGTGTCACTTTATTCCCTAGATTGACCTAACTTTCTAGAAGTGCACTTACTATACTGACTCTGATTTTATAAAGTGACTGCTGCCAGTACTTTAGAAGAAAGTGAGAGTATGCACAGGTATAGGGGACTGAGTGTATATTCTGCAGCTTCAGATAAAATGCTGTTTTATAAAAATAAAGATCTACAAACATGCTTGGGTATCTATTGGCATTAAGCAGTCAATAATCATGTCAACTATACTTTTATTGACAATGATATGTGACATAAAACAGGACCCCCACAATCCCTTTTATGCATTTTACAAAAGTACTTCCTTTGCTTTTTTCATTAGCTTAGCAAGGAACAAATGTGTCTTGGTAAAGATTCAATGAAATCAATTAATTAGGCAACCCTTTTAAGCAACAATGGAAGCAGGAGTCAGGAGCTCTGTTAATGCCTAGTCTGGGGCAGGACAATGCTCACCACTTGCTCGTGTACTAAAAGCACAGTCTCACAGGTCAGTATTATGTTGCTGAAAGACTGAATGATTATTTTATTGAATGGATGCTGCAGTTCTTGTGTTGGTTTTATATAGCTAATTTAATTGTTGCCAATGGCAACTGAGGTGTCTATATCAGCTACGGATGTCATTTATGTTACTGAAGCACAGTCTGTGCCTGTGTTACCATTCAAAATCTCTATATTTAAAAATAATAGAAATTAAAAAGATACAAGTAGAAAGATAAACCTTTCAGGAACTATAGAGATATGTAGACATGGCCTCTTCTGAGGGGGTAATGTTGCACTGGTGAAGGGGGGTGTTCTGGTTATGACTGTAACCCAAATATGATCATGTTACTTAAATAAAAATATATTTAATAAAAAAGATAAAATCTGTATGTTAATGTGCTAATAATTTATTCAACAAGTATTCACTGGGTACTTTCTATGTTATAGTCAATTGCAGGATATATGCAGTTAACAATCAAACTCGTAGATCCCTGTGGAACTTATAGTTTAGAGTAGAAGGAAAACTTATATAAAAGTAAACAGATAATTAATTATTGCAATTAAGCATCAAAAGAGTAATGAATCATTATATTAAAGAGACGATAACTGGATGGCAGTGTATATTAAAGGAAAAATTTTTCTCTCAGATGGTCAAATTATACTTAAAGGTGATCAAGTTGTAGGTAGAGAGACGTGTATACTCAAAGTATCTGAAAATAGATGGGGGTCTATATTGTCCAGAAGTATAGCAAGTTTACTGGCTTGAAAGCATTTATTATTCATATGGTCATTATAAATTTATTGTGAAGACAACATGTGCAAGTTTTTTCTTCTTTCTAGTACTTTTTCAGCTACACAGTTATAGGTCTGGATGAGTTAAAACTGGTTTTCTTTTTCCTAACATTCCTAATGATGCTCTGGGAACCATGTGTATCGTGGTTTAAGTTTGGGCCCTTGCTATGTGAAGAGGATGTTCTAATCTTTTGAGTCATCTCACAGGCCCAAAGTTGGTTTTGCATGTTTGTAGTTGTTAAGAAAAATGTGGAAAACTTTCAGAAAAGTCAAAAATGTTAAAAGAAATAATTTTATGAATCAATATTAAAAACTAAAATAAAGAAGTCTAGAGATGAAGACAATGAACAATGAACAATAAAATTAGTGTTTGAATAAATAAACTGATGGTAAGGCCAGAAAGAGTACAGAGAGAGGGAAGTACAGTGCTTGCTTTGCACTTATTTAACTAAGGTCACCCAATATTGTCTCCTAAGTTTACCAGGAGTGATTCCTGGGTGCAGATCCAGAAGAAAGCTCTGAGAATGGTCAGGTATGTCCTCCTCTCAAATAAGAGACATATAAATTGTTGGTCTATAGATGAAGATGTTAAGATACCATTCAAGGGTTATTTCATATGGGTACCTGGGACTTACAGGGAGGAACATTTCTGGTAACCACATGTTGTGTAGGTGTGTTAAAATACTTTCCTTTTAGAATGATTATGGGGCAAATCTTAATCAAAAATGATTAAGAGCAAACCTCTTCAGAGGTTTGCTGACATTGATACTTTTAGTTCTTCAAGATTTTTTGTGATAATTCTATGTACTCTTTTTTGTTTGTTTTTGTTTTTGGGCCACACCCGGTGAAACTCAGGGGCTACTCCTGGCTATGCACTCAGAAATAGCTCCTGGCTTGGGGGCCATATGAGAGGCCAGGGATCGAACTGCAGTCAGTCCTAGGTCAGCTGAGTGCAAGGCAATCACCCTATTGCTGTGTCACTGCTCCGTAAAGTACTGCTTTATGTACTCTTATATTTTACTATCAAGGGTATTGTCCACAATTACTGCCTAAAACACAGTTTAATCTGGCTCTGTATTTTCAAACTCTAAAACCCTTTTCGGAAAGATCCATTTAATTACAGTCAAGGATAGTTTAAACTTAAATGGAGTTTAAATTCCATTCCTTGCAATTTTATCATCTGAGATGTTAGTGAGAAAGAGAAATAATTTCTGTTGAATATGGATTTGGGGTCATATTTTTACCTTTTTATTCTAGATAATTTATTACAGTTAATCAACAGCAAAGAGTATATATATTCAAATCAGAAAAATATTTTAATGCTTAGTTGTTTTTCTCTCTGCCAGAACCCAAAAATAGTCATTTAATTTACTTATATGTTCAGTCAATCTTATATGATGGACAGATCTGTATTACTTTGAAGATATAATACAATTGGAGATGAATTTATTTGCCATACTTGGAAGCAAATTTAGAAAATTTCACTTTTAACTTGTGATGGTGAAGTAACTAGGACTAGAAGATGTTATTTATTACCTTACGTAATTTTTCATTCAGCTAACGAGCTACCAAAACCTCAGTCTATATCAAATTGTCTGTATTGTATCTCTTTTCTACCAGAGAAATTAATTAAACCTACTTAAATATATGGAATAATGTTCAGCTGAAAAATACAACCAGTTAAGGAGATCCAGTCTTCCATTGGGATTGGAGTCATGTACAGTGGTCAGGGCACTTACTTTGTGTATGCCAGTACAGGGTCAATTCCTATGTATCTCATAGTGCCCTACCAGGAATCTTTTTGAGCAGAGAGCTAGATGTAAGCCTGAATCCAGTAAAGCATAGCCCTAAAACTAATCAAACCAACAACAACAACAACAACAACAACAACAAAAAAACCCCACCCTCTCCAGGTTTATTACCATTGGATGAAGGAAATTGTGCTTTTACTGTTTAGACAAGCATAGAGAGAAGATTGAATTCGAAACATGCATGAATTGTGGACAAATTGTAGTAGGCCTCTGAGATGACCCCAAATGATTCCTGCCTTCTCTGAGATCTGCTTTTGTGTAGTCTCTTCCTCTGAGAATTGGCTCCACTTAGTGATTTGCTTCTAATGAAGAGAACACAGCAGAAGCAAAGGAATGTAGCTTTCAGTAAAAAATAAGTTAATAAAAAAATTCAGGTTAACACTTTGGGTTTGCTACTTTGTTTTGATCACTTCCTTGGGGGAAACCAGGTGCCATTTTGTGAGGTTACACTCCTGTGTGTCAAGGAGTCAACCACAGAATGAATTTGAAATAGAAAGTTCATTTCTCCTTCAAGGCCTCTTGTCCAATTGTATCTTCAAATGAGATTGCAGCCCTGAGTGACAGCTTAGCTATATTGGAAACTTTATGAGAATCCTTGAACCAGACAAACAGTTAAGTTATCACCCTATCTCTGATTTTCTAAAATTAAGATAATACATATTTATTTTAAACATATTTGATATTATACTTTTGTGCTAGGCATAGCCTTTCAGGGCAGCACTTTCTTCACTTGTGTATGTTTAGCAATTAAATCAAGAGATCTTTGAGTTCATTTATAGACATAAAATACTATTATTATCTCCATTCTTCATATGTTTACATAAACAAATATATTTTTAATATTGATAAAAATAATCAGATATGATTCTTAGAAAAATAACCCTTCAATTTGAGTTTAAGGATGTGGTTTTATCTTTCTATTCTTTAACGTTTACTTGTTTAAACAATAGTATTACACAGTTAAAGTTTAAAGTTACTAATTATTATATTTTACATAAAATCCATCAAGAAAATGCACAGATGTACTTTTACTCATCTAATTTAACAGTATCTTTATAAAGTAATTTTCAGAAAGTAAATTTCATGATCAGTTATTATTTGGGGAAACAACTTCAAAATCAAAGATAGTCACCCTAGAAACAGAATGCTGAAAATTGTATCACATATATATTTTTTCAGCATAAATTTGGGAAGGGTAGTTTTTTACATTTAAAAAACCTTGGAGTCAGAAATATTTACTCCAAACTGAGGTCTTTCTGGAGGACATCCCTTAGATGGCCAATATGCTCTTATTGATTCATTGATCTAGATCCCAGCATATGTTTTCCAAACAGAAGAAACTACTGTTTGCATGCTGGAAGAATAAAACCAATTAGTCCACAGAGAAAACTGAACTTTATTCAGTTGTGCTAGTTCTATACAGAAACTCATTAAAAATAATATGACTGCTATGTAAACTTTCTCTAGGTATTGATTCTGGCTTTACAATATGTTGTATTTAAACTGGACCCTTATTTTCTCCACTCAAACTTACCACCATGTCTATAAAAGCAAAAATATATATATTTTTTGTATTATTTGTATATGTACACACATACATGTGCATTGTGTAAACTGGTGAGTCATTTCCAAAGGAATGATTGTAGTGTCTCAGAACAACTTTGCTGCTTCTTCATGTTATAAAACTAGAGAAGTTATCCAGTAATGCAACCCATATTTTAAATAAATGTTCATGCTTATCAGTCCCAAAATGTCAATAGAAAAATATATAGAAGACAAAATATGTGAGCAGCCTGTTTCTAGGCAGTATATCGACTGTTCTCAATTTTATCTCTTGTGAGTTGTCCTTATTTTCCATTTTCCTGAAACTTGTTAAAGATGCATGACTTTAACCATGAAGGGCTTTAGCCATTAAGGCCCCACATCTTTTCAGTTATCCAAGAATGGTATTCAAAGTAATTGGGAGAGGAGGTTTCTGCAGTGCCCTGCAGGCCTGCACCACATTGGCTCATTCGTCCTTGGCAGAGGCCACATAACAAGAAGGCAAACTGCCCGCTGTGATAGCACAGCCGGTGATGGTGATGTGGTGACCTGTGGCTTAAGACTCAGGAAAGACCACCAACTGCTTTTACTAGGTCAGTGGCTAGCTGTCATCTGGGGAAGAGTCGCCTGTCAAAGCCAGCCTAGGGAGATTCAAAGTGCTGACCCCAGGGGAAAGGGCATAGCAGTTCAAGCACTCAAAGCCCATTTGCATTGTAAAGAGAGAAAATGAGGTGACTTTGTGAGGCAGCAGCTCTAACTCCCAAGCCTCTCCTAAAGAGGCAGATGGTTTTAAAGGGCCCTGTGTTTTAGGCAAGACAGAATTCTCCTTTGTTGAATCTCCTCTGTTATTGTGCGTGTGTGTGTGTGTGTGTGTGTGTGTGTGTGTTTAAACATATCGAGGCTTTCCTTTTTTAGAAAATATGATTTAGACTAATGCTGCATTTTATAGATTTAAAAAAAACACTTAGTCCCTGGAATCCTTCAAACTGATTTAAGGTAATTTGAAAATAAGAAATAAATAACTGAAGGTTTTTGCACAGATAAGAAGAGAATTTTAATCCTATCATGTTTTCCTCAGCCACCATCAAGCTTAGTGAAGAGAACGGTCTTAAAAACAGAAAGCCTTGCAATGATTCGGCAGCAATATATGATGGAGGAGAGAAAGGGAAAGAGAGAGAGATCATAAAAAATGAGGGGAGAGGCGCTCCATAAATATGTGGGTAGTTATTTATTACAAAATAAATTATGTATTGACATGACGAATTACGCCATAATTTTCTGTTTGAGATGGTACCAAAGTAAATTGGTTTCTATCTAAAAGGTCACATGGAATGTTGGCTTTGTGTTCCTGTCATGACATTTGCCTTATTGGCATTCAGGAGCATTCCCTCTGCTTCATGCAATCACTGTCTCCTTTCACTGTGTTTACAGATAATCCAGCAACTTTGCAGGCCAAATGGCTTTCTGAATATGAGCCCACAAAGCACTGAATCAGACAGCCTCCTGCTTAGAGAGTTTTCAGCACAGTTCAGCCATAAGGCAAACATCAATAATTGCTTTAGAAGGGAAAGTGACAGGAAATGTTTATAATTTGCCATCACAATAATTAAGAGTGGGTAAGACTATTGCAACCACTATTGAATATATCCTTTAAAATTAACTCTGTTATTGTCACCAACTGCTCTGTGGTATGACTGATGAACACTGCTTATCTGAGGCTTCTATTCCTAGGAACAAATAATTTACTCACCTTCATGAAATCAATGATTTTTTTTGATCTAGGCTCTTTTACATTTAATGTGGGTACTTTACATATTCTTTGAAATAGTAGCCCCATAGCTAAACTGATGTTGAGTTCTCCTGCACAGGCTTCTCAGAAACATACTTTACTAGCATATGGCATCAAATGCCTAACGTCAGGGGAAGAAAAGGAAAATAAAAAGTGTCTTAACTATTGTTCAGTGGTTTTTATGCCTGATTTGTTAGGTAAAGGTTATCATAAAAGTCAGTTCAAGTGTGCTTAGAAAGCTTAATGACATCTCTCAGCTCCCTTGGCAGGCATTTTATGAAGGGGAACAGGTTATTAGGAGCCAAAATTAGAATTCCTTCTTTGGTAAATGAACTGATTAGTGTCATCCAGAGTCTGAGATGTCCAGGGATAAAAAGACTCAACTTATAGTCCTGTGTCATACTTCAAACTCCTTCTAAGGAGTTTGGTCAATCTGCTCTCTGTATTCTTTTGACTTACACTCTTATTCTTAGTAATAATAACCTTACCCCGTTGTACTTGTTCCCCTGCACTCATTTGTGTGTTGATTTTATCTCTTTCACAAGGCAGTTATCATTTCTTTGAGGTAAGAATTCTGAATACTTACTGTACTTAGCATGTAGCATAAAATAATTGTTGGATAAATATTTGGCGATGATGGATTAGTGACAGAGTTCACAAAGAAAAGTATTTCTTCCTCAAAAGTCTGATGACCAGCCCTTATTAACTGTTCCAACTGAGTTAAACTGTTGAACCAGCTACAGACTATGAATATCAATTTCAATTTATAATTATGTTAAACAAATTAATTACTAGTAGATGAAAATTTTATTAAATTCCTCATTTAGTAATTAAACATAGTTTATGAAGTGCTCACATGCCTAGGCAGAATTTTAAGCACTGGAGATATAAGAGCATGCTAATGGATTCATGCAATTGTGGAGTCAATATTTTAGTGGCGAAACCAGACAATAGCAGGCATGACAGCTACACTCTGTATTGTACTTAAATGTGGCTTGTGCATTGAGAACAATGAAACAAAGTAAATTGGGTTGGTACACTAAGTTTGGGATTAGGTTAGGTGGGGTCGGATCTCGACTTTGGACAGGGTTAATGGCCTGGGTCTCAGGGAGAAGACTATATTTGGAAAAAGATTCAGTCAGTAGAGGAGTTAATGTATAGCCATTAGGACTGTTTAATCGCATTGAGTAGAGCATTCAAGACACTCAAGTCCTGAGAAGAGTTGAGAGTGTGTCTGGAGTATTTCAGAAAAGGTGAGAAATATTTTGAGATAAGTTTGGAATATAGAACAGTGGCATAGGAAGGATGCAGTCATAGAAGCAACTGTGTGGTGTGTCTAATGAGGTTTAATGTCTAATGCTTGGTACACCATTGGAAAACTTTTGGCTTTTATTTCAAATTAGTTTAATTTGCTCCCTCCTTTGTATTTGGAACTTCCACCATGCACGCATTTATGTTTCATCAATGAACAGACCAGGCTAAACTGTATCTTTTTTCCTTTCCTATATGCTCAGGTTTTAACTATTGTTTTAAAAATCTCCTTCTTTTCTGTATTTGGACAAGAAAAGTGACTGCACATAATGAAAATTTCAGTATTGTTTGTTGAATTGAGCAAACAAATTTCAGGAGCAATTATTATATAATATATCAAAGAGTATTTCATTGATATATCATATAGGATCTTGAGTTCCAGTTATTTGAAGAATATTCATTCTATTTTCTAGAAACGCTTCTTAGTATACTGTCGACTAAAAACTAAAAACTCAGTATACTGAGAAGCTTCTGCAACTCAAAGAAAACAGTGACTAGGATACAAAGGCCACCCACAGAATGGGAAAAATATTCACCCAATACCTATCAGATAAAGGGATAATTGCTAAGGTATACAAGGTACTGATAGAACTTAACAAGAAAAACACATCTACTTCCATAAAAATGGGGTGAAGAAATGAACAGACATTTCCTCAAAGAAGAAATACAGATAGCTAAAGGCACATAAAAAATTGTTCCAATCACAAATCATCAGGGAGATGCAAATCAAAACAATGATGAGGTATTATCTCATGCAACAGAAATTGGGAAACATCATCAAGAATAAGAACAAACAGTACTGTCATGGATGCCGGGAGAAAAAAAACTTTCATTCACTGCTGGTGGGAATATAGTCAAACTGAATATTGGGGCTATACCATTTTCATCTAAGAAACTAACTTCTGGGGTTTAACTACAGGTATCTTGAGTTAGGTTTTTAGGTCTTGACCAGTAATGCATATTGGAACCTCTGAGGGGCTTTTTAAAATGACTGAACCTCAATCAAGCTCACAGCAGAACAGTTTTGCTGAGGGTGGATCTCAGGTGGGGGTGCTTGCTTATATGGGCACATGTGTGGTAGTATGGGGAGAAGGTATCTCTAGGATAACCAACCTGCTCCAAAGCCAACTTTCATAAGATATTCACATAAGCTGAATTAGGAAACACTACTGAGTATTTTCTCAGAATACAAAACTGTTGCTGACAATATGAACTTCCATTTGATAAGCAGCAGAGCTGAAATAATCTGGCATGTAACTTGGTGCCCAGTTTAGGTTTATTATTCCTCCCAAATGGCTTAACACAGTCTATGTATCTGAAATCCCCCAAGTTAGGGACCCTTTATAATTAATTATCTAATTACCTTATGCTTCGGTACTGAATGCCAGCCACTGAGCACTGGTGGACATCACTGCCAAACATAGAGTGTCCACATTTCCTCCTTAGAAAATATTGGAGAGGAGACTGGAGCGGTGGCACAAGAAGTAGGACATTTGTATTGAAGTAGGACAGACCGCGGTTTGATCCCCGGTCTCCCATATGGTCCCCAAAGCCAGGGGCGATTTCTGAGCACATAGCCAAGAGAATCCCTTGAGCATCACCAGGTGTGGCCCCAAAACCAAAAACAACAACAACAAAACCCCCAAAATATTAGAGAAGGCCTTTTCTCATAATTAAAAGAGAGCTTGTCTTCTTACAAAATTCATTGTTCAAACAATACTCAGTACCACACTATATTACGTGCTCTTGGGCTTTTTGAAGATGAGTATTTTAATTCTGACATATGTTTAGAATTTAATTTTGAACATATCAGAATTTATTCTTTATGACAAAGTTTAACTCTTTCATATGTTTACTTTTATATACTATTAAATATATTTGAAGTATTTCTAGGTAATTTGTATATATAACATCTATGCATATATATTTATATATATACATATCCTGTAAAAATCAGAGTCTAGAATAGGAAATGGACATATACGTAAATAGCAACTCAGAAAACCCAAATAATACTGAATCTCAACAATTATGGGCTGAGACAGAGGTACAGAGAATAGTTTTTAGTCTACAGACATCCTGAATGGAAGGTAAGGAATTCAGGAAATGTGCCACAATGTAGAGAACAAAAGTTCTAGTAAAATAAAGTGTATGGAGAGGAGGGTGCTAGATATTATACTAGATATTCAAACTATTATACATAATTTGAATCAGATTTTAATGCGTGATTTTGCCAAATCTAGGGGATTTAAATTTGAAAAGGCAAGATAATGTAGATGAAAAAAGAAAAAAAAATTAATTTTAATATTCAAAACATCTGCATAAGTTCAGCAGAAAGAGAGAAAAGAAAAGAGAAAAGAGAGAGAGAAAGAGAGAGATAGAGATAGAGAAGTAAAGTGTCTGACCAGAGGCACGCCTGGGGGAGGGAAACTATACACATGGTGGAAGGAAATATGACTGGAGAAAGGTGGTATACACTGTTTGACTGAAACTCAGTAATGAGCAAATTTGTAACCATGGTTCTTAAATAAAGTAAAATTAAAAAAATGTAATTATATTTTTTAATAATCTTTATTTAAGAAAAATGCATTACATAGTTGACATAACTGATCATAATACTTTTCTTTCAAGATTAGGGAAAGCAAAGTTATTAAAAATTAGAAAGAAAATAGAAAGAAAAAATAAAAAATAAAATGGAAGAGAAGGAAAAGAAAGAAGAAAAAGTTCAGTATTAAGTATATTTGTGAAAATTATTGTATCTCCAATAAAGTCATTAATAAAATATCAGAAGGTTTAGCAAGTTCTTTTAAAATGTATTTTTATTATTAATATATTTTAGTTATTCCATAAAGTTGCTTGGAATAGACTTTGGTCCAAATGGGGTTTGCTTCTGAAATGCCAGGCAAGTGCTCACATATGCTGTTGTAATATACTTACTTGGTCTTAGCTGATGTTTTTAACTATGCTTGCCTGGATTCTAGGCTTGAAATTACCCTTAGTTCTCTTAGAAATGGACAAAGTGACAAGAAGACTGCTATACAACTTGGGTACAAGTTTCCTTGGGGACCTAAACAAGGACATATACAATATTCTTTTTGGAATTTCTCATAGGAGGCACTGATGCCATTTCAAATAACAATTTAATTCATCCCAATCCCTTTACCAAGGTTATATAGCCTAGTTGAACATCAAGGCTGATGTCCATTTCTGGTGATAAGTAGACACCTTCATTGAACTCTCAATTCATTTCAACTAAGACCACTTGCCTAGAATTGTATTAACTTCCATTTTCTATTTAACTTTGGCATTGCTCAGGGAATTAACTAAATTTAAAAGCTCAGGTCCTTTTCCCAAATGGAACAATTATTTTCAAGAGTAAAGACATTTAAAGAAACTCTTGAGGAGACAGAATATATAAAGCTGAGTAAAGTTAAAATATATCTATAACTAAAACTTTTCTTAATCATCTTGGGAAGAAGGGGTTCTTGCTGACAATTGTATCTTGGTTCTATATCATCACATAATTTATTTTGTACACATAATTGACTTTTACTTGGGAAGCAATAAAGCCCATGTGGAAATATTAAAAAAGAAGTCAAGTGAGAGACCAGCTGGGAGAAATTAAATTCATCAGTGTGTAAATATAATAAGATGAAAGAAATATGGCAGTTATTGAGGATAATGCAAATGTAGCGAGTTGCTGGAAGAATTTCTCTGTGGCCTATAGAAATGGTAGTGCTTAAATTGGTCATGAAAAATGATTAAAATTATGGTATAAAATGAAACGTGATTTCAGATTGGATAAAGATGTTTAGTTACAGAGAAAACAAGTAGTATTCATCATCTGTTTCTATTGCAAACCCAAATAATTTCTTAGGGCACTCTGGTTGTTAGGTATGTGGGTTTTCCCCAATTCAGACAATTTTGAAATATCACCTGGGTATATTATCTATTATCTTAATTCTGACACAGTCCACTGGGAAATACTGTTAACTCCAACAGTTAAAAATTCAGTCCCAGAGACAGATTTCAATCAATTCAGAGACTATTCATTGATTCACACAAACTCTGTCAAAGTGGCTATAAATCAAGAGGTTTGCATGACTTTCTGTCTCAGTTAAGTTCTTTTTGTTTATTTACTTGGTTTTGGGCCCACACTAAGCAATGCTCAGGATCTACTCCTGACTCTATTCTGAGGGATCACTCCTGGCAGGCACAGAGGACCATCTGTGGTATAACCTGGGTATTAAACCCAGGTCAGCTATGTACAAGTTAAGTTCCTTACCTGCTATACTATAACTCTGGCTCAGTTAAGTATCTTTTAAAACTGTATTCTTGGGTCAAGCAATAAGATAAAATAGAAACGTTATTTAATTTAATCTACACAATAGTTCAGCACAGTTCAATGTAAAGATATTATTACCACTCAAATTTTTGAGATGAGGAAATATATTTTTGTTCAAGATTCTTTTCAAGACTAAAGCATTGAAGATAATCCTCCAGGGATCTCTATTTCTTTATGTGTTGAGAGCAAGGCCACTTTTTGTAGACTACTTTTCCATAGACATTTGAATAAGTCAACAGATTGAAAAAGTGAAGGTAGTAACTCCCTTTGAAGCAAAGGATAAGTTATTTTTTCATGATGTAATAAAAACGACTACCTGTGGGGCAGAGATGGAGCAATTTATTACTTATCATACATAATTTGGATTCTTGAGCTCAGGGTTCTTCAAATATGGATGTGTGGGAGATTGATTTTTGATACTTTCAAGTCAAAGAATGTGATTCTTGGAGGAATCAATTCCTGGTTGAATTGAATCTTGAGAAAATTGATGGAAAGGGGACACTGCTACTAAGTGCTATTACTCTGAGAAGTTTATTGTTTTTAACTAAATAAAAGCATTTTAATCGCATCTGTTGATTAATTTTTAGCTGATTTCTTTGACTTGGGGTTTTAATATGTTCTCCTAACACCAATAAAGCTGTGCTAGACTAACTTTTTGTCTTGCAATTTAGGAAACATTTCCAAAACAATTACAGATCTTGACCTAAATGTCTATAAACAGTGAAACAACCTTTCTGGACTTTAGAAGTCAGCTTTTAGATAAGGGCCCATACTATATTGCCTTTTGAAAAGGGGTAAAGGCAGCTAGAAAGAAAAGAAAGAAAGAAAATCGTGCAAGGATATGTTGGGATGGAACTTCAGGTAAAAATTAGACTGAATGTGTAAAAGGTCAAATACTTTTTCAAATACTGATAGTAAGTAGATAAATATAGAAGTTTATTAGTAAGGAAACTAATTATAATTAGTTTGGAAGAATTGGGGCTGTTGTTTTTGCTTGTAGAATTTTACTTTCCTGTAGTTAAGAACTCTATAAAAAAGCTCTTTGCATAAAATATGGCAGAAACATCAAGAAAACATTTCAACTGGATCCTATTTTTGTCTCATTTCAAATTTGAATGTGTAGTGTGAAGGAGAAGACCGGGCAGTAATTGTATCACTGTTAGTAGCAGAGGAGTGAGAGACAAGAGTTATGAACCAATTGCTTTTGTTTTGTTTTGTTGGGGTCACAGCCAGCAGTACTCAAGGCTTTCTCCTGGCTCAACACTGATCACTCCTGGCAGTTCTCAAGGACAATATGTGGTGTTGGGGATCAAACCCAGATTGTTCGTGTGCAAGCCAGGTAATGTCCATACTGTACTATTGCTCTGGTGTCCAAAGTTGCTTTACAGGCCATTTCAGACATTCTCAGGATGGTAGTTCAGGTTTGTTTCTTCCAAGGAAAAGCATATCTAGAGAACAGTTGTTCATAAAATTTACTACTGATGTTTTGCCAGTTATTTTGCTTTCTTACTCCTGGGCTTAAAATTTTCCCCCCAGTGCTAGGGATCAAGATTAGGGCTTCAAACATTCAAACCCAGCACTCTACTGATGAGCTACACATTCTTATCCCCTTAATATGGACTTTTAAATTATGAAAATAGAAAAAGTTATCTATTGTTCTTGAAGTATCAGTAAAATAAATACCTTTTCTTTCTTTTTGCTGACATAATAGTTTTATTTTGTATTCACTAAGAAGTAGAAAAAAATTAAAGAATGACAAATAACTACATTTATTGTCATATTACCATCTCTAGTCCCTCTCTAAATCATTCCATTGGTAGCACAAAAATTCATAATAAGATGCTATTTTTGGGAGCCACACGTAGTGGTGATCAGGGATGATCATGTTATTGTTTGGGGACCATGCATTGCCAGAAATCACAAACACAAACACAACCCTTCTGCAAGGAAAGCATATACTCTAGCCCTTTGAGTCATCTCTGTCCCAAGAAGGCATTTTTTAAAAATCCCCAGTGTATTCAACTTTATGAAGCTGAGGAATACACTACAATATATAAAGATGTGTTGTATATCTTTCAGGAAAAGAAAATTGTTGAGTGTTATCTAATTCTGAGTCAGTTGTCAGTGTTTGGTGAATTCTTTGCTGCTACCTGTTATCTCTGTGAGAAGCCAATTACTCAATAAGAAGATTATATAGTTCACCCACCTTCTCTATCAGAAGTCTAAGGTGTCATCTCATACTTCTAAGGCTGGGGCTTAGGTGACTTGGAAATATACTAACACCATTTAGTGATAAAAATGACTTACATTTTGAGAAAAGGTGGTATAGTTCTTATTAAATGATTTTAGGAGATATAGTTAGTCATTCATATGCTCTGTAGACCTAAACTAGGTTTTCTTTTCTAGGGGAGTATATGTATCATTTTAAACATGTTTTATATTTATGGATAACAGTTTTTCAGGTGAAATTCTGGGTATGTTATTGAAAACCCAGTGGAGTTAAGTGTGCAAAGTCAGTCTGAATATAGGCTGTAATGGATTTGACCTCCAAGAGCACTACAAAGAGAAATTGCAGATAACCATCTGAACTGACTTCTGAAGCTTGTAGTTCTCACTGCCAAGATACAGAAAGAAAGTGAGACCAAACAGATTGGAATGAACAACTCAAAAACAGTAGACTAAATATCAATCTGATTTTAGAAAGAGAGCTGAATAAAAATGATTCATTATGTAATCTCTTTTAATAATATTTTAGGTCACCAAAATGTTTGAAATATGTTATGTAATTTTCAGTTCTTATTGTTCTTTTCCTGATCACACTGGTACCCATAAAATGAATATTTTATAAATATGTAAACATATGAATAAAATATGAAATCAATATAAACTTATACTCTTAGAAGGTGACATACCATCAAGGTGACCTAGTCATATTCAATATTCAGAACAAAATAGTCTTAACAATAGTAATTACACTAAAACATGATTGCTTCCTGTAATGGGAATGCCATTATCAGTAATTTTAGGTTGTTTCTTAGCACAATTAAAACAGTGTCAGAGTTATAAAATTACAGATAGTTGAAAATACAGCAAGTTTTTTTTTTTTTGGTTTTGGGGTATACCTGGCAGTGCTCAGGGGTTACTCATTGCTCTACACTCAGAAATCATTTCTGGCATACTCACGACATTATATAGTATGGTGGAGATCAAATCCAGTCAACCACATGCAAGGCAAATGCACTATCTGCTGGGCTACTTCTCTGGCCCAATCAACTGTTATCTTTTTTGTAATTTTTACTCTGGGAACATTTCATTGATATCACAGGGATGTTATATTCTTCCATTAATAAGATAAATGTATATGTTTGCTATCTTTGTTTTATATAAGCTAATTAGTATTAGTACTTATTATATAGATAACTGGGCCTAAAACTAAAGCATATGATCATAAAATATTTCCAAACTTAATGGCTTATTAGAATTTACATTTTCAGCTCTCTGTGTTTTACATTTTATACTTCAAACCCCTAAATCACATTGTATTTTCTATTAGGTCATAGGAGTTTTGTGTAGACATTTAAATAAATGCATACAAAGACCTCCATATTTGGGTAGTTAGTCAAAGGTGCAAAAAAACGAACAACACAAATAATTGGACTATGTGATTTCAGATTTTACTAGTTTTATATGCACAAATGTAAGTGAACAATGATTAGTAAGAGGAATTGGAAATATAAAAATAAAGAGTTTAGATACCACAAAAAAGAGTTTTGACATATGGTAGAAACAAATTAATTAGACTGATTGAGCTTGAATTACATTAACTTTGGCTTTTTCTCATTCTTTTAGATTTCTTTCAGTAGTGAAATAGCTGGTTTTTCATGTAAATATTTACTACCTAGAGAAATGCTGTAGAACTGCATTCTTACAAGTGTCATGTAATGTTCGTGATTATGATTACAATGCTGAACAGTTATTTCTAGAAAATGCTTGAGAAATAATCTACTGTGCAATCTTTTGGTATATTTACAGACCTGCTGTTGACACTCTGTAAAAAAATATTTTTTTTTACAAATAACTCCAATTGTGAAGTTGGAACAAAATGAGTTCTAAGTTGTCTTTTTGTATTATCCTCTTATCTGCTTCTTGGATTTTTTTCTGGTGTTGTTTAGAGTCTAAGATAGGGGGACTATAAGGTCTTGTTAGAAATATGGTGGCAATCATGAGGAATGGGTTATATGTCTAGAGAATGTTGAGCCATAAGCCCCTGAGTTTGCATTTTAGCTTATATGTAATGCAGTGTCAAACTGCTGAGCATGCTGTTATATAAACCAGAATTTGTTCATACTAAAATAAACATAAAATAAATGGTTACCTTGAATAAATGGAATGTTTAATATAACTGCCAAACAAAATATTCAGTGCTATAAAACACCCCAATGTTAAGGCAAACATATTTACAGCTAACATTATTAGGATAGTTATTTGTATTTCTTCCTCTAGTTATAGAATAACAGAGCAAAGAGAAGACAGTAAGTAGAGAAGCAACTTACAGTGGTGATTTGTGTGTGTCCTATTTTTTATGTCTAAGAATGAAGCAACTAAATTCTGATCATTATCATTTTTTTCATATTAAGAAGTGTTTCCCCTTGTTTTATGGAACACACCAAGCTGAGCACAGCAGCCTGAATGGTACTATGCTATGAGGGTGGGAAGTTGAAGTCAATGAACACTGAATTTCCCGAGTTTTTCTCAGTGGCAGAACCCCTTGTGCTAAATGTGTGTGTGTGCTGTTCCACTGAGAAAATGCCGTGTTCAATAGCTCTATGTGTTTCTCATTTCGTACCTATGGAGAAGCAGCTCAGGGCTGCCTGTCGAGTTTCATTGTGCAATACATACAGATGATCTAGTTCAAGGTTCTTTAAAAGGCACAAAGTAAAAGAAGATATGTTGCTGCTTATTTACCCAATCTTATGTTATTTCTTCCTTTTAATATGTATATTTTATAGAGTCGAATATCACTGTTTTAAATTTAATATAGATATAATATAGAAAAACTAAGATACTTCTGAAAGCTGCTCTACAAGTAATTCAAGCAAAATGTGTGTGTGTGTGTGTGTGTGTGTGTATTAACCTGTTGTATTTTTTTCTAGCCTCTTCTGGGTAACTGTTGCTCTGTGTCCTAAGCCTATTATCAGAACATTAGTTAGAACATTGAGCATTGTATTGTAACATGTTGGCAATTTTTTTTAGATTGACTGAATTTACTCCTTAACATTATTATGAATAATCCAGTCTGTAGAATCTAAAAAAAATGACAGAAAAAAGTTTAAATAATATTTCATATATTTTTAAATCTTTCAAAATATCAATAAAAGTCTTTAGAATAATTATATACTGTATATGAATAAACATGGAAGAAAAGGTGTCCCTGCTATGTTGTAATAGTTTTGTAGCAAATGATTTTATCATAATTATACCTGTGTCTAGCCTTATAGCTGTCACTAGGATATCAATTTCAATGGATTTTTAGTAGGATAGAAAAAGTTGAATGGTTATAAATTACAGGTATGTAAGTAGAATTTGGAGACACAGTTGTGAAGGTAAGCTATGAATATTTCTTGAATTAACTCATTTTAGAAAATCATGAAAACTAAGCCTAAGATTACAAGAAGAGTAAATATACAACATCAAAGTTACTATAAGCTTGAAGAAAGAACTATAATTTTAGCAACAAAATTTGCCTTCATTGAGCTTACTCCCTTTCTGAAAAACAAGCTTCTATTTAATGTGTAATATTAAAAGTGAAGAAAAGTTGGATAGAAAGGGAAAGTTTAAATTTTGACTACATGTGAATTTTACATAATGTAAAGCAAACACTATTATTCTTGGACTAGATTGTGATTTAAAAAATGACTATTTAGATTGCTCTAAATAATCCAAAGCAATGTTTCTGTATTAATTAGTCAATACAGTCCTTCAAAATGTGGAAGATGAGTAAGTTCTTATGCAAAAGTTGGAATTATCTCGCAAATATATTCTAAGCATAAGATTTCAGGCTTTGCTGTTCTTTTAAAAATATACCAAAGTATAAATTGATAATAATAAAATATAATCATGGAATATAAATTTTAGTTGAAAATTATCTCTAGTAGACTTGAGACTTGGGTCTATTCATATAAAAATTCCCATGAAAACAGTTGCAGGGCTTTTTATCCCCTACATCAGTCATCAATTGTGAAATGAGTGATTGCATGCTAATGGATTTATAGGGCAAGATTTATTAAGCAAGAAAGAAAGCACACTTCTGCTGATGTTGATACTGGGAAAGAGCTTCTATAAAGACTTAATGACATTTTATTTTTGAAAAAGGCAGAAGGGAATAAACTCATGAAAAACATACAAAATAATACTGATTACTTACTTAGGTACATTTTAGAGCCAGAATTGGTTCCATAGTTGTTAAAAATGCTTACATGCATAAATGTGCTTAACTTATTTGGATTTATCTGATATTAAATTAGATAACTAAATATGTTTGAGCACAAATCAGAGTCATCACTGTGATACTGTTTCCCCTTACAGACCTAACAGGAAAAAATGTCAGTATATTCTTACATTAAGTTGTTTTTCAACATGAGGCAAACAGTTATTAGGATATCATGTTGTTTAAAAATATCCTGTGGTTTAAAAATTAATGCAAAAAAGAAGATTAACTTTTAAAGAGTTTTAATATTTGCTGTTGGAAGAGGGTCAAATGAATTGTAAATATTAAATGATGTAATGTTTTTATGCTGCAAATGTATGGTAATTGTTTCTGACACCCATAAACTGAACTATTTGTTTGTTGATAGAGCAGAAGTATAACACACAGTGGTACTTTGCCAAATATTGTATATGATCCAGAAAACATTTAACTTCTTTAGAGACAGTTTGAAATATATTGATGAAAGATAAGTACAGAGGGCATTAAATAGAAACAACAAAATATACTTGAGTATCTTGGTTATAGGAATAAATTAAGAGAAGGATATTGGGTGATACACAGAGAAAAGTTTCAGGTTATTAATTTTTAGATGAATTTATCCAATGAGCAAGATTTGAAACTAGCAGCAAGACAAAAAGTTTTGTCAAAACAGAAAAAATAGGGAGAGCATAAATAAAGGCAAAAGAGAAATGGCTTAAGTACAAAATGCTTGTGTTAGTTTCAACTTAATAGTCAGAGTGTTAATTCAGAAAATTTTATATTTGTTACTTGATCAGTACAACATACTGGGGAAAAAAAGCATAAATGTGAGTGATGTTTGCTTAAAGAAGGCAAATCCTGCCTTTAGTTTTCAGAATTGGAAATAACCTTAAATGCCAAGTCAGTCGACTTAAATTATGCATGAATGAGTTGACAAAAATCACCCATGTTGTAAATACTAGAATGAGGACTAAAATCTAGATCTCTTGCTTGACTTTTTAAAAAATATTTTTATTTAAATACTGTGATTACAAACATGATTGTAGTTAGGTTTCAGTCATAAAAAGAAACCCTCCTTCACCAGTGTAACATTCCTATCACCAATGCCCCCATCTTCCTCCCCCTACCTGTATTCTTACAGGATTTCTACTTTCCTCACTCATTGACCTTGTTATGATAGTTCTCAGTGTAGTTATTTCTCTAACTGCACTCACCAATCTTTGTGATGAGCTTCATATCATGAGCCAGTCCTTCTGGCCCTCAATTCTAGGAATTATTTCAATAATGTCTTTTATTTTTCTTAAAACCCATAGATGAGAGAGAATATCCTGTGTGTGTCTCTCTCTGACTTATTTCACTCAACATACTAGATTCCATGTATATCCATGTATAGGAAAATTTCATGGCTTCATCTCTCCTGACGGCTGCATAATATTCCATTGTGTATATCTACCACAGTTTTTTTTTTTTAGCCATTCATCTGTTGAAGGGTATGTTGGTTGTTTCTAGAGTCTGGCTATTGTAAATAGCGCTGCAATAAATATATTGCATGAGGAGGGGATTTTTGTATTGTGTTTTTGTATTCCTGGGTATATCCCTAAGACTGGTATAGCTGGATCATATGAGGGCTCAATTTACAGTTTTTTGAGGAATCTCCATATTGTTTTCATAAGGGCTGGAGTAGATGACATTCCCATCAGGAATGAATGAGAGTTCTCCATCTAATACCTTGCACAAAGGTCAAATGCAACTGGATTAAAGACCTTAATATCAGGCCTGAAAAAATAAGGTATATAGAACAACATGTAGGTAAAACACTCCATGCCAGTGAAACTAAAGGCATCTTCAAGGAGGAAACATACCGCTTTCCATAGAGGTTGGACTAGATGGCATTCCCACTAGCAGTGGATAAGAGTTCCTTTCTCTCCACATCTCCCGCCAGCACTGATTGTTCTCATTCTTTGTGATTGTGCCAATCTCTGTGGTGTGAGATGGTATCTCATTGTTGTTTTGATTTGCATCTCCCTGATGATCAATGATGAGTAGCATTTTTTCACGTGCCTTTTGGCCATTTGTATTTCTTTTTTATCAAAGATTCTTGTGACAATGTAAGAATGCTGAAAATATAAAACAGGAAATACAAAATTAAATGGAATTTATCAATGTGTGTATTTAAAATTCTATTTTTTAAGACTACATGCTGGCACATAAAACATACCTCCATAAGATCAAGAGGATAGAAACTTTGCAGACTACCTTCACTGACCACAAGGCTCTGAAATTATTTGTGAACTCCAAAGGGACTCAGAAGAAACACTTTAACACCTGGAAGTTAAACAGCCTCATGCTCAATAACCAGTGGGTCCGAGATGAAATCAAGGAGGAAATAAAAAGGTTCCTGGAAACAAATGACAATAAAGACACAAACTCTCAGAACTTATGGGACACAGCAAAAGCAGTACTGAGAGGAAAATTTATAGCTTTGCAAGCACACATCAGGAAGGAAGAAGGAGCTTACCTGAGTAGCTTAATGACACAGCTAATAGAACTAGAAAATGCTCAACAAAAGGACCCAAGAATAGGAAGACAGAAGGAAATAACAAAGCTGAGAGCAGAAATCAACGAAGTGGAAACTCAAAAAACAATCCGAAAGATCAACGAAAGCAGAAGTTGGTTCTTTGAAAAAATAAACAAGATTGATAGACCACTGGCAAACCTAACAAAGAAAGAGAGAGAGAGAAACTTGATAACTCGTATCAGGAATGAAAAAGGAGAGATCACTACTGATATGACAGAGATTCAAAGGGTAATCAGAAACTACTTTGAAAAACTCTACGCCACTAAAAATGAGAACCTGGAAGAAATGGATAAATTCTTGGACTCTTATAATCTTCCACGGTTGAAGGAAGAGGATGTAGCATATCTAAACACCCCCATCACCATTGATGAAATTAAAACAGTAATCAAATGTCTGCCGAAAAACAAAAGCCCAGGTCCAGATGGATTCACTAATGAATTCTATCAAACTTTCCAAGAGGAACTACTGCCAATCTTGGCAAGACTCTTTCATGAAATTGAACAAACAGAAACACTTCCAAATAGCTTTTATGAAGCCAACATCACCTTGATACCTAAACCAGACAGAGACGCTACCAAAAAAGAAAATTACAGACCAATATCACTGATGAATGCAGATGCAAAGATCCTCAACAAAATCCTGGCAAATAGGATTCAATGCCTCGTTAAGAAGATCATCCACTACGATCAAGTAGGTTTCATCCCAGGAATGCAAGGCTGGTTTAACATCCGTAAATCTATCAACATAATACACAACATCAATAACAAGAAAAATAAAAACCACATGATCATATCAATAGATGCAGAGAAAGCATTTGATAAGGTCCAACACCCATTCTTGATCAAAACTCTCAGCAAGATGGGAATGGAGGGAACCTTTCTCAATATAGTGAAGGCCATCTACCACAAGCCAGTGGCAAATATTATCCTCAATGGAGAAAAACTGAAAGCCTTCCCTCTAAATTCTGGCACAAGACAAGGCTGTCCTCTCTCACCACTCCTATTCAACATAGCACTGGAAGTACTTGCTATAGCGATTAGGCAAGAAAAGGATATCAAGGGAATCCAGATAGGAAAGGAAGAAGTCAAGCTCTCACTGTTTGCAGATGACATGATACTCTACTTAGAAAACCCTAAAGACTCTATCAAAAAGCTTCTAGAAACAATAGACTCATATAGCAAGGTGGCAGGCTACAAAATTAACACACAAAAATCAATGGCCTTTCTATACACCAACAGTAATAAAGAAGAAATGGACATTAAGAAAACAACCCCATTCACAATAGTACCACACAAACTCAAATATCTTGGAATCAACTTGACTAAATATGTGAAGGACCTATACAAAGAAAACTATAAAACTCTGCTCCAAGAAATAAGAGAGGACACACGGAAATGGAAACACATACCCTGCTCATGGATTGGCAGGATTAACATCATCAAAATGTCAATACTCCCCAAGGCATTATACAGATTTAATGCCATCCCTCTAAAGATACCCATGACATTCTTCAAAGAAGTGGATCAGACACTTTTGAAATTCATTTGGAACAATAAACACCCTCGAATAGCTAAAGCAATCATTGGGAAAAAGAATATGGGAGGAATTACTTTTCCCAACTTTAAACTGTACTACAAAGCAACAATTATCAAAACAGCATGGTATTGGAATAAGGATAGGTCCTCAGATCAGTGGAATAGGCTTGAATACTCAGAAAATGTTCCCCAGAGATACAACCATCTAATTTTTGATAAAGGAGCAGGAAATCCTAAATGGAGCAGGGAAAGCCTCTTCAACAAGTGGTGTTGGCACAATTGGATAGCCACTTGCAAAAAATTAAACTTAGACCCCCAGCTAACATCATGTACAAAGGTAAAATCCAAATGGATTAAAGACCTCGATATCAGCCCCAAAACCATAAGATATATAGAACAGCACATAGGCAAAACACTACAGGACATTACAGGCATCTTCAAGGAGGAAACTGCACTCTCCAAGCAAGTGAAAGCAGAGATTAACAGATGGGAATATATTAAACTGAGAAGCTTCTGCACCTCAAAGGAAATAGTGCCCAGGATACAAGAGCCACCCACTGAGTGGGAGAAACTATTCACCCAATACCCATCAGATAAGGGGCTAATCTCCAAAATATACAAGGCACTGACAGAACTTTACAAGAAAAAAACATCTAACCCCATCAAAAAATGGGGAGAAGAAATGAACAGACACTTTGACAAAGAAGAAATACGCATGGCCAAAAGACACATGAAAAAATGTTCCACATCACTAATCATCAGGGAGATGCAAATCAAAACAACGATGAGATACCACCTCACACCCCAGAGAATGGCACACATCACAAAGAATGAGAATAAACAGTGTTGGCGGGGATGTGGAGAGAAAGGAACTCTTATCCACTGCTGGTGGGAATGCTGTCTAGTTCAACCTTTATGGAAAGCGATATGGAGATTCCTCCAAAAACTGGAAATCGAGCTCCCATACGATCCAGCTATACCACTCCTAGGAATATACCCTAGGAACACAAAAATACAATACAAAAACCCCTTCCTTACACCTATATTCATTGCAGCTCTATTTACCATAGCAAGACTCTGGAAACAACCAAGATGCCCTTCAACAGACGAATGGCTAAAGAAACTGTGGTACATATACACAATGGAATATTATGCAGCTGTCAGGAGAGATGAAGTCATGAAATTTTCCTATACATGGATGTACATGGAATCTATTATGCTGAGTGAAATAAGTCAGAGAGAGAGAGAAAAACGCAGAATGGTCTCACTCATCTATGGGTTTTAAGAAAAATGAAAGACACCCTTGTAATAATAATTTTCAGACACAAAAGAGAAAAGAGCTGGAAGTTCCAGCTCACCTCAGGAAGCTCACCACAAAGAGTGATGAGTTTAGTTAGAGAAATAACTACATTTTGAACTGTCCTAATATTGAGAATGTATGAGGGAAATGTAGAGCCTGTTTAGGGTACAGGCGGGGGTTGGGTGGGGAGGAGGGAGATTTGGGACTTGGGTGATGGGAATGTTGCACTGGTGATGGGTGGTGTTCCTTTTATGACTGAAACCCAAACACAATCATGTATGTAATCAAGGTGTTTAAATAAAAAAAATTAAAAAAAAATTCTATTTTTTATAATTGTCATTAAACTAAATGGTATAATAATAAGCTACTTTTTATGATTTTTAAATGGGTCCAACTTCTATTTATGTTAATGTCAAAATTACTCTAGGAATCATTCCCTTTTGAACCTGTCCGTCTGTTACATGATCAGTATGACCTTCCTTGTTACTTTATTTGTAAAATATTTCATCTTTGTTTGATTAAAAGAAAAAGAATAAAATGGCCTTTTACCTTCTTTCTTTTAAAATGACTAATGGATACTTTAATTATATGTATATAAGAAGCTGTTCTTACCACATTATTCATCACATCACATTATTAATTGATACTATACGCTAACTAGGGCATTTATAAGTATATTGTATTAAAAGGGATAAAATTAAAGGTCATCATTATGAACAGATGGTCAGGGTGAATAGAATAAGAAGCAATTCTTAAAATATTTTAATATTTTAAAACATCAGAAGAGTTATCTTATTGTTCATAGACACGGTTTTCTTTCAATTGAGAGAAATATTTTAAATATATTTTGTCAAACAACTTACTTTTACTAAATTTTTGTTTTGTTTTGTTTTTTTGGGTCACACCCGGCAGTGCTCAGGGGTTATTCCTGGCTTTGTGCTCAGAAATAGCTCCTGGCAGGCATGAGGGACCATATGGGACACCAGGATTCGAACCAACCACCTTAGGTTCTGGATTGGCTGCTTGCAAGGCAAACACTGCTGTGCTATCTCTCCGGGCCCTTTTATTAAATATTTTATTAATATTTTTGTCTAAACAGTTATTTTTATTAGATCACTTTAATTGGCTCACTTTTTTGGCAGCTTTGCAGACTCTGTGTTGCAGTGACAGCTCCTTCTGATTCAGTAAAAAAAATCAAGTCCACAAAATAGATAATATCATTAGAAATTTCTGATTGACCACAGAATAATCTATTTTTGAATTAATTAATGTGTTTTGATTTCATTTTTATTTTTTACTTATAATTTTAGCATATTTTTGTATTTCCTTAGAAAGAACAGAATAATCTATATTGAAGGAAAAATCAGGTTTTAGTGTTTGAGATTTATTCCTAAATATTTTCTTAATTTTCTGGGAGATCTTGATTAAATTTCAAATACTTTGTCTACTATCTGTTGAGTATGAACAGAAAAGAGTTGTAAGAAAGATAAAGTTGTACATACAATAAAAACTTTTAATTTTGGAATAGTGTATTTGTTAATTTTATTAGTACTACCTATATTTAATTAGATTCAATTTCAGAACATTTTAAAATACCTTCACACATGTTTGAAGTTTACAATTTAATAATGCTTCTTTGTAATGCTTATATTGCTTTGTTCTCATTTTTTCTGTACTTTTTTTTCCCACTTTATCTTTTCAGTCTATGAGTCTGTGTTTTTCTATAAATACTTAAAGTTTTTTTTTTTATCAGTTAAGAACTGTTACTTTCTGTAAAAATGATTTTTTTTAGCCAAGGATGTAGTTCAGCAGTAGAGTGCTTTGCCTCATATGTGTGACTCCGAGTTTAATCAGAAAACACCACAAAAAAGGTAAGCTGATTTTTAATTTTTTTAACGTTAATATTAAGATATTTATATTATATATTTGAATTTATTTTGTGTCTCTGAATCACATTTACTTTATAGTGAATGGGTATATTTGGGACAGGGGTATGGTTTTGTGAATTTCAATGGCTCAAATTATATTAAACATGGGTTTAATAAAAATTTATTTTAGAGTTCAAATAAAAAACAAAAAATGTTTTTAGTTATAGTAGAATTATGGCATCTGAAAATTATCAGTTCAGAGACAAATCTAGAAGTTCTCACTTTTATTTTGTAACCCAGGAAAACTAGACACAATGACTATCATTATTATGCAAACACAGTACTTATTGTTTATGTTTTATTTAGACTTGATTTTTGACGTGTTCTGTGGAATTAAAGATAAGCATGCTATCTGACTCATCTAGTAGAGGCAGTAAGGAGCAACTGGGAAATTAAAGATTTATTTCCATGTCAACTATTTATTAATCTCGAGACTGTCAAGAGTAAACAATATTTTTATTTGTGAAGAGCTGTTATAGAGCTATTCCTTCATGCATTCTCCTGCTCTTTTTCTATCAATGTAAAATATTTATTGTAAGCCTGCTAGAAATTAATCAGTGTATAAAGTGTTGGGGATATAATAAAAACACACTCATGTTAGCAGAACTAGTAATATCTTTCTCCTTAGGATGTTGGTCATAAAAGTTAGAAAGAATTGTTTTTAGTTATTGTTTTTAGTCAAATTTCTGACAGTTCCTGTTACATATCCTCTTGCTCTATCTATATAATTATCATTCCTATGTATTTTATTTTACAGATCATACCCTTTGACTAGTATCTTGCTGTACTCTATCAACCACCCATGTCCCCAAGAACCACAACTTAAATGTGTTTTACAGCTTAAATTTTAAAGTTCTAATGTAAAGGTAATTATACAGTATTTATTTTTTACTTATTTTTCCTTAACACAAAACCCCACAGCCATCTACCCATGCTGTTTCAAATGGCTGAATAATATTCTGTTGCATCCATATGTTATATAAAATATATCTATATATGTATGTAAAGAGGATGTGCTAGATATACATATATGTATAGATAGTTCATCTTCTTTATCTCTATTTTGGCCAATGTGAATAAGGATGTAATGTAAATAGGAGAGCAAATATAATTTCAATATCCAATTTTTAGTTCTTTATATCTAGTAAGATAAATCTGCGATTGGCAAATTATATGTTGTTTTTCTTTTCTTTTTTTTTTGAGAAACCTCCACAATAATACAATAGTAGCTATACCAATTTTCTTCCCTACATAGGGTTTTCTTTCTTTCACATCTTCACTGACTCTTATTGCCTCTTCATTATGATAGTCATTCTTTCAAAGTGTAGAGTTATATTTCATTATTGTTTTAGTTTACATTTCCCTGTAGCTCAATTTTTCCATAGTCTTTTGTAATGCTGTTTATAAATCATTGAAATTTTTTCTGTATCACTATTCTTCAGAGAAATGCAAATCATACAGAATGAGCTATGACCTAGGACCAATGAAACTGTCGTGTATAAGAAAGAATGAAAGCAACCAATGTAGGCACAGATGTGGGGAAAAGGGAAATCTTCATCTATTGTTAGGGATAATATCTACTAGCAGGGGCCGAAGCGGTGGTGCAGTGGTAGGACATTTGCCTTGCATACAGCTGAACTAGGATGAATCATGGTTTGATTCCCTGGTGTCCCATATGGTCCCCAAGCCAGAAGCAATTTCTGAGTGCATAGCCAGGAGTCACCCCTAAGGTCACCAGGTATGGTCTCAAACCCCAAATCTACTGGTTCAAATTTTTTGTTTATTTCTTGTTGTTTTTTTTTGTTTTGTTTTGTTTTATTTTGTTTTGAAGCCACACTCAGCATGCTCAGGGATTTATTTCTCGCTCTGTGCTCAGGACTTATTCTTGAAGGGCTTGGGGGACCCTTTGGGAAGCTGGAGAGCAAATCCTGGACAGCAGAATGCAAAGCATGTGCTCTACATGCTGTACTATTGCTAAAGCCCCTGATTCAAGCATTTTATAAAACAATTTGGGTACATCTCAAAATCCTAAGAATTGAGTATCAGTGTGAAACAACAACCCCACTCCTAGGCATCTGTCCTAAGAGCTCCCAAACTATTATTAACAGACATTTTCACTCATATGATCACTGCTGTACTATTCAGAATAGTCATCAGCCTAATCTGGCAACAATTCGAGTGATTAAGAACAGATGAAACAGATGACTAAATAAAGAAACTTTTATTTCTTTATCTATATATCTATATCTATACATATACAGCCCATGTATTTGTATATATAAAATATAAATAATGGATAGTATTACTTGGTTAAAATAAAGGATAAAAATATGCAATTTTTGCTACATGAATGGAATTGGAAGGTACCATATTGATTAAAATTAACCAGAAGGGACAGATACAGAATGACTTTATAATTTGTCAGACATAACTAAGAATAGTAAGGGGATTACACAAATGACCAATCAGAACTGGTCTATAGAAAGATCTCACAATGGAATGAGACTTAGAGGAGGGGAGATGAGTTATGAGAAGCTGGGACTGAAGGGTTGTCTGCGGACAATGGTGGAGGAAAATGGACATACTGACTTGGGATGGTGTTGGAGTATTGAATGCATAAAAAAAACATTAACTGTATTGTAATATTTTATAGCATAGTGATTTAAAAAACAAACAAATAAAACATTTAGAAGTCTGTTTCTAGGATGTTTATTTCCTTCCACTGGGTCAAATTTTCTTTTTACATTTCACATTTTAGCATCAAATTGTTATAATTATTTTTGTAATATGTGCTGATATCTAGTAGATCAAGCCCTAATTTTGTGCTAAGTGCTTAGGAGACCCTTGGCAACTTTTGTGCTTAGATTCTGTAAGAAGACAGAAATATGAGGCAGAACAAAATGATTAAAGTTCTAAGGTTCTATGACAAAGGCAGGAGACCCTATCTAGTAGATACAAATAAAATTGAAAGAAGAAAAACAGAGCAATAAAAGGGGGCAGTTATGACAATTTTGTTTATTTGTATTTGCATAGGTGCAGTAAGTGTTGGGGAAATTAGAAAGGAAAATTCCTTTGGCCTAAAAGATACAGGGTGCCTCCACCTCTGAAACATACTGTCATTAAACCGACTACATGCTCTGGACATATTAGTTGTACAGTCCCAGGGTCTTTCTTTATGGTCCCAGGAAAAGTTTTGCTTAGTCTCAGTTGTTGTAGTCCATTTTCTGAAATTAGAGATCTTTGTTTTTGCACAGATTCTAGGACATAACACCTTCTGATTTCACTATTAGGTGCTAAGGTAGGGCCACCTGCCCTTAGATCACATTGTTGCTATTTTCTCATTGCTAGGGTGTCATATGAGCCTACCTGGAGCAAGTTAGTGCTTGAACTGTATTAAGACCTCTCCTAGGGGGAGTCTGATTTCTGGTGGTGATGCAGGAAATTGTGTCAGTTCTGAAATTGGAATCCGGAGTTTGGGGTTGGAAGGTCAATGTCCAATCACATGACGTTTAAGTCTCAAGTCCCCATGACAAATGTTCAGAGTGGAAGACACTATAAAATTTATGTGTTCTTATCCCTATTAGGTAAGAACTTTTTTCTATACATAAGATTATCCCATTTTAGTTTACCTATGCAAAAAGGAACAATGCCATATAATACTGGTACATTTGGGGTCAAAAATAACAAGCTATACAGTTTCTATGCCCGGGTTTTGACCTGAACTCATATCCCAAGCAAGACCTTTCTACTAGAATTTTCTTTTTCTTATGTTTGCTAAGTAAATTTACTTAAAGATTTTAAAGAGATAGATTACAAATCATGACATAGATTTATTTGAATATTAGTGAGGGAAAGGTAAGTATATAGTTAAGGTTTACTTTCATTTTTTTAAAATTTTTATTTTGATCATATTGGCTTACATATCTTTCACAGTAGTATGTTAGGTACATATCAACATTGAATCAGGGGAATACCCATCACCAAATTTGTCCTCCCCCCACCCCCGTTACCTTTCTGCAACCCAGATCCCCCACTATCACCCTCCGGGCTGCTAGAGTAGGTGGTCCCCTCTTTGTCTAGCTTACAATTAGGGATCATATATCTGTTTGGTCCTGGTACCCTCCCTTGTTTCCCCCTCTATTTGAGAGGTGGAGCTCGATAATTCGAGTTATGTGGTTTTATTTGAAGGAAAGAAAAGCAATAGAATGAAGTAAAAAATAAGAAAAAAATTTAAAAAATCTAATAAGCTGAAAATGGACAGAGTCCTTCTAGAGGCTTTCAATCTCAGTTTGAGAGAGGACATGAAAAAGGTAATTGAAACACCACACCACATCAATACAGAAAGAAATATCAAATAAAATATCCAGTGAGCACTACAGCAATCAAGACAAGCACCACACAATAGTCTCGGTTCTGAAATCAAACCATGCCAGAGTGCAAAAAGAAAGATAAAGATAAAATAAAATAACATCAACTTCAATATCTACACCAAAATAAAGACGTCAATAAAAATTGATCAATCAATAAATATATATGTGGAAACATGATTATTTTGTGCTTTTTTTCTTTTTCTCCCCTGCATAGGCACAGTAACTATTGGGGATATTATAGAGGGAATTCCCTTGGCCTAGGAGATACAGGGTTTCTCCACCCCTGAAGTATACTGTGATGGGATTAACTATAGACTCCTTGCATTATCATTTACTCTCTCCTCGGTGCTTTTGTGGTGTATGGAAGACTTCTGCTTTGTCATAGATGGTAGAATCGGACCTCTATATCTAGAGATCTTGGTGACTGTACAGCTCTAGGAATGGAGCTTATGATGAAGTCTTTCTTTGTGGTTCTAGCAGTTCTGTTTCTTCAGTGTCGTTTTAATCCATCTTCTGTAGTTGGTGGTCATGGTCATTGTGCTGCTCTTATGATGGAGCCTGGGATACAGTCTTTCGTTATGCTTCCAGAAGACCCCGTTCAGTTGTGATTGTCTCAATCAGACCTCTAGAATTGGAGCTCTTGTTTGTTGAACAGATCGTAGACCAAAAGCTAGGCTAGAGCTTTATTTTGTTGTTGCTGTTGTTGTTGGTCCCGGGATGCGTACTGTCTAGTCCTGGTTGCAACAACCAGTCATCTGTATATAAGCGATCTTGGCTTTTGCACAGATCAAAGGGTGACATGTTTTCTGATTTTGTCTTATCATTGGCTGACGAGGAAGGACAACTTGCTCTTGGATCAAGTTGTTCCCATTTCCTTGTTGTCAGGTTATCAATTTAGAACTGGCGCATGTTGGTGTCACAGCAGCATTATGGATGCCCTGGAGGGGATTTGGTTCCTGGAGCTGTTGTGGAGAACTCTGTCATTTCTATGTCTGGAATCCAGGAGTGAAGGCTAGCCCTAGGGTCTAAGTTGGTTCCACATGACATACGTTCAGGGTGGGAGATGTCCCTGTGTTGTAGAAAAGTATGAGTTCTTATCCCTAGTAGATAAGAACTTGTTTTTACACGTAAAATTTCCTCCTTTTTAAATATGCCTTTGCAGGAAGAAGTGGTGCTACATTATATTGCTGGTAGATTTGGGGGTGGAGAGAGAAGAAAACAGACACATGACAAAAACTAAAAATATATATACTCACACATATCTAAAGAAAAAAAGTTTCTTTTAAAAAAAAAAGATTAAATAAAACACGTAATTAAAGGAATAAAGTGGGGCCGAGAGAGATAGCATGGAGGCAAGGCGTCTGTCCTTCCTGCAGAAGGACGGTGGCTCAAATCCCGGCATCCCACGTGGTCCCCCGTGCCCACCAGTGGCGACCTCTGAGTATAGAGCCAGGGGCACTCTCTGAGCACTGCCAGGTTCTACTAGAAATTTCTACTATGCAGATAAAATAAAGGGAATGTGAGGGAGGCTACCTCTACATGTGGGATTAAAAACTAAGAGTTATAACTATTAAGGAAATGCATTTACTGAAACAAACAAAGAAAATATAGATATTCCCAAGTCTTTTGAAATAGTCAGAGAGGTGGATAAAATCCAGGGCCCATTTTTTAACTTACATTTTAGTCAGAAATATATATATATATATGTGCATATATAAATATATAAATGCATACATATATGTTTTCACTTTAAGTATATGTTTAACTTTAAAAAAAAAGCCAAAATATTCTCAAATAATTTGCATTGAGAGTTCCAATTGTGTTCTATATTCATTATCAATTGGCACTTTTAGTTTTTATGTTCATTTTCTTTTTCTTAAGTTTTATAAAGTCACATTATCAATATATTCCCTTTTATTTTATGATTTTGGAATCAAATTTAAGAACTTCTTACTTAATCCAGTGTCACAAAGATAATTTTCCTAAAATGTTTTTTTTTCTTTTTTTCCCCTAAAATTGTAGCTTTCTCCTAAAAAAAAAAGTAGCTTTATATGGGGGTGAAGTGGCGGAGAGATAGCACAAGGGTAGGGCTTTTGCCTTGCATGAGCCATTCCAGGATGGATGGCAGATCAATCGAATCCCGGCATCTCATATGGTCCCCTGAGCTTGTCAGAGTGATTTCTGAGCACAGAGCGAGGTGTAAACCCTGAGCGTCGCAGGATATGACTCCCTAGTAGCTTTTTAGTACCTCATTTTATATTTAGATTTATGATTTATTTTAAGTTAATATTTCATATAAAATTATGTAAAGTATGGTCTCAGTTCAATTATATTTTTTGCAGAGCTTTCTTATACCACAACTATAAGTATATATGTGAGACAAAAATTATAATAAAAAACAACAGTAATAGAGAAAAATTGTTCATTTAACTTAGCAAGGAGTAAAAAAAAACTTTCATATTTCAGTCACCTCATGTCTATTAACTAATAAGATCAGCCATAAATTATAAATTTCCCAGTTATGATTCTAACTTATTTTTAGTTTTTATGTTCATTTTTTATCTTGTTTTATAAAGTCACATTGTCAGATACATTATTTTTTATAGTGTAGTAGTGGAATCTTCTGTTTAGTATCATCCTTCATTAAAATCATTGTTTTAAAGATAAATTATTGTAGGAATAAGCAAAACCATTGATATAATTTAATTAGATTAGTATAATAGTTTTTTGGACAAATATGAAATTATCAGAGTTATATACTTACATTTTTCTGAAGAGGGTAATACAGTAAGGCAGTTTTGCTTGACTCTCTTCCTCTGCTTTATAATATAAAGATATTACCAATCTTCTGAACTTTTGCATCTACACATCTACACATGTTGCTTCCAACATGTTTAATGATCATCAGTGAAGATATATTGCTATTCAGTAAAGGAATTTAATAAGTATGCTTTTTCAATGTAGCAGCAAAAATTCAATATTTTAGCTACCTCTTAATAAAATTAACTTCATATAATTCTGTTGAGCCCATTTCTATGGCAGGAGAAATTGAAATTTAAAAAGTTAAGATTTTTGGGCCTGGGCTGGAACGATAGCACAGCGGCACACTGTTTGCCTTGCACACTGCTGACCCAAGATGAACTTGGATCCTGGCATTCCATATTGTCCCCAAGCCAGCCAGAAGTGATTTCTGTGCGCAGAGTCAGGAGTAAGCCAAGCAGCCACTGGGCGTGGCCCCAAAACCAAAAGGATCCTGGCATCCCATATTGTCCCCCAAGCCAGCCAGAGTGATTTCTGTGCGCAGAGTCAGGAGTAAGCCAAGCGGCCACTGGGTGTGGCCCCAAAACCAAACACAAACAAAAGGAGTTTGGGGCCAGAGTGACAGCACAGCCATAGAGCCTTTTGCCTTGCACACTGTGGACCCAGGACCGACCTAGATTTGATCCCTGGCATTCCATATTATCCCCTGAGCCTGCCAGGAGCAATTTCTGAACACAGAACCAGGATTAATCCCTGAGCGTCCCCAGGTGTGATCCAAAAAACAAAAACAAAAACAAAAAACACAAACACACAAAAACAAAAACTAATAAAACAAAAGAAAGAGTTAAAGAGTTTGCTTCCACCTAAAAAATGGAGGAGCTGAGTAGCAGATATAATGACCATATTTCCAAGGCCGGACAGCAAAATCCAAGAAAGATTTTCCTCTGAAAAGTCTATACATCCCTTTCTTTAAGAAAATTCTTATGTTGCTTAAAATGACCTTATCTTGCTTTAGGAAGTTTGTTGCTTAGTCCATAGTCAATTGTACATTTCTTGGGGCTAAAGTGTGGTACCTGGCCTGGCATAGTTTCTCTTTACTGTCCTAGTAAAAAGTTCTATTACAGTTTTGCTAATCTGATGAGTCTGCTTACTGAAGAGTTAAAGATGAATCGTTTAGTCCAGGTCTTCAGCACTCACACAGGGTCCTCCTACCTTAGGATAGAATGCTAAGGTACATACAAAATCAAACAACTGAAAAATAGGACTCGTTTGCTCTTAGCAAGGAGGATTGTTTTTCACTCGTTGTATTTTCAATTAATTTATCTAATTTAAACTTTAAAAATATCACCTTCTCTCCCAATCTCAGTAATATATATATATATATATATATATATATATATAAATTTATATCCTAATTTAATTTTAGAAACTTCCAAATATCTTCTCAATAGCTGCTGCCCTTTTGGGTTGGACTTAGATAAGGAAGGAGAAAAAAATGAAATGAAAAGAAGGCCTTTTTTTCCCTTTAACTTATTTGTGCTTTAACTAGCACAAACTTCTAGAAAATGCTGATTTTGTAAGTGTAGATGAATATATTCACTTGGAAGTAACCTGAGGGTAGATTGAGAGAATGTAATAAATCAATGATAGGTTAATAAAGGACTGTCTTAACTATAGAGTACTTCTTGTATTTGAAACAAATATTTTTAAAGGCATTTTGTGCATGAAATTGCATGTCTTTGACTTTAAGATCGATATGTTTGCCTAAGCTTTCCACTTTTACTTAACTATCTAGAATCATTAACTCTGCTCCTCAAATTTTTATGTGCATTCAAATCATCTGGTATTCTTCTTACAATGAAGAAGTGATTTGTGAAATCTGGATAGGGCTTGAGTTTTGCATTTCTAGTAACTTCCCCAGAAACACCAATACTGGTGATGGCTAGATCCAGGCAAATCTGCAGAAATTTTGAAGTAAAATATAAAATTTTCAGTGACTCTATATAAATGAAATGTGACCTGTGCTTATATTACATATGTACTATAACCATAAAGGAAGAATCATTAAGGCCAGTTTTTCCCAGAAAATTGAAATCTTACCTATTTTATCTAAGGCGAACAAAATAATCTTCAATTTATGACATAGTTCATGCTCAGCCCTATGCTTAGAATTTTATATGAACTATATATTTTAAAGTACCATGTCCTTAGTAAAAGCTCTAAATTATTATTTGTACTTATAATATAGGAAATAAGGCTATAAAGCAATGGTTATATAATTTTATGAGGTCATATAACTGGTCAAGTAGATGAGATTGCATTATAGGGTTCAGGCACCTTTAAAGCCTGTGTTGCAAATCACCACTGTATTCTACAATAATAGTGAATAATTAAAAACTTTTCTTTTATAAATTTAAAAGAGGGATATATAAGCCTTATAGTGAGGTGTGGGTTAGGGAACAATCTTCCACTTACTATATGATTGAGAAAAATCTTGTAGATCCCTTTTGCCATTTCAAAGTAGAGATAATACCTACTCTGCTCCTCTCTTCACTCCAAAGTGTGAAAATAAAATGAGACCACAACATGACGTGTTGTGAATTAAAGACAGCACACAGAGGACATCTATTCTCTCCAAACCTTTGTATTTCAAGAATAGGAAGGATGATTAAAAATATAAATTTGGGCCTGTTCTCATTTGTTAACTGCAGCTAAAAGAATCTTCACGCAAACAGGGACCTTGCTGACTCTGGGTCACTACCCAGAATTAGAACATGTTTATTTGTGGCACTCAGTTTTGTCCTATATGAAAAAGGTGGAGCCGATGATTAGAAGTTTTTTCAGATCTAGGACCAAATTTTTGCTTTTAGATTACTTTAATTGCTGGTTGGGAAGGTATTCTTGCAATGTTTAGATTTTGATAAAGATGATGATAGCTATTGCTTTTGCAACTTTATTTCTGCTTTTTGGGGTATAAATGTTCTCAAATTTTAGTAAATAAACGTATCTCCTTAAAAGTTACAATTACTTTTTATTCTGAGTGAATCTGAGCATAGTAATAGTAGTAATAGTAATAGATACAAGCTACAGCCTGGGAGTTAAGAAGATAACTGATATGTACACTTTTTAGAGAGAGACAGCTGTTTTAGGGAACCATGACCTGAAACCCAGCTATAGCTGATGTCACAAATATCATCATAGAAAAAGAAAACAGTGGTAGCAGACTTATATGCTCTGTTCTTATGGAGACAGGTGAAAAACTATGAGCAGAGTATATTCCTGAGTTGCATAGGGAGAGCTATGACTGAGAGGGAATCTGAAAAACCAAGTGCAAAAAAAAAAAAATCAACTTAGATTCCTGCATTGTAGCAGGAAATGCTAAAAATGAATGTGTTATAGAAATAACGTGACCATTTAATACTTTTCAATGTATGCATCCCTATTATGCATGATAGCTTTGTTTTGTTCTGACAACATTCCTGTGTGGTAGAAAAATATGTATTTTAACATTGTAAATGAAGAAAGTAAACCTCCGAGAGGGTAATTTATTTACCTCTCAAGTGGAAAAACTAAAAACTATTAATTTCCAAGTATTTATTATTGTGCTTTTCATTCCTTTTTCATCACACATATCAAAATTCACTTAGTCCAAAAGCAATAGAATTTTCCATTAAAATGATATATAATTTTTATAACTTGAATGAGATTATATTACGTTCAACTCTCAGATCTGCCTTAGGTGACTCAAATATTCTTCCTCCAATATCCCTCCTCCCTGCATCTGTATTGATTCTCCAGGGACTCATATCCAGGCTACCTCTTCAGAGTTGAAAAGAACTTGATGGGGGAGGAGGAAAGTTCATGCCTTTCTGGCCTTATGAAAACTCGTGAACTATTCTGACAGTGTCTAGAGAGTAATGTGGATAAAAACAAAGCTCCTGAAGATCATCTATAGTTGTCAAGTGTATGGAAACTATATTTTCAAGGATAATAAAAAGGCAAATACCCAGTAGCTATCATATAGGAAATCATTAACTTGTTGAGCAGGTTATGTTTCCTTAAATCCCAAAACAGTTCTTTTACCTTGATTCTCTACCCAGGTATGACTTTTACAAGTTATTTAGAACTGTAGGTATTTTTTATTTTGTTTTCTCTGCTTACTTGACACTATAGTTTTAAACTAGTGGAAAACCAATAGAAGAATATTTTTAAGAGAGCTTGGAAATCTATGAGTGTCTCAATTTGGTTTTTGTTGCCATTGGTGATCCTCCACTGAATGAGTCGTTCCACACACAGACTTGACTCTGTCAACATCTTCTGAGAAAATAAATTACGTTTTGTTTGTTTGTTTTTGTCATTAGGCCACACAGGGTGATGCTCAGGGGTTACTGGGTGGGTAGAATTATTTGAGTAATCTAGCTTGCAGGTTCTCAGCAGCCACCTTCCATTGGTTATCTTTAAATGGAAATTCTCATTATGTAAAGATTTTTGTTTTTATGTTGTCAAATGGACAATGTTACTTATATTCTACACATTTGGTTTTTAAGGCCACAACTGGCAGGGCTCAGGGGTTACTCCTGGCTCTGCACTTAGAAATCACGCCTGAGGGGCTGGAGAGATAGCATAGAGGTAGGGCGTTTGCTTTGCATGCAGCATGCAGAAAGATGGTGGTTTGAATCCTGACATCCCATATTGTCCCTTGAGCCTGCCAGGAACAATTTTTGAGCTACACATTTTGAAGAGATTATGAAAAAATTTAAAAAATATCAAATTTAGTTAAAAAGCAATAGTACGTTTTTCTCAGCTTCTTGTGAACAGATGTTCGTTTCATGTGCTCAGTACCTATTTTCTACTTTTTATTTGTTTTCATGATAGAACTTTCCATTTCCTGCCAGTTTTTGCTCTTCCTACTTCCCTCTCTCCTTTCCCTCTCTGTGTCTCAGACTTGGACTTCTGGACTGTTTGTTTACTATTTAAAGTTAGAGCTAGAGAGCACTTCTGGGTGCTCTCTCTCTCCTTTCTCTGTCTCAGACTTAGACTTCTAGAGCATTTGTTTACTAGTATGTTGGGGGGAGGTGCCAGGGCAAACCTAAGCTTTTAGGGGGCTCAGCCCACCAGATGTATCCTCAGATTTTCCTGGTGGGTAGAACTAAAATAACCCCCATGGGGTTCCTCAAAAGGCCCGCTGTGGATGCCTTTTTCCCCTGAGTGGATGGTTGAGAAATTTCCAAAGAGATGCTTGGCATTACATTTTCAGTCAGTACTTGACTATCTCTCCTTTGTAAATATCAGGCAAAATTATGGCCTCTATCAAAAAATTTGGCTCAGAAATTCCAAATAATCCAATAATCCAAAGATTATTTTGAGAACTCCTTTTCTGAATAATAGCCAGCCCTAAAAGCAAAGAAAATACTGTTTCTCTCTTTTTCAAATATGTCCTTGCAGCTACATTTTCTGGTAATCAAGGGTGTAACCAGAATGCAGATCCTGGCTATTATGATAAAGTATGTCAACTATGTTATATACAGTTTTTAAATAAAGTAATTTATATTGAAAAATAAAAATAAAACATGCAAAAATAATTTATTACTCTTTTTGTATGACTTGTTGATATTTTGCAATTTGTCTTTGTGTTTGGTCTTCTTTATTTTTATCTTCTGGTACTTTGATATCTGTCTTTTGTGTGTTGGTAAGGTTCCACTTGACTTCTAATTCTTAAAGTTCCTTTTTAAAGTAATTACTATGAATTTATATCTAGAATTCTAAGTTTATTATTATAACTGAATACATATAAATTTGAAGAAGTTAATTTTTTTTTGCCACACCCATTTGATGCTCAGGGGTTACTCCTGGCTAAGCGCTCAGAAATCACCCCTGGCTTGGGGGGACTATATGGAACGCCAGGGGATGGAACCACAGCCCTCCTTGGCTAGCGCTTGCAAGGCAGACATCTTACCTCTAGTGCCACCTCACCGGCCCCTATTTCTATTTTTTAGAAACAACAGTATTACTTCCCTTCCTTTCCACATTTTACACTTTTTTTTCTATCTTACTACTTCCATATGAGTTTTATTCTGTTTTTAGAAAACTATTATTTCTTTAAAATCAGTTTAGTTTAATTAAAATCACTAATCTTTTTGTTTTATTTGTCTCAAAATGTATTTTGGGGGGGTACCTGGTGATGCTCAGAGGTTACTCCTGGCTTTGTGCTCAGAAATTGCTCCTGATGAGGGGGACAATATAAAACGTGGGGATCGAATCCAGATCCGTCCTGTGTCAGCCTCATGCAAACCAAATGCCCTACTGCTGTGCTATCACTCCAGGCCCTCAAAATGTATTTTTTTACTTAAAATTTTAATGGTAACCTAGCCGTATAGATCATGGTCTTTTTCATTTGACACTTTGTCATGCCACTTCCTTTTGTCTTGTCTTGTTTATAAAAGATATTTATTTGTAATGTTATAGAACTTAACTTATACATGATCCTACTTTTTTCTCTTGTTGCTTTTAGACTCTTTGATTTTTAATTTTAATGGCAGATTGTCTTTGTGTCTAACTTTATGGGTTTATTGCTCAGAAATTTCATTTTCTTGATCTTTATCTATTATCTATCTATCTATCATCTATCTATCTATCTATCTATCTATCTATCTATCTATCTATCTATCTATCTATCTATCTATCTATCTATCTATCTATCTATCTATCTATCTACTACTTGCATATGGAAAGTTCTTGGCTATCATTAATTAACGTTTAGATTTTCTTCATACTTTGGTGTCTTTGTTTATATTTTCTTTCTTTCTTTCTTTCTTTCTTTCTTTCTTTCTTTCTTTCTTTCTTTCTTTCTTTCTTTCTTTCTTTCTTTCTTTCTTTCTTTCTTTCTTTCTTTCTTTCTTTCTTTCTTTCTTTCTTTCTTTCTTTCTTTCTTTCTTTCTTTCTTTCTTTCTTTCTTTCTTTCTTTCTTTCTTTCTTTCTTTCTTTCTTTCTTTCTTTCTTTCTTTCTTTCTTTCTTTTTAAATTTCAGTGAGCTTACTTAGGCTTGTTGATTTAGAGTCTTCATCAGATGATTTGGGGGAAAAAACATGATGTGCTGAAGTCCTTCCCAATCTTTCATCTTTATTTATCAAACTGGTGAATCCTTTCTATATTTTGTCATTAGGTCTAGTGCTTTATGTATCTTCTATTTTTTGAGTAATTTAGAAATTACTTTAGAAAAGTTAATTTCTAAAAATTAGAAAATTTCACAGTAGATTTTTAAAATTAAAACTAATGAGACTAAAAAAGTTAATTTTTGAAAATTAACTTCAGAAACAAAATACAATAACTATGCATGTTATCAAGTAGTAGCTATTTTTGTTTTGATTTTGGGCCATTCCCAGTGGTGCTGAGGGTTTATTCTGGGTCTACATTCAGTAATAATTTTTTGTGAGTCTTAGGAAAATTATGGGGTGCTGAGAATAAAACCTGGGTTGGTCACACACAAGGCAAGTGCCCTCCCTGGCTGTACTATCTCTTCTGCCCCCTCAGCTACCAAATTAAAAAATATTAAAATTTTGCATCTAATTTTTTCTGTTTAATTCATTTAAGATTTTGTATTTTCCTTCTGTAAAATACACATTAATTTTTAGAAGTCAAATAAGTTGGGCGGAAGCCCTATGAATTACTATATTTGTATACTGTACTAATCGTTTCATGTGGACTGTGCAATCCACCAAGAAGCTTTGGACAATGAAAGAAAAATCTCAATACAAATTATGTAAATTCTGAAAATAAGCATTCAAACAGGAGATACAACATGCTGCAATGTTTTAGAAATGAAAAAATGTCATTATTAGGATATGTAGGAAAATAGATACATTCTGAAATACTTCAGAATGTGTCTAAATGTGTATATATACAGATATATATGTAATTATACATATATGTATATGTGTATATGTATATGTATATATACTCACTCTTGTTTGTTGTTTTATGTATCTCCTCCCAGAGCTATCTCAACTCTGTGCTTCTCTCAGAATATGTGGTTCCTTCTTCCTTTCAATTCTTTCCCCCTATTGTCCACACATTGGACTAATTCCTTATGAGTTAGTTTAAATATCTGAAGTGTATATAAAACTTATAGAAACTATCTTTCTGAATGAGGGCACTCCTGTTACAGGCTCCTAGGAATCCTACTTTCCTTTTGTTCATAGTAAAGATTGATGTCATTATTTGCATGTGAGACTGTGGACATGTGAAATGACTTCTAAAATTCTATTCAAATACAGCTGCTTTTATTTTCAATACAAGCAATCTACAGAAATCATTGCATATTTATAGAATATGTGAGAATAATTATAATTATACAGGAAGGCAGTATGGCAGAGCACAAAGGGTAAAATAATGAGATAAGACTGACTTCTGCATTAGTAGTTGTGTGACCTGGGAAGTCATTTATTTAACTTCTTTATACATCAACTTCCATATATTAAAATAGGAATAACAATTGCTACCTGTTTAAATTACGGGAATGAAATGTAGGAATTAAGTGATACACTTGATATGAAACATTGGGTTACTATCACATAGAGAACAATCAATTGCTTTTACTCACTTCACACTTTGGAGAGGGTTGATAGTGTTTTTCTTAGAAGAATATTTCTGTGTAAATATAAAGAAAAAGTTCCTACATCAAATGCCTGCCTCTTAATATGTACACCTGCACATATGTACATTTACACAAACACACACACAGAAATTCTTTGTTATAAGGACTATTGCTACTTTATTCTTTTTAATTTTTTTAGAAGAGGATTTCAACATTGACTCTGGAAAGATCAATGCTTTTTGTTAAGTGGGAAGTAAGGTGATTTTTTTTAAGTCACAGTACTTATTTGGAAGATTTTTAAACTTAATACTTATGCTTATGTATTTTTATATTGATGTGAAAGTGAGTTTTAAAATAAGTGCTATTAAAATAAAATCTAAGATCTTTTAATATTTGCCTCATATAAGCCTTTTTTACTGAACATGTCATCATGTTCTTGCCAATAAGCCATACTTCATTTAAGCATTTTCATTATACATTCTGATTTTTAACCTTGAAGGCTTTTAATGGACTATGTAAATTTGCCCCTTGATGACATGAAATATTGCTAAATCTTTATCTATATCAATCTTTATTACCTAAGCAAATTATTGTGTGTGTGAAATCTAGGAACATTTTACCCAGGTAAAGCTAATTTTATAATTATAATAGTTGTATGTATAAGATGTTCTAGTTTGGTACTGCAATTATATTTGCTAGAAACAATTACTATGTTGTGAGAGTTTATTTAGTAAAAATACCAGCTGTTTTGTTGAACTTTCATTTATTTTTTGATGGAGTGAAATACTTTTTATTTAAAAAATTCCCCAGTCTTATTCGTTTATGATAAATTATCTTTCAGTGAAGTCTTACTACTGTTTTAGTTAAAGCTTTTTGTTAAGAGGTATGCAAAGAAGCATACCTCTTTTTTTTTTATTTTGATCATAGTGGCATACATATTGTTGACAATAATACTTTAGGTACATATTTACATAAAATCAGGGGGGATTCCCATCGCCAAATTGTCCTCCCTACACCTCTGTTTCTGTCCTACCTCCCATTTCCTTTTCCCTCACCCCAGGGCGGCTAGAATGTGTGGTCCCCTCTGTATCCAACCCACTACTTAGTAGTCTTGCACCTGTTTGGTCTTGATGCCTCCCTTATTTCCCCCTCTAACTGGAGGCAGGACTAGTTAGTTCAAGTTGCGTGGTTTTGTTTGAAAAAAAAAGAAAAATAATAAACTGGGGTAAGAATCTAATACCCCGAAAATGGGCGGAGTCCTTCTAAAGGCTCCCATCATCAATTTGGGAGATGGAGAAAAAGAAGGTGACTCCACTAGTACCAAAAGAAGTATTAAATATCCAGTGAGGGCTCCAGCTATATCGATAAGCACCTCAAAGAACAGACAAAACAAACAAACCAACAAAAAAAAAACAGAAACAAAAACTAAAACAAACAAACAAAAATCACGCCATGGTCTTGAATTAAGAAACATGGCATAGCACATAACGAAAGAGAAGAAAGGAAGAAAGAAAAAACAATAAATATAATTGGGGACAACACTTTCAATAATCGCACCCAAACAGAAAAATCGACCAAAATAGATAAATAAATCAAAAATAATAATAACAATAATAAATAAAGGTAATATATATATATTTATATAAAAATAACCAAGATTTTGTGCTTTTTGTATTTGTTTTTTCCCTCCTGCCCTGGCACAGTAAATATTGGGGTCATTCGAAAAGGAATTCACTTGGCCTAAGAGATATGGGGTTTCTCTGTCCTTGGAGCATACTGTCATGGGATCAACTCTAGACTTTGCTCATGATCAGGATCCTTTACTTTCCCGATGGTGTTTTTTTTTTTTGTTGTTGTTGTTGTTTTGTTTTTTTTGTTTTTGTTTTTGTTTTTGTTTTTTGTTTTTTTTTTTTTTTTGGTGTGTGGAAGACTTCTGCTCTATGTTTAGAGATCTCAGTATCTGCACAGATCCTGAGGTGGGACTTATGATGAAGTCAGTCTTTGTGGTTCTAGAGGTTCTGTTACCTCAGTGTCATTTTAATCCATCTTCTGTGGTTGGTGATCTTGGTCTTTGCACTGAACCTAGGGTGGCACCTAGGATAGCGTCTTTCTTTGTGCTTCCAAAAGCCCCATTCCGTTACAATTGTCTCTGCCGGACCTTTGGGACTGGGGATCATGATTATTGTGCAGGTCATAGTTCAAGCCCTAAACTAGGGCTTTTTTATTGGTCCCAAGATGTATACAGTCTGGTCGTGGTTCTTGCAGCCAGTCATCTGCAAATCCCGATCTTGGTTTTTGGACTAACCAAAGGGTGCCAAGACTTCTGGTTTTGTCTTGTCGTTAGTTGGTAAGGTAGGCTAATCTGCTCTAAGGTCAAGATGTTCGCATTTTCCTCGTTGTCAGGATAACATGTTAGAGCTGGGCCTTGTTGTTAGTCCCGCCGTATCAAGGCTGTCCCGGATAAAGTTTGTTTCCTGCAGCTGTTGTGAAGAGCTGTGCCCTTTCTATGTCGGGGATCAAGGGTTCAAGGCTGAATGAATGATATCTAATCACCTGAGGTCTAAGTTGATTCCACATGACATATTTTCAAGGCAGGAGATATCCCCATATTGTAAACATCTATGAGTTCCTATCTCTAGTAGATAGGAGCTCTTTTTTTTTATATGTAAGATACCTCTTTTTGATGACAAATTTTGGTGCTTCATATATATCTCCTTTATTTTTCCTTAATATGCACTTGATATTTTCCATGAGTCCAATCCCTCATCTTTTGTCATTTTTCTAAATTTATTCGCTTATAATACCACTTACCTCTTCTAGATCTGTACTTTATGGACATCCATTGTTTTTTTTTTTTTCTCCTTTTGTTCTATCAAACCTGTCTCTGGTATTCAACTATGTGTAACAGATACTGTCTACTTCCCCTAGAAATATTAATTACTTCGTTATTCAATGTCTCCTTTAAATGCCATCATAGTATCAGATAAACAGTGCTCACATTGTTGAAGTTTAATATTTAATAATTATTATATAATTTTGTGACTACTCCAGCCTGCAATCCCTGACTTCTTTTCAAAATATATCTGCAATTTGTCAAAGGGTTTCTTTAGCTTTGCTATGACAAGTATGGTCATCAGCATTCCCAGTATATTTGATAGAAATTCAGATCATCAGGACCAGTAATCAGAGTCTTCATTTTGACAAGAAACCAAGGGGTTTCCAGTGGAAATTGAAACTGTACAAAAATTTTCTAATGGAAATCTCCATAGGATGTCTTTAAAAGATGTTTGATATTATTTGGTATAAGCTTCTTAACTTCCTCTACCAGGATATTTCTATCTCTCCCTCCATTGACCTGAATTTCAACACATGTTCTTTCTCTTGCATGGGCATATGTTTTCTTTCAACTTATTTTCTTTAATTTATCTTATAAATATACCACTAATTAACTTTCTCTTGGTCTTTATTTCCTAAGTTTCCTGGCCAGGATTTTTAATTTTTTCCCTCATTAGTTAACTGGCAGTTAAAAATCACCTGACATCAGGGCTGGACTAGACGGCATTCCCACCAGCAGTGAATGAGTTCCTTTCTCCCCACATCCCCATCAGCACTCTTGATCTTTGTGATGTATGACAGTCTCTGTGGCATAAGATGGTACCTCAGTGTTGTTTTAATTTGCATCTCCCTGATAATTAGTGATGTGGAGCATTTTTTTATGCGCCTTTTGGCCATTTGTATTTCTTTTTTGAGAAATTGTTTGTATTTCTTCTCCCCATTTATTGATGGGGCTAGATGTCTTGCCTTGTTAAGTTCTGTCAATAACTTGTATATCTTAGATAATATCTCCTTGTCTTATGGGTATTGGGTGAATAGTTTCTCCCAATTTATGGGTGACTTTTGCATTCTAGGCACTATTTCCTTTGAGGTGCAGAAGCTTCGTAGCTTAATATAGCTTAATATATGGAGAGTCCTCAAAAAAATGGAAATCAAGCTCCCATATGACCCAGCTATACCACTCCTAGGGATATACCCTAGGAACTCAAAAATACAATACAAAAATCCCTTCCTCACACCTATATTCACCACAGCACTATTTACAATAGCCAGACTCTGGAAACAACCAAGATGCCCTTCAACAGAAGAATGGCTAAAGAAACTGTGGTACATATACACAGTGGAATATTATGTAGCCATCAGGAGAGATGAAGTCATGAAATTTTCCTATATATTGATGAACATGGACATTACTATTCTGAGTGAAATAAGTCAGAGGGAGAGAGAGAGACACGAATAGTCTCACTTATCTATGGGTTTTAAGAAAAATAAAAGACATTATTGTAATAATGCCCAGAGATCAGGGCTGGAAGGACCAACTTAAGATATGAAACTCACCTCAAGGAGAAGTGCAGTTAGAACACTAACAAGTACCATGACAATGTTAATGAGTGAGAGAAGTAGAATGCCTGCCTTGAATACAGGCAGAGGTGTGGGTGAAGGGATATGGGGTGTTTTGGTGGTAGAAATGTTGCACTGGTGAAGGGGGGGGGTGTTCTTTTTGTGACTAAAACCCAACTACAGTTTATAATCATGGTGTTTAAATAAAGATAAAATATTAAAAAAAATCACCTGAAACTGTTAGTTTTTATTATCTAGCATGGACCACCGTTCTCTTTTTTGAAAACTTTTAACATTTCTATATTTTAAACTCTAATTTTCTATCTGCCTTTATTAAGAACAAGGCATAGAATAATTTAATATATTTATATCACCTAATAACTGGCAACTCCTTGACATTTAGATTATCCTTTATCTTCTCAAATATAATAAATGTGGATGGGAAAATAGAAACTTGATTGCTTAGTTTGAACTAGTCTAATCTGACCCCCCACCCCACTTAATCCCCTTGTATATGCAGTCTCCAGAAGGTCTAGCAGTTCTTCTCTCTGCAATTGCCAGCCAACTGGACCTTCATTTAATACAAGGAACTGAAGAGACATTGCTATTGGGCCCTGCAGAAGACCTTTAGAGCCATACCTAGTGGTTCTTAGGAGATCAAGTGGTGCCAGAGACTGGGGTAGGCTGCCTGTAAGGCATGTACCTTAATCCCTGTGTTGTTTAGGCTGAGCCTGTAGTTCTGAACCTGATGCTCTCTTCTCATACCATAATTTGCTCTCACAGTTTAATTTTTAAATTATTTTACTTGGACATCAATGAACCCTTGATCTATCCAATTAGTTGGTTCTCCTCTAAATAATTTTCCTGAATCCTTTCTGTCTCTTCTTCCTCCTTCCTCTTATAAGTGTATTTTTTTTTAAATTTTGGGCCACACCTGCAGTGCTTATCCTGGTTCTGAGCTCAGGAATCATTCCTGACAGGCTTGGGGGACCAAAGGAGATTCTGGGGATCAAACTATGTCATCCATGTGCTAGGTAGTTGCCCTCTGTGCTATTGCTTCAGGCCATTCTATGTATACTATTTTATTTAAAAATTAATTTTATGAAGATGTAAGATAAATATATGAATAAATGATACCTATTGTGATTTTAGAGGTCTCTGAGATTTGACAAATGTATCTACCCAAGGAGCCATCATCACTTGGTATGAAGAACATTTGCATCATCTCAGAATATTTCCTGAATTTTTATGTTATGTTCTCCGTTAGCTGAGGCAATCACTTTGTCACTATTTAATTTTCCATTTTAAGAATTAATTTAAATAAAATCTCATACACAACTACTGTATTTTAGTTTACATTCTTTCAGTCATTATATTTACTTTGAAACTGATACACATCATTATTATATCAGTTTATCTTTGTTATTGCTAAGTGATATTTATCTCTGTATAATACAAAATTTTTTTAAAATCTAAGGAGAAGCATTTTCTCAGGGCCTGCTTTCAATTTCTCTCCTTTCAGAAATTGTATTTACACCCATGGATGTAAACTTCATTTCCATTTATGTAACTTCTGACTCCTCAAAGTTAACCTTTGCCATGATATAAATTTTGGAATTTTATTTTAAGCTCTGTGCTTGATTTGTTTCTAGAATGTTTAATAGCAATTTAACCTTATAATTTCCCGAGTAGATTTCTATTTGCTATTTTAATATCTCTTGATATATCTTTACTGTTTTCCTGTCAAATAATTTTCTCTACTTACTAAGATGACTTGATTTAGGGGTTTCTATGCTATTTTTCAGCCTCTCATATCCATCTTTTTCTAGCATTATCTGAATCTAGGAGTTTTTGAAGCCTCTCTCTACACATATTTTTCTCTCCAACTTCAAATATTTAAAACTCATATCTCATCATTATATATCTTTGCACAAAAAATATCTGGTCTTGTGTTTTCTTTTGGAATATATATATATTTGGATTTTGGGCCATAGCAGTGATGCTCAGAGGTTACTCCTGGCTATGTACTCAGAAATAGGTCCTGGCCTGGGGGACCATATGGGAAGCTGGGGGATCAAACCATGGTCCATCCTGGGTCAGCCACATGTAAGGCAAACACCCTACTGCTGTGCCATCACTCTGGCCCCTCTCTTGGAATACTTTTTTAAGAATGAATATTGATTACAACTAATAATTGCATGTCATATGTATTACACTTACAGCTATAAGTCTGTTATGTTGTGCTTTTGAAAATGTGTTATTGAACTGACATTGGTTTATAACATATAGGTTTAAGGTATATTGCTTTGTAATTTTGCTATATTTAATCCTCATCAAAGGACTTGTTTCCACCCTTCATCATCCAATTGACACTTTGCCTAACTCACTCATCCTGTTTCCTTTCCCTTTTTTTTCTGGAAATTTTAGATTTTTTTGAAATATTACACATTAACATTTTATAGAAAAATATTGGTTTAAATATAATATACTTCAAGCATAGAGCTTATAAATCACTTGTTTTTTCTATATTATGATTCAGTTGAATCTATTCTATCTCCCTTGCTTTATAGTAACCTTTGTTTTCTTCTTATAGTCTAAATTATTTTGTTTTGTTTTGTTTATCCATTTGGCTATAATTTTTGTCAATGGATGACAATAGTTTGCATCATGTAGAGAGTGCCAAAAAATCATCCTATTTCCCTTTGGATTCTTCAGAAATTGAGCAAACAAGTATCAGACATATTGATAAAAAAAGAACAACGGAAGACAATCTTGTTAACATATGTATATTTTCTGTATACATAGGAAAGGCTCAAAAAATGAATAACTTTCATAGTTTTCAGATATAATTCAAATACTTTATTAAAACAACATTTAGAAGAGAAAGGAGAAAGCTCCATAGGAAGGATACTAAACAAATTAGGAAAAACAAAGGTATTAGCAAAAGAGCAATAGTACAGTGAGTAAAGTTTGTTTACTGGAATCACCCTGAACCCCACCCAAACTGATCCCTTAGCAAAGAAATAATGCCTAAGCACAGCTGGGTGTCTACACCTGGAAAATAAGCACTATAACATTCACTTTAAAAGAACTTATAAGTAGAATGCCTGTCTTGAATACAGGTAGGGTGGGGCAGATGGGAGGGGGGCATTGGTGGTGGGCATGTTGCACTGGTGAAGGGAGGTGTTCTGTTTATGACTGAAACCCAACTACAATTATACTTGTAATGATGATGCTTAAATAAAGATTTAAAGAAAATAGAAGGACTTAGAATGATTACAAACGTATATCACTTTTTATTAGCTTAATGGCAATCACAAATATTTCATGCATAAGTATTTCAGTATATATTTTGAAAACCACAGGGCTCTTGCTAAAATACAACATAATACTATCATTACAATCCTCCAAATTGGGCCAGAGAGATAGTACAGCAGATAGGGCATTTGCCTTGCACATGGCTGAACTGGGTAATATCCAGCATCCCATATAGACCTATGAGCCTGCCAGGAGTAATTTCTGAGCACAGAACCAGGAGTAACCTTTGAGAGCCATCAGTGTGGCCCAAATACTACCCCCAAAAAAAACAACCCTTCAATTGACCCCAAGTCCTTAAAATCACTACAGATCTTTTCATTGCTTAAATATAGTGTCTCATCGAAGTGTAATTTTTTTTGTAGCTTGTTTTGGAAAATAATTCCAAATTATAAATAATGAAAAATTTTCAAGCAGATAATCCAAGCAAATCTTAGCCCTTATAAAACTGTATTTCCACAATGTGCATAGATAAAGTCTTTGTACTTGTGTGTGCAATAATCTTCATTTTATTATTTTAGAAACTTTGGTTATGATGTTTATCAAGATGTGTAATAGATTTCTGTCATGGATATCAACAGAGATTGAATGCTAAAATCCCTCTACTTAGTTTTTTTCTGCTCAAATAATTTAGCTGTGTCTTCATCATTTCCCATCATCTATAGGTTGACATTGTAAGATATTGTTACTACTTCATGGCATATTTTTATACTGCAAAAATTAAAGTTTGAAATGATATCAAGATAATGGATTACGTTTTAAACTTTCTTTCATTGCCCAGATTATATTTCTTTCTTCTGTGTGCATGTCCTGTGAACTTACTGCAGGAATTGCTCAGAAGAAGGTGTAGAATAGGATATAGGAAACAAAAGATATGGCCACTTCTCCTTAGAAGTTATTCTTTATCTAGGAAGAAAACATACACATAGAAAATGACAGTAAGGCATAACAGCATAACATTCACCACTGTAAAAGTGAAGGACAGATAGAGTTCATAAGTTCTGGTAGGGTGCAGCACCTTTGAGAAATCAGAATCAAGTGATACTTTTTTTTTATCAAAATACTTTTTGAATAGGTAATTTTGAATTCAGTTTGGAAGGAGCTGATAGACATAAATTTTAGTTGAATAAAAAAGGCATACTAGGTGAGAAAAAGAAACAGCAGCAGACACAAGGAGTCATCGTTGACATTAAAATGAGTTGGGCTTGAATTAGTGAGCTTTTATTTTAATGATTTGATTCTAATATAGAAGATATATTAAGGAAAACATGAGTAGATATGACTTTTGCAAATTTTAAAAATCATCATTTCACTATTTCAGAACTTTTCAAATGTCTCTTACTGCAGGAATTATTTCTCAGTAGTCATCAATGTTTTATCAGTAATGATGATAACCTCCTAGAGGTTACTATGAAAAAAGAAAGGAGAAAAATTTTTGGTAGCAAATGGTTGTAGCACAGGGGAGGTTACCTTGGATATCACTTGGGGTTTTTGTTTTGTTTTGTTTGTTGTTTTGTTTTTTGGGGGGTATCATCTGGTAGCCCTCAGGGGTTATCCCTGGCTCTGCACTCAGAAATCACTCCTGCAGGGAAAGGGTACCATATGAAATGCTGAGGTTCAAACCAATGTTTGTCCTGGATCAGCTCCATGCAAGACAAATGCCCTACCACTGTGCTATTTCTCTGGTCCCTGGATATCAGTTTTAAAAAACAAATTTTAGGATCAGTGAGGTCAGTGGTAGAACACATGCTTGCCATATGTAAGGATTTGTGTTTGGTTCTCAGCACTGCATGGTTACATATGACCCCAATACTGTGTGGTTCCAGCAAGATAGTATAATAGTTAAGGTGAATGGCTCAATTATGTTTAAATCCTTAATACTACCTAGTCTCCTGGGCGTCGCTGGATGCAATCCTGGAGTTCCAGGGGCACCATTGAGATGGCCCAGATAATCCCAGTGCACAAAATGAATTTAGTAGCAATGCATCTTGGCATTAAACTATCTATTTGTTTAGTGCAGGAACTTTCAGGTGTGCTCCTTGAACCTCCTGAGAGTATTTGGGAGTTCCTTCCTCAAGGAAAATTTCTATTTTGTGTAAGCCAGTTGAGGTAGCTGACCGAATTTGTTTCCTCATCCTAAAAGTTTGCAAATTAATGGAGTGACTGTATGTTCATTTACAGGTATGACTGTTACTAAAATAAAGTCAAAGAAATTTTTAAGAACTCAATATCTAGAATTAGTGATTACGATCCTAACATATATTTCAATTATTTTTAGCTTTGCTTTCTACATTTAACTGGTATGCAGGGAGTATTAATTTCTACTAATAAAGTTACATTGTGTGTTTTCAGTTCAGAAATTTATGTGCAGGAGTGGATTTTTCTAGCGAAAGAAGAAGCAAAGACAAATTGTTGGTTTCACATACAAGATGGTCGAAACAGTCTCTAGTTTGAAGCTACGGTTGGTGTTAGTGGCACTGTCCTTGTAAGTAGATGAGCTCCCGAAAGCATCCATACTAGAGCACGTAGTGCAATTCAGAGACATGCGGGGTACATTTGCCCAAAGTGGGTTTTCTAGGCTCATTTGGTCACTGTTTCTGGAACCTGTGCCTCAAACTCAATTCTTTAGTCCTTCGAAAGTTTTCTCTCAACTACTCAATTACCTTTAAGTAAACACCTTCTCTGACCTTTTATTTTTACCCCTTCCTCAGGGCATTCCCACCATCAATGCCCCTAATCTCCCTCCTTCTCTGACCTTTATACGACAATGAATTCTAGCAAAAAGAGGGGGTGAATTTCAGGAAGGCAGTGCAGTTCTTTAGATTTTGTTAAAGGTTGATCAAAGTGTTAACTGCTATTAGAGAGGCAGAAGTCAGACATCAAGTTCTGAAGACCAATGGTTTAAATCAGAGTAGTCTCAAATGAGAGAGAAATTTGTGGAAGAGGAAAGTTAAAAACCGGTTAACATATTAGAAAGTTAAGACTAAGACTAACTAGGGATATGTGGGAGGCAAAAGAGAGAGAGAGAGAGAGAGTAACCAGGTAATGTGGTGAGAGTGAATGAAAATATCCATATCTTTTTTTTTTAATCTTTCTTTTCATTTCTTCTCTCTTTCCTCTTAAAAAAAGAAGCTCCAAATATGTCTTGTAGAGGATATTAAGTGGAGATACAGAGATACCTTAAATGTCTTGAGAAAGAAAAATGGTGTAAATATGGTGCTATCGGGCAGGAACTTGTTCCATGACAAAGGTAAAGAAAGCTAAAATAGACTAAAATAGAGATTTTCTAAATGCAATACTGAGATTATGGAGTATGACTGTGAAGAGCCAATGACCAACCAGACCATAAAATGCTCTTATCTCCTTACTACCTAAGGCTGGATGGAGCTGGCAGGATTCAAAGATGTCTCCTGAGGACAGAGATGAATCTTGCTGGTTCGGTGGAATGAGACAAGAAAAGAAACTCCTAAGTTTTCTGTTTCCCACATATGATATATTTATCTTTCTCTCCAGCCTCCTCTTTGTGGCATTTACTCAAGATATCTTAGAATTCCTTTAGAATATCCAGTCTGGATTCTCAGCCACTTCCTGCTCAATCTCTATCACTATCATACTCTTTAGCACTTCATTGTGTATTTGCTTGGGTTCCTGCTGTTTTGTCTTTTCTTGCTATTTTAATACTTCCTCTGATTTGTCCCTAAAGTGCATTTTCTATGTTTCTTCCACTTTCTGTTTTATTTTCCTTTCATTTTGTTTCATTTTATATTTTATATCTTATTTTTTCAAGCATTTCAATCTTTCTAGTCTTTAATATCTGACATTTAATTTTTCTTTTCTTGTTTAGGACAATTCTGTGGCGAATTGGATTTCTATCTTTTATAATTCAACTACTACTTCAATACTTTAACATAATTTTATAATATTTAAATAACTTAAAACTTATAGTAATGGAGTATTTTAATTTACTTAAGAGTAATTTTCTTTTTATTAAGTAATTTTCTTTTATCCTCTTTTTTGTCCTCTATATTTTGGTTTCTACTATGGTCAGATTCCTCCCCATTTAGAGAAACTGGAGATCTTAATATTTCTATAATCCCTACTTTCCAACTTATTTTCTACTAAGCTGCTTTTTGGAATTTGGGCTTGTTTTATTTCTTATTTGAATCAATTTGGTAAATGGTACTCTTTAGATAAAGCATAAATGATTTGTCCTTTTTAATAGAAAGGACTCTTTGAGGTTAGGTGTGGGAGAAAGCAAGAACAATAATAATATCTTCTGCTAATCAGACCTTCTTTAGTCAAATGTTATTTTCTATCCGCATAACTAACAATTCCAATACCTATGGTTTTCTGTTATTCTTACTGTTTATTTATTGTTTAATATTGTTTCATGAATAAAAGTCATTTATTTTTCTTCTCTCAGAACTTACAAACCTTGTGTTCATAATTATGTTAGAAATATTTTACTGATATTTTTGCCTCTTGAAAAGTATTGGTTGTGCCAAATAATTTAATTCTAATTACTAAAGGCCTTCAATTATTTTCTGTGAATTGATTTATTTTGGCCAATGGTAGAGAAAGCATGATAAGAAAAGAACTTATGTCTTTTTTCCCTATATTATCCAAAGCATCTAGTTAGGGTTTGAGTACATAGTAGGCATAGTGGCTCTTTGAATTATTACTCTCTTCTAGCATAATTCACATTACATCTTTAAGGTCTGCTTAAAATATAAATTTTTCTCTGAGATTAAATGACCAAGTGGCCTGCTATCATTTATTCCATGCACCAGTGATCTGTGCAACATTTCCTCCGGTGTCTTCCTGAGCTGGCAGGAGCCAGCCATTCATTTAAATTGGCAACAGACATGGAAATGAATTTGTGTGCTGTCTTAGTTGGTAATAAAATTTAAAGTGCAATGTAATTTGTGATGGTTTGAAACGGTAATGCAATTTTGGCAACTCTACTATATCTCTACAAGACATACTGTTCAAAGATTTTCAAGCCAGTAGGTAATAGACTTTCCTCTTAAAAACAATTGATTAAAGCTACTTTCTTTTGGACTTGATCCAATCTTTATGGATGATAGCTAAAGCACAGGTTATACAGTTTTGATTGAAGTTTTCAGGATCAGGTGCTGGTCATTTAATCCAGTGCTGTTTTTGGTCTATTATTATCACAGATTCTACTTGTAAGTTAAGAGATAAAAGAAAATAAAAAGTGATTCCAAGTTGGGTTTATAATTGAAGCAGCAAATGAAATAGCTTGTGACCTCAAGGAGGAAAACATTAGAAATGAGAAGTCAAATGAAGTCAACTTTCCAACTTTTTCTACAGAAATAATCCTCACTTTCTTGAATATGTAAATATAAAGCAATTGGATGTCAGCATGCTAGGTTTGATAGTTTTTCAATAGCTGGTTCTGCCTGAAAATTTTCAACCAGAGTAGTAAATATTCTAACCTGTTAAATCTCCCATCCAAATTTTATTTCAAAAAGTGAATTCTAAATTTTTCAATTTAAATTTTCCACCAGTTTTAATAAAGTTTTTTTTGTAATTGATTCTTAAGTTTTCTATTATGTTCATATCTTTAATTCAATGGTAGTTCTTAAGGTGATTTATGTCTTTGAAATTGCAAACCAAGTTTACTAGAATCTATCTTTTTCTTGCTGTATAAAATATATTAGTCTTCTAAGACATATTCATGTGTTCATCAAAAGGCATAGATTTAATAGCTACCCACATGGTAGTAACTCCCAATGACAGATATAGTATGTTAGAAATCTCTTCCCAGAAGTTTACAAAGGAGATTAAGCAAATCTTACTTGATTTAATTGGACTCCTGTAAACAGTTGTCATTGTATTTCTAAGGAATTTGCTTTATCAGGGAGTCTAAAAAGTCATAATTTTCATCAGTAGAGATAACTTGGTAATCACTTTTCCCAACAAATTTATGAACAACTTTCTAACTCTTTTGGTATAAAGCCTTTCTTCATATTGCCCATAATACCCTCACCCTTTCAATCAACTTCAACTTTCCTATTTCTCTCTATTTCTCTCCCTGTTTCTCTCTCATTCTCTGCTTCTGTCCTAATTCACTTGTTTTGGTATTCATTTCAGTCTTGCTCATAATGAATCAGTTTGTAAACTGATTCACAAAAATACTATTTTTTTTCTGTCTGTTCACAATATACAGTTGCTTTGCCCTTTTCTATTTGTGATATCAAAGTCAAATAGCTAACTTTGGCTACTAACAGGTAATGAGTTTCACTGGTGGGTGGAAACTTTGAGACAAAGCAATAGAGCCTCCATTTTCCCAATTGCTCATGTTGAATATAGCTGACTGCTGCCAACCTGCATTGGATGAATCACATATGAGTGAAATACAACTTCAGAGTTTATTGCTATAGGTACCTTAATCTCTTATGACAGACACAGTGTCTTCCTTCTTAAAAATAACCATCCTGTGGCTCTGCTTTCATTCTCTTATACTACATTTATTCTGCTGTTAACAACTACTTTTCTTGAAGAAACTTATTATGTTGACTTTTTCTCTTCTTTTTGATTCCTTAGCCTTAGTAAATACTCCTGACCTCACATTTCAGTAAAAGAGATCTTGCTTAGCCTGCCAATAACCTCTTAATTTTCAATCCAATGAACTGATTTTTATTATCTTATTTTATCTTATATGACAAGTATCACTTTTGGCCTTTAGGAATTTTCCATGATACTTTTATTTTTAATTTTAATTAAAAAAAATTTTTTTTTGGTTTTTGGGCCACACCCAGCGGTGCTCAGGGGTTACTCCTGGCTGTCTGCTCAGAAATAGCTCCTGGCAGGCACGGGGAACCATATGGAACACCAGGATTCGAACCAACCACCTTTGGTCCTGGATCGGCTGCTTGCCAGGCAAACGCCATTGTGCTATCTCTCCAGGCCCTAATTTTAATTAATTTTTATTGTGACAAAGTGCAATACAAATCTTTTACAGAATTATTTATGGTACATAGTGACAATGAATGAGGGGCATTCCCACCACCAGTGATGTTCTCCCTCCACCCCTGTTCCCAGCATTCATCCTATATCTCCCTCCTTTACCCCCAGAATACTAGTGTAACTGGTCTCTACTTTAAAGCTTGTTGTAGATTGGGTATCTATATTGTTGTCATTGACTTTGGGTTTGGTGTTCAAGTCTGATCATTTTTTTTTTTATTTTTGGGCCACACCCGGTAATGCTCAGGGGTTACTCCTGGCTATGTGCTCAGAAGTTGCTCCTGGCTTGGGGGACCATATGGGACACCGGGGGATCGAACCGCGGTCAGTCCAAGGCTAGCGCAGGCAAGGCAGGCACCTTATCTTTAGCGCCACCGCCCGGCCCCAAGTCTGATCATTTTTTTTCCCACTACATGTTCATATGACTGGTCCTGGTATCATCCTTTCCCTCCCTCAATTTATGAGGCTGAATGATTCAAGTTATGTTATTCTGTTGGAGATAAAAAGATAAGAAAAAGAGAAGAAAAAATTTGGTAGCAACTACCAAAAAAAAGAAGAGAAAAAAATACACCCAGCAAAAAAAGTCACCAAATAATAACCACAAGAGTGAAAAAGAAAGAAAAAAGTGGAAGAAAAAAAGAGAAGGAAAATAATATTAAAAACAAACAAAACAAAACAAAACAAAATAAGAAAAAGAGGGAGTGCTGGAGTGGCAGGGTTTGGTGTTCCCCCACTGTTTTTTTTTTGTTTTTTTTTTTTGTTTTTTTTTTTTTTTTTGCATAGGCACAGTAAGTATTGGGGAATAAAGGGAATTCCTGTGGCCTAAGAGATTCAGGGTTTCTCCACCCTTGAAGCATACCATCATGGGAACAACCACTGGCTCCATACATACTCATTACCATATCCCAACGGGTTTTTTGTGGTGCCAGGAAACTTTCCTTTCAGTTGTGGATGAGAAAATCAGGCCACTATAGCTAGCGATCTTGGTATTTGTGCAGGTCATAGGACAAGGTCTAGGATAGAGTCTTTATGGTTCTAGAGGTCCTGTTCCATCATTGTTGTTGTGTTCAGTATTCTGTAACAAGTGCTCCCTGCTTTTGCTCAGTCCCAAAGCTGAAGCCTAGGTAATATTATGGTTACAAAGGTTCTGCTCAGTCTCTGTTGTCACAGTTGGGCCTCTGTAATAAGAAATCTTGATTTTTGCAAGAGTCCTGAGCTACAGCCTAGGGTAGAGTTTTCCTTATTGGTCCCAAGATAAGTTCTGCCCAGTCACGGTTGTCAAAGTCATTTTTCTGTAGTTAGTGCTCTTATTTTTCACAGTTCAAAGGATGGCACATCTTCTGATTTCCACTTACTTGTGATAGGACAACCTGGTCTTAGATCAAGTTGTCATTTCCTCGTTGTCTTCATTGTTATATCAGAACTGGCACAAGTTGGTGCCAGAGCGATGTAGAAATCTCCCGATGGAGCTTAGTTTCTGGTGTTGTTGCAGGGAGCTGTACCATGATGCTTTTTATTACTTAATTCCTCACATCTCTTTTCCTCTCAATCTTTTTTTTTTAAGTATGGTATCTCGGATTTTATTTGCAGCACAAATATTGGTGTCCTTGAAGATAGAACCATCTCAATCTTTATTCTTTTTTTAAAAAAAATTTCATAATCAATGCTTATTCAATATGATTCTAAAATACATGCAATAAATATAATATTTTTAAATTAAACTAAGGTAACTTTGATTTTCACCATTAGTCATAAATTTTGCTTTATATGGTTTATGCTAGGCCATTTATTTGGTCGTGAAAGATGTGAAAATAAAAGTGGGCTTGAAAACCTAACTAAATGTAGAAAAAGGTCAAAAGATTTGCCAAATTTTCATATAGCCCAGAATTTAACATATAGAATTTTAATCTGAAGGACAGAGGACTAGAAAGATAGCCCAGGGTCTTAGGTCCTTGCTTTGTAGGCTGCCAAGCCCAGTTCAATCCTTAATAGCACAGGGTTGCCTTGAGTACCACTGGGAGTGATTCCTGAGCATAGATAAAGCTTGGAATAAAACCTGAGCACTGCTGTGTTTTGCCAACCCCAAGACAAAAAAACCCTCAAATTCTTGTTTCCCTTTCTAGTTGTAACTAAGGCACCCCTTTAGACATAGGCCTGTAGTACCACCTCTGGGCAGGGGCAGGTGCTGAAATAATTTAGGATGGATATTATCTTCAGATACAATTGGGAAGTTCTTTCTATTTGCTCAAAGAAAACTTGATTTGTGAGGGTGGGGAACAGAGGAGCTCAAAATAATTTTCTCCCCTACTTTGTTTTTTTGTTTTAGCAGGGGGTACTAGGCCAAATAAATTTGGAAACCTCTTCTCTGGAGAAAGCCACATTCTTTGATATATATTTTATTTTCTTTTATTCATATTTTCTAAATAAAGTTATTTTGTTTTTAGTCTTTTATTTTTTGCAGAAAATCTTTTCTGTGAGAGTAGTCAAAAGAGCCTAGGATGGGGCCAGCGAGGTGGCGCTAAAGGTAAGGTGTCTGTCTTGCAAGCGCTAGCCAAGGAAGGACTTCAGTTTGATCCCCTGTGTCCCATATGGTCCCCCAAGCCAGGGGCAATTTCTGAGCACTTAGCCAGGAGTAACCCCTGATCATCAAACTGGTGTGGCCTGAAAAACCAAAAAAAAAAAAAAAAAAAAAAAAGAGCCTAGGAAATATGAGTGGAGGTCAGGCCTGTTTTCTGTGCAGGAGCCTTACAAGTCCTGACTTCCCGGCATTCTTCATCATCAAGTTTATGGGGTGGAGCAAACAAGGAGATGTTAGGGAGATAGAAAATCCTTGAGTATTTATATAAAATTAGCTTATAAGACATTAGTTATTTATGATGTTATAGACATTTATTTAACAGCCTAAGAAAGTTTTTCTGGGTCTTTCAATGGCCTATATATCTATGGAGTCCTGGTTGAAATATACCTATGATCTGCTTCATATTCACATGTCACATAATGTTCTGGACCCACTGCTCTGTTACTTTGCAGTTTGTGCCTATGGAGTAACTTTGTAGTTAGGGGTAGTGTAAGTTTCAGGTCCCAACCCCAGGGGACTGGAATGATATCAAACTGGAAACAAACACAAATGCAGGAAATAATCCAGATGGTTAAGGGAATAAAACATGTTCAGGAACTTCCACATCAAGCCTTCTGCTCCAAAAAAGCAGATATGGAAAGACCAAAATATCATGTGGTTTTCCTGAGATCCAGGATCTTTGTTGGGAAATGCAGGATCACACCTTGGATGGAGAACAGGTAGGATAAGAGACTGATCCATAGAGTGTTTCCATCCAAAGGTGCTTCCAACCAATGAGTAACAAGCATATCCTGAATTCGATGGAAACCAGTTAACCCAACACTCTGGTACTCTGTAATTTGTCTCATTCTATTAGTGTTTGATGCTATTCATCCTTTTGACTTTCCTTTTTTCCCCATCTGCTTGTATAAGAGTAGTTCCTGGATCATATGGAAGCTGAATGTCCAGTTTTTAAAGGAATATTCATATTGTTTTTCAAAAAGGCTGGGCTAGATGGCATTCCCACCAACAGTGTGAAGTGAAGTGAAGTAAAGAGAGTTCCTTTCTCGCCACATCTACTCTAGCTCTGGTTGTTCTTGTTCTTTGTGATGTATTCCAGTCTCTGTGGCATGATATGTACCTCATTATTGTTTTGATTTTATCTCCCTGATGATTAGTGATATGAAGCATATTTTTCATGTACCTTTGGCCATCTGTATTGCCATATTTTCCAGCATATAAGACGACTGGGCATATAATACCACCCTTATTTTTCCTGTTAAAATATAGGGTTTGGGCTATATTCATCGTATAAGACTACCTCTCTTTTAACACAGACCAAATGGAAATTAAAAAACCTAAGAGAAAAAGTGTAGAACCCTCAAAGGTTAACAGTATATGTTTAATAAAGCTAGACTTTGGAGTGCCAACAATAATTTTACATTTGTCATTTGTAGTGAGTGACTGTGATTTTTTTAATTGTGTTCTACATTGAGATCAGGGAGAGGGGGCACCTCCAAGAGCAACTGGCTGGGGTGCAGTGATTAATAGGACAGCTAGAGGGAGACAGAGTGCCTCCTCTGTATCCCATAAAAGCTGAACAGAGGACTGAGCACGGGAAAGCTGCATACCCAGTGCTGAGGAGATGCGGCGCTTGGTAACTCAGCTCCTCTGTGTGCCCTGAAAGATGAATCAGGACACACAGAGGACTGAGTGATGATGCCTGGCAGCTGGATGGGATGTGGCACTAAGAGTACTCATTATAAGAATGTTTTAGCAGACTTATTTTTTCAAACTATATATATCTGCAACAATGTTCTTGTGATTTTGTTTAACAAAGTTTATGAAAAGAAACTCGGATGTTCTAGTCTTATATTACAGTGCTCAGTAGAAGAATGCTTTAAGAATTTTCTAATTAGGTAGGTGTATATGCAGAAGGGTTCTAATGTTTATGTTCAAAGAAGTCTATGAAAAAGTGTTGTGAGATGTATAATACAAAGATAAGAGCTGATTGTTTTGAAATGATGTATACAGTTTAAACTTTGATGCTATTACAGCTAACTTTTATAGTGCCTATGCAAAAATGACAACCACTTTTGTAAGTTTTGATTTGGGGTTCCTGTCTCTTGCAGAGAACAATTTTATTCCCCTCGCAATTTTTTGAACAAAAAGGGGCAGTTATTGGGTTACACCTTATTTTACTTAAAAAAAATTCACCTCTGGTTTCTTTACATCTATTTGTTTACAACTTGGTTTCACCCAAAACCTGTAAAGCTTGGGTGGGACAGGCTCAGGATAGTTGCCCAACCTTAGAGTGATCTCTATATTCAATAAAAATGGCAGTTCTGGTAGGCAGCTTGGTGGAGATACTAGGTAGAAAACTGCCAGACTACATGTGTTTTCACTCTCAGCCTGGTCTGGATTGTTTCATATGCAACCCTGATTCAGACTTGTTTACCTGAGATTGAAGATACAGTGCATGGTGCGATTTTACAATGGAGTGTTTTGCCTATGTTTCTTTCAATATGCTTTATAGCTTGGGGTCTGATATCAAGGTCTTAAATCCATTTTGATTTGACCTTAGTGCATATTAGATAGAGGTCCAAGTTTGCTTTTTTTGCATGTAGCTTACCAGTTGTTCCAACACCACTGGAATACTATGCAGCTGTTCAAAAAAATGAAGTCACGAAATTTGCTTATACATGGATAGATTTGGAAACGATTATGTTGAGTGAAATAAGTCAGGGGGAGAGAGATAAGCACAGAAAAGGCTCACTCATCTGAGGAATATAAGAAAAAATAAAAGACAGTATAATAATAACACCCAGAGACAATTGAGATGAAGGCTGGAAGGACTAGCTCATGATAAATGCTTATCACGAAGAGTGGTAAGTGAAGTTAGAGAAATAACTACACTTATTGCTACCATGACAATGATAGAGAGAAAAATACAATGCCTGTCTTGAAGACAGGCATGGGGAGGGGAGAGGTAAGGAATGGTCATGGGAAAGTTCCACTGGTGAAGGGTGTGTGTGATTTTATGTGCTTAAAGAGATGAATAATAATAGTAATGATATAATAATAAATATCCTTTACTCAGGCACAGCTGAGGAGATCAAAGAGAGGCTGACATTCATCTAGGGTCAATGAGGAAATTTACCTCACCTATGGACCACTTTTGTGTTCTTATAGCCCAGCCTCTGGCCATTTTCATCCTTTATTTGACTGGCTATACCTTGTATAGGTCAGATTTAAATGCTCAATTATATTATCCAGAATTATGTGGTTCTCTCTCACTTCCCTCCACCTCCACAGTAAAAGTTACATATGCTCTCTGGTGTTTACTTCCCAACTTTTTGTTTCCCAATGCACCCACTGGCAATACTATTTTTCTATGGTGTGATCAACACTTGGGGGGAAAGATAGAGATATAGAGAGAGACAGAGAGAGGAAAACAAAAAATAAAGAGAGAAAAAGAAAAGAAAAAGAAAGAAAGAAAGGAAGGAAGGGAGGGAGGGAGGGAGGGAGGGAGGGAGAGAGAGAGAAAGGAAAGAAAGAAAGAAAGAAAGAGAGAGAGAGAGAAAGAAAGAAAGAAAGAAAGAAAGAGAAAGAAAGAAAGAAAGAAAGAAAGAAAGAAAGAAAGAAAGAAAGAAAGAAAGAAAGAAAGAAAGAAAGAAAGAAAGAAAGAAAGAAAGAAAGAAAAAGAGGGCCCGGAGAGATAGCACAGCGGCGTTTGCCTTGCAAGCAGGTGATCCAGGACCAAAGGTGGTTGGTTCGAATCCCGGTGTCCCAAATGGTCCCCCGTGCCTGCCAGGAGCTATTTCTGAGCAGACAGCCAGGAGTAACCCCTGAGCACCGCTGGGTGTGGCCCAAAAACAAAAAAAGAAGAAAGAAAGAAAGGAAGGAAGGAAGGAAGGAAGGAAGGAAGGAAGGAAGGAAGGAAGGAAGGAAGGAAGGAAGGAAGGAAGGAAGGAAGAAAATAGAAAGAGAAAGAAAGAATGGAAGAAAGAAAAAACAAAGAAAGAAAGAAAGAAAGAAAGAAAGAAAGAAAGAAAGAAAGAAAGAAAGAAAGAAAGAAAGAAAGAAAGAAAGAAGAAAAAACAACTCTTGTACAATTGTATATATGGGTTACTAATGCATGGCCTAATGGACATTGGGCCTATAGGAAATCGCATAGTTTCAGGAGTATGGAAAAAAGAAATTCTGGTAAGATTACATAGTTCAAAACATAACTAGAATTTTTCTTAAAGCATGGTTTAGTGACTTAAATAATGATTAAGACTCATTAATATTTGGTATTATTTTGTTTTGCTTTGGAGCTGGAAGCCACACCTGGTTTTGTGCTCAAGGATCAATTTTGGAGGACCATATATGTTGCTAGAGATAGTACCCAAGTCATCTGAGTGCAAGGAAAAGTTCTTAACCACTATAATCTCTCTCCAATGCCTATTCATCTATCTTATTATTATAGTGCTAAACACTTAATTGTTGTCTCTATGGAAAATTTATCAGGCTTCTTTGATCATGTCTATTAAAATAAGTCTATTGCTATAATCTCTACTCTTTTACACTGATAAAATTGAATAGTAAATGTCTTATTCTCAATACTCCTGGATGAATAAACAACTGGGTGATATATAGGAGAAAATTACTTGAAAGCAAGCACCATGAATTTTCCTCTATTTTCAGTCTCCCATAACTTTAGTATGATTTATTACCTATATTTATTTGAATTTTAGGCCACATACAGAAGTGCTAAGGGTTAATTATGACTCTGCATTCAGGATTTATTCCTGATTGGTTCCAGAGATCACATGGGGTGTTTGAGCTCAAAACTGGGGGCCAATATTTGTAAGGCAAACTCCCTCCCTACTGTTGCTCAGATCACAAATGTATGTTACTTTAATGAAGAGAAAAAGAAAGACATTTTAAAATCCTCTAAATGTGGACCCATTTTAATTTGGTCCTAACCAGGGTTCCTGAAAGTAATGCTTGAGATATCCTATGCTTATGAGGATGATCTGCTTCCACCCAATGTCTTGCTGAAAGTAGAATAAATCTGGATTTAGAAGAGGGGAAGTCATGTTGAATTGGTTCCTTCCACAAAGAAACACTATCTCACAACATTTTACTCTGCTGTATGCAAAAAAAAGGTTTTTAGAGGAATTTGTTTTACATTGGAAAACATCCTTTTTCCTGCAGATCTTAGTAACTTTACTTAACTGTGAAACCAGGCTCTTGGAATTTCTTAATCGTCTCCTTTCTCTTACTGGTCTCTGTCCACCCTGCTGGCAGCTCTCACAAATATTTGATCATCACAAATATTAGAAAGTTATGGAGCTTTCAAAGTCATCCAGCCATTCCAATATCCATAAAATTTTAAAAATAAGAGGATTTCATGACTATAATTTTATTTATGATGACAATAAAATTAATTTATTTTATGACTTTGCATTACAAAAGGTAATATTATTCATTCCAATTCCTACTTAAAACTCTGAAAGAGGGCCCTTCATGGAAATGGCATCCATTAACTTCATCAGCATGAGAGTGGGTATAATCATCATAGCCATTCATATTGGAAAAGTTCCCACCTCCATTTCTGGCTTGGGGTCACAAGCTCCACATAAGGCAGCTCACAGGATTGTACTGAAATTATAACTTCTAAAAAAACATCTTTTTATAGACAGAAGGAAACGTTAATATTGTAAAATGAACCTGAACTGTGCCCTTGAAGTGTTTTAGAACTGTGGGCGTGCTTCTTCGAATAGGAATATTCAGGGTCCAGGATGAACTACTTAATATGGAAATTAAGTTCTCTCCTACCACCTGTAAAGACTGCCTGCTCTTACTAAGGAACAAGTGATACCGGAAACAACAATGAAGCCTTTTTCAAAGCTATAAGTGGTAACTGCAAACTGATTTATGATCCAAGGCTTATCTTCCTCCGTTTTTTTTGAATCACTTGATGAGTATCTCCTTCACCTTTTCTTCAGTGGCTTCATATCTAACACCTAAGTCACTGTGACTTTTTATTCTCCAGGCTGGCAGCACCATTTGCTTCTCTGCAAAAGTATCACTCCAACCCAGTGATCCAAAAGTCTGACTCAGTCACTGCACAATAAAGATAACAGCTCCTGGCTGGAGTCCTATCTCAAAGCTTTGTAACCCAGTCATAAACGGTTGAGCTCTAGACTTCTCTACATTCAGCAGCACTCAGTGCACTTATTCAGCAGGGATGATAAACCTCGAGCAGGAGGTGCTCCAGTGGCCAAACAAAACAGCGTGAGGTTTTTTGACAAAACCTAAATTGCTGTGACTTTTTATTCTTTAAAGGAAAAAAAAAAAAAGAAAAAGGAAAAAGAATAGACATTGAATCCGCCTCACATATTTATCAAGCATATCTCTAGCCCATTTAAGAGTCATCATTTAGCCACAGTATCATTTAGAAACTGACCCCCTAAAGGGGGAGGTGTGGGTGCAGGAATTGGAGTGACCTACTGCAGTTCTCTGTACCAGCCCCCCTTTCATCTCTTTTGTTCGTTTTTCGGGGAGAATTTTCAAAAGACTGATAGAGCACTTCACTCTCAGGAATACTAGATGCTTCTCTAATCCCACAGATTCAGTTTCACTTTGGATTCACGGTGTTTGGATTAAATCAGAATATAAGCGTTAGTTCCATACCACACTCTTGGCCCCTTTTTGATTAGTTTAGGACAGATTCTATTTTGCTCAGCAGGGGATGGGAATCTGCATCCAATCAGCCAGGGGGGCAAGCTCAGCCCAACTCCTCCCTCCCCCCTTTTCGCCTACTAGTTCTCATTTATATTCCAGAACAGCTCTAAGTGAGCATGTTACAAAGTGGTTCTATCCGTCCCTGTCCAAGGGTAAATAAACCTTAAATGAAATCTTCCAGCCCAGCCGCAAAGTGCTTAATTATCAGCATGCATGTTAGGCAAATAAAAATAGAGCTGCGATAAAGACGCACTTGTGGCAATGCTTAATGTTCCTCTGGATGGCCCTTTGCAGGTGACGTGTATGATTAAGTTTAGATGGAAGGCTGAGTACATGCAGGGGTAGTGGCCCCTGCACAGGAGATTTGGAGAGCTTTTGCAAAGTGTTTTCCTGTCCTGAGTGGCTACTGACCCAGGGCCTTATCTGTAATTTCAGGTTGATTTATTACCAGAATCTCATTTAATTAGCTTTGGGAACTTCTGGTTTGTGTGTCTGAGAGAGGGGGACGGCAAATGTTATAGTCTTCTTTGTTCCTTTGTTTGATTACTGTCCTGTTTAGTGTGAATACAAGATTAGCTAAGAGCTGAGAAACTACGGTAAGCAAAATAAGAAAATGAAAAGTAATGCATTTTTTTAATAATTAAAAAGTCTCATATATTTGTTTATTTGTTTTGGGTTTTGTTTCAGTTACTAAGTGGCTTAGGTATGGTGACTTAGAAAGCTTGCTGATGGCTACTGAGATGAACATTTTTGAGAACAATTAATCATTTATTTATTTATTTATTTATTTATTTATTTATTTATTTATTTATTTATTTATTTATTTATTTTGTTTCTTTTGGGCCATACCCGGTGGTGCTCAGCGGTTACTCCTGGCTGTCTGCTCAGAAATAGCTCCCGGCAGGCACGGGGGACCATATGGAACACCGGGATTCGAACCATCACCTTAGGTCCTGGATCGGCTGCTTGCAAGGCAAATGCCGCTGTGCTATCTTTCTGGGCCTAATTAATCATTTCTAAGAGCAATGAAGATTTGAGCTATCTTCCTACCCCCACTGACTTGAGAGCTATAACTCTTTATTTCCCTTTTTGAGAAATTAGATGTTCACCTATGTTGGAATTGTTTTATTTTCCCCGCTCCGGAATTGTATTTTTTTGTTTTAAAAATTTACTTACAATGGACATTTAAAAAATATTCATGTTGAATGTATACAAGTTTAAGAGCTTTGGGATCGGATACACTCATGAACCAATCAACTACCAAGGTCATATAGATGGTTATATACAAGGTCTTATATATCTGTCACCTCATTACTTTTTCCTGTCCTAATAATAATAGCAGTCTGATGATTATTAGTAATTTGATATACATTAATAATGATCATAAGAAAATAAGCATACTAATAGAAGTGTTAATATATATAACTTAAGATCTACTCTCTTAGGAAATATTAAGAAGACAATGTTGTATTATTTGCTCAAGGACCTATGCTGTCCAGTTTTAGAAATTAACAAAACTTAACAAAAACTTTAGCTTCTGCCTTCCATTTCCTTTCCTTCTTAATATGAGATCATATAGCATTTGCTCTTTTGTGTTAGCATCTGTTTTATTTTTACTGAAATAATGTCCTTAGAATTCATTGATATTGACAGCAGAGGAAATGTTTCTTTTCTGTGATAAAATATCATTCCATTGGGGCCTCAAGAGAGAGTACAGCAGTGTTTGCCTTGCAAGCAGCCGATCCAGGACCAAAGGTGTCCCATATGGTCCCCTGTGCCTGCCAGGAGCTATTTCTGAGCAGATAGCCAGGAGTAACCCCTGAGCAATGCCGGGTGTGGCCCAAAAACCAAAAATGAAATATATATAATTCCATTGTACGTATACATTGCATAAATACACAACATGTATGCATATGTTGTGTTATTAAGGAATTTATTCAATACTTTTTTAGGTTCTTTAGAGGATGGAAAAATAGTCAAACACTAGAAAAAGTAAGTAGAAATTTATTAATTATATATGTACATATATATTCTTCATATATAAGAACGACAATAAAATAGAGTTATTATTCACTTAATGATTTTCAGACATAGCTTAAAAACACTCAGATAAAAAAATGGTTCGGGGAAGTTAGAATAAAGAATTTATAAGAAGATTATATCCTCATCAATAGTGAACAGTCCCCTCACTCTACATCTTCATCCACACTTACATTTATTTGAATTTATAGATGGTAACCATCAACTTAGCTCCTTATAATTCTGATGTGCATTTCCATCAAAGTAATGATATCTGTTGTTTTTCATATACTTATATATCCAGATATTCAGATATATTTATGTCTCTTTGGGAATAGTGACTGGCCTAAGTAAATCATGGCTATTTCTTTTTTTTTTTTTTTTTTTTTTTTTGGTTTTTGGGTCACACCCGGCATTGCTCAGGGGTTACTCCTGGCTGTCTGCTCAGAAATAGCTCCTGGCAGGCACGGGGGACCATATGGGACACCGGGATTCGAACCAACCACCTTTGGTCCTAGATCGGCCGTTTGCAAGGCAAACGCCGCTGTGCTATCTCTCCGGGCCCTCATGGCTATTTCTAATTTCTCTCATAACCTTGTATGTGTGAAGCATGTTAAAGGAGTACATGTTTATATATACAGACACATTGAAAGTTAACATTGGTAATTTGATTTAAGAATAATTATACAACTCCATGACTCATAATATTGACTCAGTGATTTAATAAGCGATTTAACAATTACTGAATTCATTTTCTTCTCAGTGACTTGTGAAAGCTTGACATTAAAAAGAATAAATCAGGGGCTGGAGAGATAGCATGGAGGTAAGGCGTTTGCCTTTCATGCAGGAGGTCATCGGTTCAAATCCCAGCGTCCCATATGGTCCCCCGTGCCTGCCAGGAGCAATTTCTGAGCATGGAGCCAGGAGTAACCCCTGAGCACTGCCGGGTGTGACCCAAAAAACCACACACAAAAAAAGAATAAATCAAATAGAGGATGTTAATATTCTATATAACATTTTTCTAGAGTAGAAATTTGAATCAAATTCTTTGTAAGTTTCTTAGGTGATTAATTTAGCAGATATAAAATGGCACTTATAGTTTTGATTATCATTCTTCCAAGACTTTGTTCTTACTTATTATGAAATGAGAAGCTCTGTTGAAATACAGAATTCCTGTACAACATTAAGATTTTGAATGTCCAGCTGTAGTTTTATAAATTTATTAACTTTTTTTTCACTCGTTTTTTTTTTTTGAGGGGCTCAAGAGTTGAACACCATCCAGTTGTTCTTGGGGCCTACTACTGGTTCAATGAATAGAGTGCTTAAGTAGCATTTGGGGACAGTGCAGTATCAGGGATCAAACTGGGGTTGGCCACATGAGGACAAACACCTTAACCTCTGGCTATTTCTCCAGTCCTGGACTTTTCTTTTTAATGATAAACATTATTTGTGTGGGATTCAGATGATTATGATTATATAATAAATCTTTTTCAGAAATCAAATACTCAATTGAATAAATGTTTTCCAAAAACTTATTATTCCCTCACAATCATTAGAATTCAAGCTTTCAAACAAATTTTTCGGATACTAAGGAGGATCTGATTCAGAGTTATTTGACAATAAGAAATTAATCTATTTATGGGATAATTACCTGTATTTTGTAGCAAAACTTTATTTTATTATAGCTAAATATATTTTCAATAGGCATTGGCTTATTAGAGGATTAAAACTTGACATGATTTGTATGCATTAAAGTAATTTGTTACTCATCTAGTTATTTTAAATTCTAATTTTTTATCTCTATCCTGTTCTACCTTGCATCTCAATCTCCCCAAAAGTTCTATCACAGGAATTAGGTAGAGTAAATGCATGTTTTTAAGAAATAATTGAGTAGTAAAGCAGCAGAAGACACATATTTCAAAGAGAATAGAAATAAAGAAACCAAATTATTTCCTTTTATTTTCAAATTGAGTTTTGTGTTTCTTTCTTTTTATTTTTTTTAAATAATTTATTTTTATTTTTTTATTTAAATAACTTTATTACATACATGATATTGTTTGGGTTTCAGTCATGTAAAGAACACCACCCATCACCAGTGCAACATTCCCATCACCAATGTCCCAAATCTCCCTCCTCCCCGCCTGTACTCTAGACAGGCTTTCTATTTACCTTGTACATTCTCATTATTAGGATAGTTCAAAACGTACTTATTTCTATAACTAAACGCATCCCTGTTTGTGGTGAGCTTCATGAGGTGAGTTGTTACTTCCAGATCTTCTCCTTTCGTGTCTGAAAGTTGTTATTGCAAGAATGTCTTTCATTTTTCTTAAAACCCATAGATGAGTGAGACCATTCTGCATCTTTCTCACTCTCTCTGACTTATTTTACTCAGCATAATATATTCCATGTACATCCATGTATAGGAAAATTTCATGACTTCATCTCTCCTGACAGCTGCATAATATTCCATTGTGTTAGTAAGAGACCAAGGGATATTCTTTTTTCCAACTATTCCCCTTACCATATGTGGTCAAAGACTTGTTTCTTTGAACAATAATTTTTATAAAAAATATTAGGAAAATTTTCCCCCAATAATTTAATTCCTTATATTAGATTGGATTTTAAGAGGACAGATTTTATTTCAGTTTGGGTCCAGATCAGCCTTACACAACATTTCTAAACTCCTTTGTACCTTGAAAAATTTAAACAGATACACTTTTTAAATGACTTATACTCAAATTTTTAACTTTGTGATTCAGAAGTTTGATCCCTGTAGAAAATTATATTTATTTATAAATTATATCAGTCATTAGGCATATATTGGTAGTTATTATATATAAATGGAATTCTATTGGAAGCAGATTTATAAACTTGCATGTTTTCTTTAAGTGGTTTTCTTTTTTTCTAGCTGTAAGCCACTCCTATATGTTTTAACTTTTTTAGAATATTTGGAGAAGTGAAGTGTCTCAGCTGTCCCCAGGGAAACTAAGTGGACTTCAACCAGGATCTGCTGTAGTATCAGAATTATTAGGAGAAATCATGTTGCAAATTTCAAAATGATACTTATTTGCTAAATAACCTGGTCTTGGAAACTTAAAAAAAAAATAATCCAACTTATAAACTACTTTTATATAATTGTTTTCAGAAAAAAAGTTTACAGTCTTAAGGAAAATATTCAGGTCTATCATGGTTTGACAGATTTTTTTAAGTTATTTTTGGTAAGGTCTTCTTTTAGAAAAAATTAATCTCAAGGGTTTTTTGTACCACTATAATCTCTAATACTTATTCAGAATTACTGTGTATTTACTTAATTTCTTATGTGCCTTATTATGTGCTTATGAAATAATAGATTAGGATTTTATCTAAGTATCTTGAAAGCTATATTGTGTGCTTGATGAGCATTTTTTTTTGTCCTTGGATTTTTTATTTCCTCCCTTTTTGGGTAAGATTTTAGTTATTTTCATTGCAATTAAAAATTTTCAGTAATCGTTTTCATTCAAATTTTTGGTACTTTCATGTAGCGATAAGATGGGGAAGGATAAAAGGTTTGGGGACTAACTCAGTGCACACCTGTAGACCTCTTTACATCATGACCAATATTGGTCACTGCCAGGTATAGCATACCACTTGGGGCTACAAAATGCAATCTCAGTTTCTCAATCTTGTTCAATTCTTATTACTTGTTAGAATTTGTCTCAGGATTACTTTTTTTTTTCTACTCAAGTGAGAACTTAACTTTTTTGTTGTTAATGTAACTTCAATACTGATAGCCCACATATATCAAGTATGAGAAGTTGGGTTCTTTCTCATACAGTCCTGTGTCTTTGAGTGAATGTAAGAACACATTTTAATGTTCCTTCAGTGATTGTATGTTATAAAATTTTTTTTTTAAAGAGGAACTTTGGTTTTTGTTCACTATTTCAGTGCTTGATTAGATTTTTTTGAATAGTCAAGGTTCACCTGAAAAAAAAATCTCTCATCATATTAATGTTGTTTTTCTTTCTAGGTATACTCATTTAATGACTTTCACTCTTTTTATTTTAACATCATTGCTTTATTTCCCTCAATTTAGGTTTTAAGACGCTGACATAATGATAATTTTTAGGTGGACTTTCTTCATAGTGCTTCTTGCCTATGATTGATTATCATAGAATTACTGGTATACAATAACTTTGTATATATACTGTTATACACTTATAGTAGAATTTTCCATGTTTGTATTACACATGAAATTCCCTTTCAGATCTGCTCTTCTCTGCCATAAAAAATTTTTTTTTTGAATTTGAAATGATTTATCTAAACAGTTGCCGGCTATTACATTTTAAGGCGCTTTTAGTTGATTCAACTGAATTCTCTTCTCTTTTGCTCTATTTTGGATCCTTTCCAACAAATATTTTTTAGTATGAGTGAGTGTTATGGCTATATTTTTGTGAAGCCTGTATGTGTATGTCTTGTTTAGTGTCTGTCTGTTCTGCATATTTTGTATATAGTTCCCTTTTTCCTTACTTTATCTTCCCCAATTTAGTGTCCCTTATCCTTCCTTCTCTCTTCCTAGTCCTTATCATTTAATTTTCAGGATTCCCTTCACATGTGCAACTCATCTCCTTCACCCACAACTACAAGCCTCCTGATCTCGGCCTGAGGAAGAAATCCGTGACTGTTGGAGTTTTACACCATATATACTGCAAACTTGTTGGAAATGAAGCCACCTGGAATTTGTGTCACAATGTAACCCCAGAGAAAGGATCCATGGATAAGACCCACAGTCTCTGGATCCCAGTTAAACTGTGCTATCTGAATTTCTGGTTTTCCATCCACATACACAGTGCTATTGTTGACTGTTTCTACAATGGCTACCCCAAGATTGCACCGATCCCAAAGGAAATGCAGAAGCCCAACCACCTCATGATGTAATGATTTAACGCTTGGGGATGCCCCAACACATGGATGACTGTACTGGCCTTCATTTTTTATTCAGCTTGATGTTATCTCCTGTACAAGGCTTCAACCCGCTTTTCCAGACCCATCAAGTGTCTTTTGCCGGTCTTTTCGAAGTTCCAGACCCCTCATATTTACAGATTGGTATTAGACTCTGTAAAAATTTCACCTTTTATATTTTTCCTATAATTGTAATCCTTTGAAGTTATATTTGGTACTACACTTCTTTTGACTATTGTAATAAATGTTTTTCTATTTCAGTTTTTAATCTTAGGAATTGATGTTGTATTACATTAGGGTTTTGCTTTCTTGACTTTAGGTTTGTGAGTTAGATATTGTTGTCTATAATTTCCTAAATGATATTTTTGTCTGTTCTCAGAGTTTTTGCGTGGGCGCATCATAGGCAAAATACTAGGTTTATAGGAGGTTCCATCCATTTTGGATGGGCCCTCAAGTTGTTTATTTACACAGGGATGGTCTCTGCCTTAAACATTTTGTTTTGGTTTGTGACTTAAGCTCCCATCTATAAATAATCGACATCAATTTCAGACATCATATAGACTTCAGACTGGATTAAGAACTTGGATTAAGTTCAAATACCTATTGATCATCACTGCAGTGGCTCCCCACTGTGCAGGGGGTGTATGTGCCTCTTCCTCCGAAATAAAGGCCTAGTTCAATGCCCTCAAAGATGGGCTTTCTGGTCTACCTGGACTTGAAATGAAAATGGGTTCGGAGAGATAGCATGAAGATAAGGCATTTGCCTCACATGCAGAAGGTCATTGGTTCGAATGCTGGTATCTGCCAGGAGCGATTTCTGAGCATGGAGCCAGGAATAACTCCTGAGCACTGCCAGGTGTGACCCAAAAACCAACAACAACAACAACAACAAACAAAGAAAAGGTGCTTCTTGCATGCTACACAACCTTTCTGGCTTCTCTTCGAAGGATTTATGTACATCTTAGATTATCTTCTCAGGAGCTTGTAGTTGATTCCTTGATACATGTTTCTGGTTTTAGACACCCTGTGTTTAGGTTAGAAGTTTTTCTTTACATTTTCCTGTGATGCGCTTATGCAAACAGCTGCTCTTTTATTATTGAATAGTTTTTTCCTTTAATAATTGTAGACAATATTGTTTGTTTACTAAAAACAAAAGGGGGAATTTTTGTGTATGTAAATATTTTATGGGATTATTATGATACTGACTCTACCCTGATCGGTGATTGTGCCCTACCCTAGGGTGTGACCTGGCATTCTGCCCCCACCCTAGGGTGGTACCTGATTCTGCTTCCACCATTGGGTGGTATCTAATCCCATCATTGGGTGGTACCTGATTCTGGGGAATAAAAACAAGGGTCTGTGGAAGGCGAGAGGCTTTTTTGCTGGAACTGAGGCAGAATCTTGGGACTTCAGTCTTGTCCACTGAATAAAGCTAATATTTCCACAAGCCTATCTGCGAGCTGTTTACCCGCCGTTTCACCTCAAAACCATCGGCTAGACAGGGTGGCAGGCGCGTGCTCCGAGCTGGAAGAGAAAGGCCTCATCCTCCATCCCTCTATCAGTCAACCTCTTCAGGGACTGACTTGGAACACATGTACATCCATGTATAGGAAAATTTCATTGACTTCACCTCTCCTGACAGCTGCATAATATTCCATTGTGTATATATACCACAGTTTCTTTAGCCATTCATCTGTTGAAGGGTATCTTGGCTGTTTCCAGAGTCTTGCTATGGTAAATAGTGCTGCAATGAATATAGGTGTAAGGAAGGGATTTTTGTATTGTATTTTTGTGTTCCTAGGGTATATTCCTAGGAGTGGTATAGCTGGGTCGTATGGGAGCTTGATTTCCAGTTATTGGAAGAATCTCCATATTGCTTTCCATAAAGGTTGAACTAGACGGCATTCCCACCAGCAATGGATAAGAGTTCCTTTCTCTCCACATCCTCGCCAACACTGCTTGTTCTCATTCTTTGTGATGCGTGCCAATCTCTGGGGTGTGAGGTGGTACCTCATAGTTGTTTTGATTTGCATCTCCCTGATGATTAGTGATGTGGAGCATTTTTTCATGTGTCTTTTGGACATTTGTATTTCTTCTTTGTCAAAGTGTCTGTCCATTCTTCTCCCCAATTTGTGATGGGATTGGATGTTTTTTCCTTGTAAATTTCTGTCAGTGCCTTGTATATTTTGGAGATTAGCTCCTTGTCTGATGGGTATTGGGTGAATAGTTTCTCCCACTCAGTGGGTGGCTCTTGTATCCTGGGCGCTATTTCTTTTTTCTTTTTTTTTTTTTTCAAGTGTTACCATCTTTATTTGCTTATGTCAAGTGAAGTCAGAGCCCTTCTGTGATCAACAAAGCAAGTACAAAGTGGTTGATTAATTTCCTTTTAGCTTTGTTAAAATCTGCAGGCAGGAATCTCATTTTCAGTTTAATTTTCCTTCCTAACAATTTTCCCTTTCTCTCTCTCCTTATTACTGCCAGCTACTACTTACTGCACATTATTTGTAATTTTACTTTATTTTTACTTAAGTGTTGGGTTAATTTTATTAATCTGAATTCTTCTCCCACTTTATCTTTATCTGGTGTGACATATAAATACTGATCAATTTTCTACTTAGGGGTCAGCCATTTTTATAAAAAATAAACCTGGAAAAAAGTACAACATTTATTATACATTTTTCTCTGGATTTTTTTTGATTGAAAACATTTTATGACTTATTATATGCCATGATATAATGGAAATGGAGTAATTGAAGGATGTATAAAATTTACAACTCCAGAATCAATTCTTACTTATGATAAAATTATATTATGGTTAAGAATAGTTTTTTTTAAATAAATCATAGTTTTAATGAAAATAATCAGTATAGAAAATATTACACATAGCCACAAATATAGAACATTGTATATTATAGAAAATATTAAAAAGACAAAATTTGATATTGAATTTTTGAAAGCAGTAAAATAAGGGATAATGAGCAAATAACTGAAAGATTTTTAGATAAAATAACTTCCAAGTAGAATTTTATCACAACAAAGAATAACCTTTATTTCCTTTTCTATTGCCTCTCTTGACTGTTCTAACAGTTTCTTTGTCTTGGTAGCTCTACATTTTATCATAATTTTAATTTTAGCATTATAAAATTTTGGTTATTTGCTTAAATGTGTTCCTTGAAATTTTTTTTCTGGAATATATCTATATATTAGCATTTCTGCTTTTTGTTTTTTTAGCAAAATCATATTTATTATATTTATTAAGGAAGGGTAGGGAGAAGAATAAAGAAGAGAGTAATGCTTTCAAGGGTGAGCCAAGCTTCTTCAAGGGCAGAAAGTCCCAAAGTTAAAGCATAAAAGTTTACATCTCAAGAAGTGATGAGCAGGCAACATGTACATGCAGACAGCATATGAAAGAGTTGGTCACACACATTTCTATTTTATTCTACATTTTCATCTCTTATAATTTTTTTACTAAAATATCATTTTAGCTCATTTTTCCAAGTTCAGTACCTCTAATCTCTTCAACTTGATTTTCATGCTATTTGAGTTTTCTCTTTATAGCTACCCACGTAGTATCTCTATAATATTCTCAAAGACATATTATTTTTATAATCATAAAAATATCACCTTGTTATTTTGACATTTTTAATTTCAATTTCAATTTTTGTTTTTTTACTGAATATTTTCCTTTAAAAACATAAATTTTACCAGTGTGACTGTATAACAAATAAGACACTTGCCTTACAGAAAGTCAACATTTTTCAATCTCAGAACCTCACATACTTTCCTGTTTCCACCAGGACTAATCTCAGAGCCCCCTCATCAATTAAGTTTATTTATTTTAAATTTTATATCTGAACATTCTTGGATTATTTTAGGTATCCAAGTTCTATTTTTAGCTGCTACTTATTTCTTTCAACATTTATTTATTTTATGCTTTACTTTATGATCTTTAAACATGTCCAGAGAATTTCTTTGTGACTTTAATAGTAATCTTTTTCTCCAGAAACAAGTCTTGTTTATTTAATATTATATTTGCCTTTGTGATATTTTTATTACCCCACAAATAGAGGAAACAATGATTTAACTATATCTTCATTCAAGGTTATGTTTACAAATTAATTTTTCCTTTATTTCTGTTTGTTATTCTCATTTAATCTAAATCAAAAATTAAATAAAATAATTAAAAATATTACCTACTTCTATTTTCTTTTTTTTGTAATGGTTTTTATTTATTTTTTTTCAAACAGAAAAAGCCATTTTAATCACACATATACATTCATAGGACTTTAAACAAAATGTAATATAAAATATAAAAAAAACCAAAACCCCACAACAAAAAAAAATTGCATTTACTTGTAAACTGCTTAACAGCTGGTGGGTTGGCTGACAGGGCTGCCCAAGAAAAGCAAAAGCAGATATAATGAGGTACATTTTCAATGAATAACCACCACAGATCATGTGAACTGCTCTAGCAGCCCAGTCACCTGTTCCCCAATCTCGCCTCCTTAGAGACAAACCAGGGCAGTCCTCCCATGAATTGAGGGCTCCAGCTATATCGATAAGCACCTCAAAGAACAGACAAAACAAACAATCCAACAAAAAACAAAAACAAAAACAAAAACTAAAACAAACAAACAAAAATCACGCCATGGTCTTGAATTAATGGTCTTAATTCAAGACCATGGGCGCTATTTCTTTTGAGTTGCAGAAGCTTCTCAATTTAATATATTCCCATCTGTTAATCTTGCTTTCACTTGCTTGGAGAGTGCAGTTTCCTCTTTGAAGATGCCCTTAGTCTCAATGTCCTGGAGTGTTTTACCTACATGTTATTCTTATGGATTTGGGTCTGATATCGAGTTCTTTCATTCATTTGGATTTTACCTTTGTACATGATGTTAGCTGAGGGTCTAAGTTCAATTTTTTGCAAGTGGCTAGACAGTTGTGCTAACACCACTTGTTGAAGAGGCTTTCTTTGCTCCACTTAGGATTTCTTGCTCCTTTATCAAAAATTAGGTGATTGTATGTCTGGGGAACATTCTCTGAGTATTCAAGCCTATTCCACTGATCTGAGGGCCTGTCTTTATTCCAATACTATGCTGTTTTGATAACTATTGCTTTGTAGTATAGTTTAAAGTTGGGGAAAGTAATTCCTCCCATATTCTTTTTCCCAATGATTGCTTTAGCTATTTTAGGGTGTTTATTGTTCCATATGAATTTCAATAGTGCCTGATCCACTTCTTTGAAGAATGCCATGGGTATATTTAGAGGTATCACATTATATCTGTACAACGCTTTGGGGAGTATTGCCATTTTAATGATGTTAATCCTGTCAATCTATGAGCAGGGTATGTGCTTCCACTTCCACGTGTCCTCTCCTATTACTTGGCTTGGAGCAGAGTTGTATAGTTTTCCTTGTATAGGTCCTTCACATTTTTAGTCAAGTTGATTCCAAGATATTTGAGTTTGTGTGGGACTATTGTGAATGGGGTTGTTTTCTTAATGTCCATTTATTCCTTATTACTATTGGTGTATAGAAAGGCCATTGATTTTTGTGTGTTAATTTTGTAGCCTGCCACCTTGTTATATGAGTCTATTGTTTCTAGAAGCTTTTTCGTAGAGACTTTAGGGTTTTCTAAGTAGAGTATCATGTCATCTACAAACAGCGAGAGCTTGACTTCTTCCTTTCCTATCTGGATTCCCTTGATATCTTTTTCTTGCCTAATCACTATAGGGAGTACTTCCAGTGCTATGTTGAATAGGAGTGGTGAGAGAGGACAGCCTTGTCTTGTGCCAGAATTTAGAGGGAAGGCTTTCCGTTTTTCTCCATTGAGGACAATATTTGCCACTGGCTTGTGGTAGATGGCATTAACTATATTGAGAATGGTTCCTTCCATTCCCATCTTGCTGAGAGTTTTGATCAAGAATGGGTGTTGGACCTTATCAAATGCATTCTTTGCGTCTATTGATATGATCATGTGATTTCTATTTTTCTTGTTGTTGATGTTGTGTATTATGTTGATACATTTACAGACGTTAAACCAGCCTTGCATTACTGGGATGAAACCTATTTGATCGTAGTGAATGATCTTAATGAGGCATTGAATCCTATTTGCCAGAATTTTGTTGAGGATCTTTGCATCTGTATTCATCAGCGATATTGGTCTGTAATATTCTTTTTTGGTAGTATCTCTGTCTGGTTTAGGTAGCAAGGTAATGTTGGCTCATAAAAGCTATTTGGAAGTGTTCCTGTTTTTTCGATTTCATGAAAGAGTCTTGCCAGGATTGGTAGAATTTCCTCTTGAAAGGTTTGAAAGAATTCATTAGTAAATCCATCTGGGCCTGGACTTTTGTTTTTGGGCAAACATTTGATTACTGTCTTAATTTCCTCAATAGTGATGGGATGTTTAGATATGCTACATCCTCTTCATTTAACTGTGGAAGATTATGAGTCCAAAATTTTATCCATTTCTTCCAGGTTTTCATTTTTAGTGGCATAGAGTTTCTCAAAGTAGTTACTGATTACCCTTTGGATCTCTACCATATCAGTAGTGATCTCTCCTTTTTCATTCCTAATACGAGTTATCAAGTTTCTTTCTCTCTCTTTCTTTGTTAGTTCTGCCAGTGGTCTATCAATCTTGTTTATTTTTTCAAAGAACCAACTTCTGCTTTTGTTGATCTTTTGGATTGTTTTTCGGGTTTCCACTTCATTGATTTCTGCTCTCAGCTTTGTTATTTCCTTCTGTTTCCCTATTTTTGGGTCCTTTTGTTGAGTACTTTCTAATTCTATGAGCTGCGTCATTAAGCTATTCAGGTATGCCCCTTCGTCTTTCAGATGTGTGCTTGCAAAGCTATAAATTTTCCTCTCAGTACTGCTTTTGCTGTGTCCCATAGGTTCTGATAGTTTGTGTCTCCATTGTCATTTTTTTCTAGAAAGGTTTTGATTTCCTCTTTGATTTCATCTTGGACCACTGGTTATTCAGTATTCGGCTATTTAACTTCGAGGTATTAAAGTTTTTCTTATGTGTCCCTTTGTAGTTCACATATAATTTCAGGGCCTTGTGATCAGAAAAGGTAGCCTGCAAAATTTCTATCTTCTTGATATTATGGAGGTATGTTTTATGTGCTAGCATGTAGTCTATCCTGGAGAATGTCCCATGTACATTAGAGAAGAATGTGTATCCAGGCTTTTGGGGGTGGAGTGTCCTGTATATATCTACTAGGCCTCTTTCTTCCATTTCTCTTTTCAGGTCTAGTATATTCTTGTTGGGTTTCAGTCTGGTTGACCTGTCAAGTGTTGACAATGCCGTGTTGAGGTCTCCTAAAATTATTTTGTTGTTATTGATATTATTTTTCAGATTTGTCAATAATTTTATTAAATATTTTGCTGGCCCCTCATTTGGTGCATATATGTTTAGGAGAGTGATTTCTTCCTGCTGTACATATTCCTTGATTAATACAAAATATCCATCTTTGTCCCTTACAACTTTCCTAAGTATAAAGTTTGCATCATCTGATATTACTATGGCCACTACAGCTTTTTATGTGTGATGTTTGCTTGGATGATTTTTATCCAGCCTTTTATTTTGAGTTTATGTTTATTCTGACTATTCAGGTGCGTTTTTTGTAGGCAGCAGAAGGTTGGATTGAGTTTTTTGATCCATTTAGCCACTCTGTGTTTCTTATCTGGTGCATTTAGTCCATTGACATTGAGAGAAATTATTGTCCTGGGAGTTGGTGCCATCTTTATATCGGAGTTTGGTGTGTCTGTGGGTCAGTCTTGTCTTAAAGTAGGCTGTTCATTTTTTCTTTTAAGACTGGTTTTGAGTCTGTAAAGTTTCTGAGCTGTTGTTTGTCTGTGAAATCGTGTATTATTTCTTCAAACCTGAAAGTGAGTTTTGCTCAGTGCAGTATTCTAGGTGAAGCATTTATTTCATTGAGTTTTGTCACTATGTCCCACCACTGCCTTCTGGCCTTGAGTGTTTCCAGTGAAAGGTCTGCAGTAAACCTCAAGGATGTTCCCTTGAATGTAATTTCTCTTTTTGATCTTACTGCTTTCAGAATTCTGTCTCAATCTGTGGGATTCGTTATTGTGACTAGGATGTGTTTCTTCTGTGGTCTCTTTGTTGGTACTCTTCGGGCATGTAGGATTTGATCACATATATTCTTTAGCTCTGGTAGTTTCTCTTTAATGATGTTCTTGACTGTTGATTCTTCCTGGAGATTTTCTTCCTGGGTCTCTGGGACTCCAGTGATTCTTAAGTTGTTTCTGTTGAGCTTATCATAGACTTCTATTTTCATCTGTTCCCATTCTTTGAGTAATTTTCCATTGTTTGATCATTTGCTTTAAGGCTTTTTTCAATTTCTTCTTCATTATGGAATTGTTATTCATTTCATCTTCCAGTGTACTAATTCTATCCTCAGCTGCTGTTAACCCGTGGGAAAGCTCAACCATGTTTTTCTTCAATTCATCTACTGAATTTTGCAGACTTGTTATTTGACCTGAAATTTCAGTTTGGAGTTTTCTGATTTCTATCTTCATATTCTCTTGATTCTTATTAGTGTTCTCTTCTATACTTTCTCTGAGTTCTTTGAACATCTTCCATATTGTGATTCTAAACTCCTTATCTGAGAGACTGACTAGTTGGTTGGTCATGTTCAAGTCATCAGAGTTGCCATCGTCATTCTCTATGTCTGGCACTGGCCTGCATTGTTTCCCCATTGTCACTCTTGTATTGTGGGTTTTTCTACGTGTTGTGGTTGTATTCATTGGCTAAATGATGTGCATGGCCCAGAAGCAAAGCAGAGCTGGGCTTGTAAACTCACCTCCAGGGAAGGCTCCAGGGGAAGGTGAGCTGTCCTCAGATGAGCCACACACATGATAAAATCGGGCCGAAAATGCAGCACAGCACAGAGATAGGCAGATAGGTGTGCTGCAATCTGAGGTCCAGCAGAGTTCAGTGGTTTCCCCTTTCTGGGCGTGTAAGCTCAGCTTCAGGGAAGGCTCCAAGGAAGGTGAGCCGTCTGCAGATGAGCCACACACAGGATAAAATCAGGCCAATAATGGAGCACAGCACAGAAGACAGGCAGATGGGGTGCTGGCATCTGAGTTCCAGCAGAGTTCAGCCTCCAGCACAGTTCTTAGTGTGATTTTTTTTCTTCTTGTTTCAATGGCGTTCTTTCCTTAGAAAGAGTGCACGGCCGAGTAGTGAAGATGAGCAGCTGTTCTCTGCTGGAGACTCTTTTTGTCCCACTCCCAAGAGGTTCAAGTGACAGGACAGGAGACAGACACACACAGGCAGCACTCACAATTTCTCATGGTCGGACCCCACTGGGCAGTCATAGTTTCATAGATTTTCCCAGCCTCCTTTCTTTTTATTTTTAACTAGAGCATCATTTGTTGCTGTTTTGGTTGTTTGTTTTGACTGAGCAGAATTTCAAATTAATATCCAGTATAACTTATCTAAAATGTGACATTAATTATTATATTATACATTATGTAAATAATGTATGTTATGGCCTTATATAAATGTAAAAATGTATAATATATTATTAAAATATTGAGTAACAGTGCTCATTAAAACATTAATAATGTAGCTATAGAAACTTAGGCACTGAGAAATAGTGGTAGAGTGAGGACTTTTGAACCCTTGAATTCTTTGTTTTGGGGTCTCCAATATACTATGTCTTAAGTATTCTGAACGTTTAAATATATGCTTTGAAAATACCTATCTGGAGGTTTTTAAAAAGTGCAAATTTTGCTCATTGATTCTAATTTGTTTGGTCTGGGATAGGCGTTGTGTAAAAAAAGTCTTTTCTTTCTTTCTTTCTTTCTTTCTTTCTTTCTTTCTTTCTTTCTTTCTTTCTTTCTTTCTTTCTTTCTTTCTTTCTTTCTTTCTTCCTTCCTTCCTTCCTTCCTTCCTTCCTTCCTTCCTTCCTTCCTTCCTTCCTTCCTTCCTTCCTTCCTTCCTTCCTTCCTTCCTTCCTTCCTTCCTTCCTTCCTTCCTTCTTTCTTTCTTTCTTTCTTTCTTTCTTTCTTTCTTTCTTTCTTTCTTTCTTTCTTTCTTCTTTTTTAAAATTTATTTACTTTTTAAATAGGAGCCACACCTAGTGATGTGATATGATTTTTAAGGGTTCAGTTCTGACACTATTAGACTTTTGCTCTACAATTGTGAGTCATATCCTCAGTCCAGAAAGCTGTTATTTTTTTTTCACTATAATTCAAATAATTTTGATGGGCATGCCAATGAATACTTTCTGAAATGAATGGATTATAGTAATGAGAAGAAGCATAGTAAAGTTAAGGGCAAAGGTTCAGGAAAGAAAACTCCAGCTATTTATTTTCTTCATTCCCTTAGCTGTGTATATTTTGCTTAAATTCAGTTTTCTAATTTTTCCAACAGAGGGTAGAAGGATAAGGAGTTTGGTAAGGATTTAAAGTTTTTTAATCCATTTTAAAATGCTAAGTATAGTGCTGGCAAATAGTAAGCTCTCAATTTGTGTTAGCTATTATTAGTGAAGCATGGGCAACTCATAATTAACACAAGTCTTGAGTATATAGATAGCACCAAAAATGTAACAAATGTTTTCTTTCTTGATCCCAAAAGGAAAACAGATGTTTTGGCCTTTATTTATAATGTTCTTTAAGTTGTTCTCCAACTTTAAAACAATTTCCTTTAAGTTTTCAACTAAGCTCTTAGGTTCCTGGATATTTTTTCTCCATTTGAAAGAAAACGAATCTGTTTTTCTGCCTTTTATATCTCCCATTGAGTTAACCTGATTGTATAGCATTAAATTGGGTCAGTTGTGGGTGAGAATATGGGGGTGGAGAAGATAAAAGGCTTTTACGGAAATCTTAGATTAAATTCTCACCAACTAGTGGAAGTGGCATCTCAGTCTTTGTTCTCTGTGTCTTCTTTTGTGCCAGTGTGCTTACATGACATAAAGATGAACTACTTAAGTAATGCTAATTTACTCTTTTTGGAATAATCAACATTCTTTTACTTTTCTCCAATGATGACAGATAACCCCTTGGAGAATATAATAGAAGGCTTTTTAGTAGAAGGGAACCAAAAACGAACCATTTCAAATTTCTTGATAAAAGAAGAACTGACAGAATTTCCTGTGGAGAAAGTAATAATTTTTCTTTAAATATTCTAACATAATACAACTAAGAATTGAATTATGAAATCAACAATTAGGATGATAATATATAACTGGAAGATGTATCATATAGTTAAAAGTTTAATATCTCATCAAGAAGTACTGAAGAAATTTAATAAAAAAGAATATGACAGATTGAAGAGACAGTACAGTAGGTAGAACATTGCCTCCCTTGCAGTTAACCCAAGTTTGATCCCTAGAACAGTGTAGATTTTCTGAGCAACACCAGAAGTGATTTTTGAGTGCAGAGCAGGAGTAAGTCCTGAGCACTGCTGGGTGTGACTCCAAAAGCAAAACAGGACAAAAAAATGAGTGCTGCCCTATGGTTCAATGTTAGGGCCCTTGGATGATGATTCCCTTCAGTTGCGAACAAAGTATGTGCAGTTCAGTTCGAACATAGAAAGCAAGGAATATTCAGTATTCTCATTACTCTCTAAAAAAAAATAAAGTTAATAATAAAGTAGTGAGAGGCTCCAGGAAATCTAGTAATTATAATCTAAAATCATTTGAAATCTTTACATGATGAGAAAGAACTGTGATACAAATAATGGAAGTGGCTGAGGAGTGTGAATAATAACACTTAATGGCTATGTGGACAGCAGCAAAAACTGGAGTTTTCACCCACATATGCCTGACTGGAAAATTAAAGAAAGCCAAAGATTCAAAGAATAGTAAGCACCAGCAAAAGTAGGCAGTTCACAGAGCATCAGCAATAGGCTATTCAGAACATTTTGACAACAAGGGAAAGAACTAGGAGAGACCAACATGGAACAAGGGCAACCTACACAGAAACTAGAGTGGGGCCTGGACATAGACCTCAGGCAGCCTACAAATGCCTTCTTAAGACTGTTAAATAAATAACCTGTCACTTCTTATGTGTCTGGAGTTTTATATGCTAGTTTTACATGCAATAATTCAAGGACTCAATCAGAAGTTAACCAGTTTATGATACTAGTAGAAAGATTGGTGAATTTTCAGTACAGTTTTAGCACCTTCAGTTGAGATTGCAGAAAACAAGTTTCTGTCTTGTCATTTGTCAAGACTTGACCCATCTTTCTAGAGGGTCAAGATTTTTTTTTAACATTTTTATGGGGTCAGGTTTTCTGGTGGGTGTTGTTGTGTAGCTGATCTTAAAATTCTTGTGAAGGGACAAAATGTTGAAATCTCACAAAGCTATCCTCATTTCCTATTATCACCATGTCTTTATACCTTTTAGATATAAAGAAGCAAAGGAAATGTTGTGAATTGATCATGCCATATGGCAGTAGTTTGGTCTAACTCATTTTTATTCAGAATTTTAGTTAAAGTATCCTGAAATTGGTTGAACTATTTAAAAGTGAACAAATAAAAGCAATAGAAATCCAAATTTAATACTAGTTATATGATTAGTTTGAATTTGCATAGTGTTTATTTATATGCATGTACTTTAGTATGTGGTCCTATTATAAGTTTACAGCAACAAAACTTTCTGATAATTTGAAAATATCTGTGTCCAAATAAAGAGTACTCATCATATGTGATTATTTAATTCATAAATTGTTGCTAGAGGGATGAAGACATTGAGTTTTAAATTATATTAAATTTTGATGAATATAAATTTAAACTGATTTACATCTAATAGTTATATTTTTTAAAAATGTACTTTTAGGTTGATATGTTTTAAATAAACTACGGTAGAATAAACTCCTACTTTTGGGAAGGTAGTTATACCTGGAAAATAGCCAGCTCATTTGTAAAGTAAATTTGTTACCCTTCCCTCACTGCTCCCAAGGCTGCCTGCATAGGTCTTATAACATTATCTGAGATTAGCCAGAGATCTGCTCCAATTGTCTTTGTCACATATTAAAATGCTTCTATTACATTGATAATATAATGTTAACATGCCAAGGCTTGTCTTTCCTGCAAAACATGCTATAGACTATTGATATATCTGCGAAAGCAGTAGAAAATTCCTATGTACCATTGGAAAGCTTTGCAGAGTTGTATGGTTGTCAGAAAAACATTCATTGTCCCAGAAATTGTGTCTAATAAGGTACAAGCTTATCCAAACCCTATGATATAAAGGAGTGCAAGTCTTTGGAAGGGATTTGGGGATTTTGAAGGCATTTTTATTAATTAACTAGTTAATTAATTAATTTTAGATTTTGTGTTTTCAACTTGTGATGCTAAGGGATTACTCCTGGCTCTGTGCTCAGGGATCATTTCTGGTGATCTTTGGGAACCAGAGGGAATGCTGGTGATTGAGTGCAGTTCAGTTGCATGTAAGACATATTTGCTATCTGTTGTGCTCTGGCCCAAGTTTTGAAAGATTTTTATTTCCTACTTGTCATAGTGCCTCTTTCACTTACACTGCCTGAAAAAGAAAAGATAGTAATGGGCAACAAAGCAGAATATTTTTTTGAGAAGGTAAAATACTAGTGATACAGTTTAAAGTGTCTCTCATGCAGAGCTACCATTTGAATTAGATGAATCTGTGACTAGAAGGGATGAGTTGGACACTGAGGCAGATACAATAGAAGATTTTGATTCCTGGTACATCCTCATAGACCAACAACTCTAAGCACAATACACAAGACTTCTCTAATCACTTTCATGTAGAACCCATACTTCCTATCAAAGGATAAATTGAGAATATATTTTACCAATCTATCTCTTCATAGCCTAACCATCCATTTGACTAAATGACATGCTTATAAGTAGCAAAGGAGCATCCTGTACTCCATCCACTGTCTAACTAATATCTACAGGTGCCCTACTTTAACTGAACAGGGTCCTCCCTGCAACTTAGAGAGAAAACGTGGGAAATTGCTACTGAATGCATAGTAGATAGAGCTGAGTCTGGTTGGGATAATATGAATAACTGCAGTGCAGTGGCTAACCAACACAATGACAATGGAAACTAGATAGAATAACAGCTAGTATGCTGAACTTGCTATACTATTTGGTTGGTATTCGTGCAAATGTACTGATCACTAACCCTTTGTATGATAGTTGGATTGTTTAATAGAAATTAACATTATGGATTGGACATGAAAGCTGAAAGTTAAATGGTAAGAAATAAGTTTTTGTGCCATCAGGATAATGTAAGACATTTAGTTATATATGAGAGAGTCTGCGCCAGTCCTCTTCACCTTACAGAATCTGTTTTATGTGGTTCTGGAGCTTGAACCTGGGTTAGCCTCAAACAAGTCAAATGACATCTGTGGAGCAGAACTTTTTATTTTTCACTTTACAAGTCTTTTGCTTCTTTAAGTTTATTTCTAAAGATCCTATGTTATTGTAAAATTAGGACTGCTTGCTTAATTTTTGACTGTTCATATCTAGAAATGCAATTGGATTTTTTGTGTTAATTTTGTATCCCACTAGTTTGCATAATATATTACCTCTTACAGCTTTTTATACATATGAACTATTTAGTGGTATTACATGTATGTATATAATTATGTACTAATTGAACAAAAATTATTTGACTTGTTCCTTTCCCATTTTCATACATCGCCCATATTTTCATTGACTAATTGCCTTTCCTATAATGTTCAGGACTAGGTTGTTAGGGATGTACTGCTGCCTTGTTTCTGATCTTAGAGCAAAAGATCTATTTTCATGATTGAACATTGCTTTAATTATATTGAGGTAATGTCTTTCCACTATTAATTAAATGTTAATACCATGAAAAAGAAAATATTGGTGGTTTTAAATATGGAAAAAAGAACTAGAATTATGAATGACATCTATAAACTGAAAAAGGAAAGAAAATTAGGTTACTCACTAGTGTTTCCAGAAAGAATGCAGTCCTGGAATAAAAACTTTATTTTGCCTAGTGAGACTCTTTCCGACATCTAACTTATCATCTCTATGATAATGCATTTGCTTTTCTAAAAGCCATAGTTTGTTACATCATAAATAGAAAACAGTACAGTATACTTACCTCCATTTGAATTTTCAAATGGACAGAAACATGTGAAAGTGATACATATATTCAACTCTTTCAGGGATAGTGGACATATATTTGAGCCATACTCATTTGGTATTAAGGATCTACTTTCTGCCCTGTACTTAGTGATGCCAGGATTTGAAACAGTTGGCAGTAGGAAGTTCAAATGTATTAATTTCTGTACTGTAAGTCTCTGGTAGTAATCTGAATACATATTACTTTACCATTTGCAAAACGTCAAATTTTCTATCCATATATCATTCATCTGAGCTATTTGTTTTTCATGACTCTCATTCTTTTAAGATTTAGAAAAATATGTGAGTAAAATGATATTTATGTTTTAATAGGAACTTAATTTTAAATAAAATTTTAATTGAATCAACATGAGATACAGTGATAAAGGTGTTTATGATTGACTTTTAGTCATACAATTGTCAACACTCACCCTTTCATCAATGCATATTTTCTACCAAGTAGGAACTTTTAGTTAGTTATTATAAACCTTCTCTTTCAAAATTAATATATAGTAAGATTTTTATAAATTGAGGTTTTTTTTAGAACAGCAGCAGATAATATTTAGCTGTATATCTACCTGTTCTGATGTAACTTCAAGTTACTTTTAAAATCTTTTCTTTTTGTTTTAAACTTTATTTATGTATTGATCAATTGATTGATTTCTAGGCCACACCCGACCGCTCAGGGTTTCTCCTAGCTCTGTACTCAGAAATTTCCCCTGGCAGGCTGAGGTACCATATGGGATGCTGGGAATTAAAATGGCTCCCTTGTAGGTAGGCTGCATGCCAGGCAACACCCTATCTCTGTTCTATCTCTCTGACCCCTTAAAATCTTTTCTTATACACAAGTAGAAAAAAGCCTTTTAATATTTATGCTTTCTGTAAGATAAATGTTTAGTTAGTCCAGTTATGAGTGATACATCAATAGTATTTAATGAAGATATGCCTTTGTTTACATGTAAATATTATAACTGAGTTATATATAAATAAACATTATATTTAGACATTAGGTTAAATGTGGTTTGCCTTTAATAAACATGATATTTTGCAAATAATCATTAGTATGTAGTGATATTGGTAATACTAAATGCAGAAAATAATCCTCCTAGCAGAGAGTCTGTAGTCATAAAAAATTCTGACCTTAAGTATCATCTGCCTATGATCTCATTTGCTAAAAAGTTATTTTGTATAATTATAATTCTACAGATGTTTCACAGATGTCTTTAAGAATATATTTTGCATTTTGTTATTAAGTTAATTTCTATTCTCTATGGCAGATTTCCATAGCATATTAATGAGAACATTATAGAATTGTAAATAATATGTTTGTAGCAATTGAGATGAAGTACAGGACTATAAAAATCTAATTAACATTTTAACAGTAAAAAAGCTTGATGCCTACATATCACAGGAGAATAGTCTAAGTCATTAGATAAATGAAGAATCCCCAAGTGGGTTTAAGGGGGATTGGATTGCTGCTATCAATATTTAATGCTACATGTCAGATTTTAACCATCATTTAAAAGAATGCAAATAGAGGTCACCCTAGAAATAACCTTGACAGAAAATTGCACAAGATGCAACATAAACTATCTGTCAAGTAGCCTTTCAGGAGTTGCTATGATGCTTAACTCTTGTCTTTTCATGTAATCTCTTGGTAGTGGAAATTATGACTGTAAATGTATGTAAATGTGTATGTATGCTAAACTCAAAAATGATAAGAAAGTAGCTCCAAAGACAAGGCAACTTCTGAGAAGCATTGAATTTAATATGCTCCTTTTCATTCTAGTGGTAACCTTTTTCATTGTGACTAATATTTAAGCATTGCATTTTAACAATCTGCTCTTGTACCAATTAGATCGATTGTTTTCCTAGACTTAGTTCTGTTGTTACTAAAAAATAAATATGTAATTTTTGGGGTGAAAAAAGCCAAACATACCTTCCTTTAATTATTTTATAATTAGAACATAAGACAAGAACTCAAGAACTATAGCGACTTTATAAAATACTTTAATTAAAGAAGGCAATATTGTAAATTCTCTTAAAAAGTGGTTGGAATAGGGGCCAGAGCTATAATACAATGGGTAGGGTGCTTGCATTAGACAAAGCTGACCAAGTTTGATCCCTACATAATTTATGTATCATCTGTGTACCACCAGGAGTAACTGTGCACTGCTAGGTGTGGCCTCTAAATTAAAACAAGTAAACAATCCCAAAACCAAAGGAAAAATCTCTCTGTCCATTAAATCCATTTTATTTTTGTTTGTTTTTCTGGCCACCTTTGAAATGCTCAAGGATTACTCTTAGCTTTAAAATTAGAAATTATTCCTGGCAGTCTTGAAGGACCATATGGGATGTCAGAGAATCAAATCATGGTTGGCTGTTTTCAAGACAAGCACTTGATGTACTACTATCTCTCTGCCCTCAGAAAATGGAGTTTTAATGGAAGTAAAAATACACATTAATTTTCAAACCAAAGAGGGGAGATGATTATAGATATATAAAAAGGTAAAAAAAAAACAATTTAATAATTGTCTTAAAAGGTAAGGAGTAGTCTAGAATAACTGGGGTTTGATACCAAGCATCCCATATGGTCCTGGGAATACTGTAAGGACTAACTCCTTGTTCTGTATATAGTGCATATGGTTTCTCAAGCCTCACTTTACAGGATTGCCCTCTTTGAGCATAAAGCCAGAAGTAAGCCAAAACCAAGGGAGGAAAGCTTTCAAAGACAAAGGTACTATTCTTCTTGTCTTTGTTTATTAATCATCTGAGATTTCTTTTATCCATTTGTCTCTCTTTCCTTTTTTGATTTATTTATTAACCATGACTATAATTTTCTTCAAGTTCATCTGTACAGTCTCCCCTGGAAATTCTGTTACTCTGGCTTGCTAACATTCTCTTTGCTCATTCAATTCCATTTCTATGGATTCTCTCATCTACTGAAAGAGTTTTTTGTATCGGTTGAATTTCTCATTTCCTTAATTTTGCTGGCTAGTGCTTCTTTTATTTCTTTTGCCAATACATTGAGTGTTGATTTTAGGTTCTCATAACCAAGGCTCGTATGTTTTGATTGGCTTTTCACAACTACAGTGGAGCTCCTTAGTTTTCTCATTGTGCTTTGCATTTTGTGGATGCCAATATTGGTGGAGTTTTAGGTTCCTTGTTACATGAGAATTGATTTATTTCATTGTTTCTACCAAATGGCAACTGCTAATGTATCTGCATTTCAGGATATTTTCTTAATTATGCAGACTTGTGTATGCTAAGAAAATTGTCAGGTAATTATTCTGTTGAGTTGATTGTGTTATTAGGCTGTATACTCTCAGAGATATAGAAGTGTTATCGAATAGGGATGCACTATCATCCACAGATAGATCTCAGAACTGGCAACTTTATGGCCTAGGAGCTTGGGAGTAGGATGGCAGCATATCTAAAGTTTCTGGGGTCTCATGGTTTTAGAATGGAGCATGCAGTCTTTTAAAATTCACTATACTCAAATACAATTTGAAAAGTTACTAAATCACATTTCTACCAATGAGAGGATTGATAGAACATGTGCTTGATCAGTCACAAAATGAAAATTTAAACTCAGTTTATAGTATGGGTCTTTGTATTTTCAAAAATATTATTTCATGTATTTTTGAAAATTTTATTTTAGACACTCGAGTTTATAAAACTGTTAGTGTAGGGTTTTATGCATAAAACATTCTAGTACCACAGTTTTCTTTCCTCCAGCATTGTCCCAGTATTCTCCTGGCAATACTCCTTCCATCCCCCAAGTTTTCTAATGAAGACCAGTTCTCAGTTTCTCTTGCCTTTGGGAATTTGTTTGTTATTCTCCTGCTATGTTTCTTTATGTCTTGCATAGGAGAGAAATAATTCGGTGTCTGGCTCTGTTAAGTATTTAGCAAACATCTCTGTTTTTTCTATGAACTTTATTTACAGTGTTTAAATGCTTTAAAAAATAAGTGTTAATATATACAAACTTCAGTTGTCCAGGTAATTTAGAGAAAATTTGTGAACACCTTCAGAGAAAAAGAATAAAAGGGAAACTGATGATACTTTTGTACAATGATATTTTATGCAGAGGATGATTCGGAAAGCGGGAAGAAAAAGACAGAAAACCACTATCAACAAACACAAAACTTTCCTTAAGTTTCTAAAATGTCCTATTGTGTTATTTTTTTTAATTGGGATTTCTCAGTTTTCTTATTGTGTTAGACAGAACCAAATAAATATATCACTTGAGATAGCTAATGTCTTAGAACAACAATAAATTGGGCATAACAAATCCTATAAAACTCCTTTTCTATGGAGACTTTCTTTTCAGGATAGATTTTCAAGCTCTGAAAAATTATTCAAGTTCTACATCTAAATATCCATACAAGTCTTTGATGTAGATTTACTTACTTGAAAGGTTAAATCAACACCCTATAGTATTTCTGCAGTTTTGTTTTTGTTGTTATATTCGGTGTTGTCACCAATGACCCAGTTTCTAGATATAAGACAGGGCAGAATGCTTGCAGCCAATGTTGCAGTCAATGCTAATGTTTCTCTTTAACCAGCTAGAAATTAGACCAGAGTATTTCTCTGGAGTCTAAAATCCTCAGGTCATAACATAGCACTAACATCTCCCAGCACAAAACCCAATCTTATTTAACCCTGCTTCTGGGCATTGTACTTTTAAAAACTATTTCACTTTTCAAAAAGGTCTCCAACCAACTTAGGCTGTGAGGTTCAGGTTTTTTTTTTTTTTAATTCTATCACATAAGCAAGCAAGAAGTAGTATGAGAATGAGTAGTATGTACACACATAGAAATAAATGGTGCAGATATCTCAATTTGTTCAAAATTATTAAAATAAAATTAATAAAATAAAAATTGTTAAATAAAAATAATAATTTTTTGCTGTGGGTAATTGAATTTCAAAGATGTTTAATTACTAAAGTAGATTCAACTTTATATTTTGAAGTTTGTACTTCTTATACTGATAAGCCATCATCATTATAGAAAAGTAATAGATTTATAAATATATATAATATAGGACCAATTTCTTTAATCCTCTCACTGAGTAATGTTTGTTTGCTATCTCCACTTGTTTGTAGGATTAGTGTAGATAGTTGCATATTAACTGTAGTACTAAGCAGATCATTAGAACATATTACATGAGAACCAAGACTTTCTATTGGAATCTTCACAACTTACATTTAGCTAGTTGATTTAGTTAGTGTGAAAAGAAATTAGAACCTTTTATTTCTCCAAAGAATATATCAGCCTGGATGATCACTAAAAATGTAATGTAAAAAGACAGAAAATATTTAATATTTTAAATATATACATATATATAAAAATGTGCTATGCAGGATTGTTTCCTGATACTGGTCTTTATACTCACTAACAACAGAAATCTCCAAGTGTTTTTTTTTTTTTGTTTGTTTATTTTTGGGACACACCCAGAGGTACTTTGGATTTGGTTTATTTTTGGTTCTGTACTCAAGATCACTTCTGGTGGACTTGGGCAACCATATTGAGTGCAAGCCAAAAATTCTCTCTTCAGTACTCTCTCTCAGACCCCTTTAAGTGTATTGATGCACTTCTTATATAATAATGTGTTCCTGATTGAAGTTATGTTTTGAACCACAGAGATTGAAAAAGAAGCCTAGTAATCTCCCATGGTTATAGTATAGGAGTGCAAGCCATCATTCCTTTTGCAGGATTTACTTTAATAAGGACAATTTAAGTTGAATTTGGTAAATCTCAGCGGTCACTTGCTCAGCATTTGCTAAATCCCTTAGCTATAGCAGAAGACAGATGACCCAAATTGGCACAGTAAGACTCTCTCTGACATAGGAATTAAACTTGAGAAAGGAAGAATAGAAGGTAAAGGAAACAGAATCAGCTGATGGCAATGTGTTCTTAAATTTCTATCCTAGACAGCAACGGCACTACACAGATAACATAGTCTATTTTTTAGAATTTCTTCAGTAACTTAAGCCTTTTTTATTTTGCCTGAAAACAAATATTCTGAACTATAAAATAAAACCCCATGGTTTGTGAGATCACTCCAGGCACCGTGTTTCTAAACCCCGCACAGATGGGTCTGAACAAGCGGTGTAGTGGCGAAGAAATAATAAGCCAAACCAGTCAGGAAAGAATGATCATGGCATCTGTGACCTTTTGCCTTGTGCTCTCTGCCTGAGCCAAAGCCAGACTCCTCTTTCTTTATTAAACCAATTTCCAATCCCAGGAGGTAGGGGTGTGTGTGTGTGTGTGTGTGTGTGTGAGAGAGAGAGAGAGAGAGAGAGAGAGAGAGAGAGAGAGAGAGAGAGAGAGAGAGAGAGAAAGAGAGAGAGACAGAGAGAGAAAGAGAGAGAGAGAGAGAGAGAGAGAGAGAGAGAGAGAGAGAGAGAGAGAGAGAGAGAGAGAGAGAGAGAGGTACCTCTCCAGTGGGCTTTTATACATGAAAGTTTTAAGGAAGGAGAAAGTTGGGGGAATGCCTTTTATTTGGGTTAATAGCTAGGTGTTATCTTACACTGAACTTATTCAATCTTTTTATATCTTAAAATAAACTTAATTTTTATATTACTAAATATTTTTAAATTTGTAAGTGATATTAACTTGTTAAATTGTATTACTATAGGAGAAATATAGTGAGCTAAATTTATCCTGGGCATCTCTCTTTTTTTTCAATGACACACCATTTAATATCATACTTCTCTTGACTATAAGCCTAAAAATCTTTTTTATTTTTATATTTGTTTGTGTTTTGTTTTTGATTTGGGGTTACACTGACAATGCACAGGGCTTAAGGTTTTTTTTTAACAGAAGTTTTTAGTTTTGGATATTCTTAATGAAATATTTTGAGTCTTTGATAGCCATACCACAAAGAAAAGTTTTGGAGCCATACCTAGATGCTCATGGCTGACTCCTAACTGTGTACTTAGGGATCACTCCTGTTGTACTCAGTGGGCTAAACCTGTGTAACATATGTGTAAGGCAAGGGCTCTACCTGCTGTACCATTACTCTAACCCATAATTGAGTTGATGAAGTGACAAGAAAACTCCCATTTTGGGGGGTTGAGCAGTGATGGGGTACCTGGCTCTGCTGAGGACTTACTCATGGTTTAATGCTCAGGGATCACTAATATTGTTGGGGAGACCATACATGGTACCACGAATCAAACCTGGGTCATCTGTATGCAAGGCAAATTCTTTCTATAACACTGTATCTGTAGTTATGAATGCAAATTTTCAATATAATTTCATGTTTAGGAAAGAAAGAAAATTATAGATATTTAGAAGTATTTGTTTCCTTCATTTCTTTATTATTTTAAGTATCAACCATTTTTAGACTATACTTATATATTTTTATTAGCATTAAGTGTTTATTTTTGAAACATTAATTGTGGCCTAAATTTATTTTGATTGATTTTATTTCAAATTTTGGGGGATTTGTACCACACCCAGCAGTGCTCAGGTCTGACTCCTGCTCTGTGGTCAGTGATTACTTCTGGCAGGCTGGGCAGACCATATGGGGTTCTAGGGATTGAACCCAAGTCGTTAGCTACATGGTAAATGCCCTATCCACTGTACTGTTGCTCTAGCTTCCTCTATTTGACTTATTTGGTTTAAATATCTTAACTGTAGATAATACCATAAAAGCACATGTTATCTTATGCAGAAAATAGAAAAATTGTATTTACAATTACTACTAAGTTTTACATTACTAGCAGATTCTTCTTAATTCTGATGAAATTCCGTTTGTCATGTTTGGCAGATGTATCAAACCTTTAATATGCAGCTTGATATTCTTTTCATAATATATTGTTTTATCAATTACTTCTTCATAGAGAAGAGGGGTCTCAAACTCGCGGCTTGTGGGCTGTTTGCAGCCCTCCGTACAACATTTTGTGGCCCTGCCCTAGAGGAATCTTTTTTTTGTTTGTTTTGTTTTGTTTTAGTTGTTTGGGTCACACCCCCCAATGTTCAAGGCTTACTACTGACTTTGCACTCAAGGATCACCCCGACTTTGCCTCCTGCGGCCCCCAGGTAAATTGAGTTTAAGACCCCTGTATCCTCTGGATTTAATCGTGTAATCATGCTATATCCAGAAATAAGTACTTAATATCCAGTCTTATTTCCAATATTATCCCTAACCATGAACTGAAGAAAAATAATTTAATTATTGAATTTATTCCTTTATTCAAGAGCCTTGTTTTTCCTTTATTTATTTATTTATTTATTTATTTATTTATTTATTTATTTATTTATTTATTTCTGTGTTTAGCATTGTCCACCTAGCCTGATCTTTCCCTTTAGATATAGTTTTGAATTTCAATACTCCTAGACTCCTAAATTTCAGTCTAGACATTAAAAGTCTTCAGTGATTTTATATAACATCTTTAAAATATCTATTCAAATATTAGTACCATGCTCCATTTTTTTTTATCTTTAAGTTTATCCTTCTTTGAAAGTTCTCATTTTTTCTCCCTCGATAAAGGAGCCTGCCTTGCTAAGCGCTAACCTAGGACGGACTGCGGTTGGATCCCCTGGTGTCCCATATGGTCCCCCAAGCCAGGAGTGATTTCTGAGCGTATAGCCAGGAGTAACTCCTGAGCGTCACTGGGTGTGCCCCAAAACCCCTCCCCCCCCAAAAAAAAGAAATTTTCCTTTCCACAAACTGTCTCAGATTATGTTAGATATTGCTACTCAGTGTTCTCTTTTGTCAAGGGCATAAGTCAGCCTAAGTGGATATTATCTATATCCAGTCTGTCTCATTGTACTATGAACATTTTGAGAACAAGGATTTCCAGCATCTTTCCCATGACTCCTCCCTCAAGCAATTTACTCTAGAGTGATTTTTTTCTTTTTTAAAATCTTTTGAAGGAGGCCTCACCTGGCAGTGCTGAAGAATTACTCCCGACTCTGCATTTAAGGGTCACTTTTGGTGCTTAGGGGACCATATGAGGTGCTGGAGATGGAACCCTAGTTGACCAACTACAAGGCAAACACCTTACTGACTGCTACTGGCCTCAAGAGTGATTTTCTCTACTAGCTTGATACATAGTATCTCTTTAGTAAATTTTTGCCCCTATCTTCACTCCTGAGAAAATTAAATATATGGTCCTTTATAGGACATTTTAGGATGAATATAATTGGGTTTTTCTTTGGTCCTAGATGAAAAACCATCTAGGTGGCTCTTTAAAAACTATAGAACTGGACATTCAGTTATGATCTGAGTAGCAGAAATAGATGGATAAAGAATAGAACAAAGATGATGGCTAGAAATTTTAAGGTCATGGATTATATGGACCAAGGCATTATAATCATAGCTATGTAGTTACTAGTTTTGCACTATTTCCTATCTTCTAATCATCAGCACAACTCATTGATATACACAATTGTATCAACCGGTTATTGTAGATGAACAAATAATTTCTCAGGGTGTTAAGTGATAGTCAAGTAGGTAGTAAAGATGGGATAAGAGAAGAGGCTGAGGGGCCGGGAAGCTGGCGCTAGAGGTAAGGTGTCTGCCTTGCAAGTGCTAGCGTAGGATGGACCACAGTTCGATCCCCCGGCATCCCATATGGTCCCCCCAAGCCAGGGGCAATTTCTGAGTGCATAGCCAGGAGTAACTCCTGAGCGTCAAACGGGTGTGGCCCAAAAACCAAAACCAAAACCAAAACCAAAACCAAAAAAAAAAAAAAAAGAGAAGAGGCTGACTGACTATACTTTCTGCTTGGAGCTACACAGGGACATTGACAGATATGAAATTATATAATTTGATAGTAATTCAATTATATTACTATATAATATCATATGTAACATGTTTGACTTTTGATTGGCATATTTAAATTGTGCTAAAATCTGTAGAGTATATTTAATTGGTTATCATTGACTGTCTTATTTTTCTGGTTTGAATTATACCAGCTTTCATTATAAATGTGTCAGTATTTTCTCAGAATCTAATAATAACTTATTAAGAAAGATGACTTTAGAAACACAAGGTCTGGGGGTCAGAGCAAGAGCACAGTTGGTAAGGTATTTACCTTGTATGTGGCCAACCTGGGTTTGATCCCTGGATTCCCATATGGCCCCCTGAGCCTGCCAGGAGTGATTTCTAAGTGTAGAGCCAGGAGTAACCTCTGAGTGCAGCTGGATAAGGCCCCAAAGCAAAGCAAAACAAACAAAACAAACTAAAAGTTTGAGTGCAGAAACGTAAGGTCTGACATACAACTTCAAATCTGGGGCATTAATGACAGAATACTTTTTCTTTAAAGTTAGCATTCTCATATATAATAGCAGTAGCTATTGTCTTTCCTTGAAAATGTCATATGTTTACCAATCTGCCAAGTAAATTTACCCTTTCCTCTTTGTTTTTATGGTTATTCTGTATTAAATGTAAAAGTTCCTTAAAAGCTGCTTAGTAAAATACTTTATGTGCAATTTTATTTATGGAAGATATCTACCTTTAAATATATTTAATGAGCTTTGTGAGAGTGACTTTAAAAATGGCTCTGAAATTTTTAATTTCTTTTCTTAGGAATAATGTGTTCTTGGTGTGACTTCCCTTTCTTTGTTATTTGGAGACATTGCATGCATTTTACCAAGTCATCAATTCCTACTTGTAATGCTACCTTCAGTTTCATGCATGCATAGTTTTATAAAAGTGGGAAAAGTTTTCTATGCTTCAGGGACTGTGCTGTGAAAGCAGTCTCCAACCTATATGCAGAGAGTATATCCAACAAATGGTGCTGTCAGATTTTTCCTTTGCCTTTGTTTTGACACGATAGAATCCCTTACAAATATGTCGATTCAAACCAGCATGCTGCATACTAACTCATAACAGTATTCACATGTTAGCACAAACACACACACACACACATACACATACACACACACACACACAGAATGGCACATCATGTGGATTATTCTGAAGTGAAATCTTAGTGATGAGACCAGAACAGAAAACTAGCCATCAATTATCTTGATATTCTGAAGGTCATAGATGAGGGTAGATGTTTGTCTCTTGCTGTGAGATAGCAAATTTGCTATCTCACTATATGATTTTAGTTTGATGACAGATGCTATAGGAATAATATATAACTTTGTGATTTGTTCTGATATCCTCAGGGTAAAAATTAATCTATGTAGAATTGAATAACATTGTGGTTGTATTCATTAATTGAAGTTTTTGTGCTTTGTACTTTATTTCAGGGTGTCATGCCTGAACAGACATAGAATAGCAATTATTTTCAGCAAACCGAGACTGACTTGCAGTATTCATAGCATGTGGTGAGGTGCTGACATATAGGAAAGAAAAAATCGGGCTTGCAGACTGGATTTTAACTTGAAATATATTTGCCATCTTTGGAAACCAATGATATCTTACATGTGTTTTATTCTAACTTTTTATGCACATGTATTGTCTGTAAATATGATGGAATTAATATAGACATGTTGATGACAATTGTAAGACAAGCAATCATTCATTTATTTTTCTCTGATGTAGCAATTGTTCCATTTTAAAACTAAAAATTTATTTTATCTTTTGCTTTGAGGTTAGAAATAGAAGATACAAATGCTTGTTCTTATACCATTCTGCTTCTTCTACATTTGATCTGACTGCTGGGGATACTTTCTTTTCCTGCTAAGGACACCCTCTCTGCTAGTGTCCTAAAGAAACATGATATTAAGTAATTTCTGCATCATTGCAAAACTTTAATTTTTCTTTAACCTGCATGGAAATCTTGAAATTATTTACTTAACATTTTATTTTGGGTTAGGTTAGTGTTAGCATCAGACTTAGACTTAGAATTAGGTTGAGGATTATGGTTAGATTTAGTGTTAGGTTTAGGTTTAGGGTTAAGGTTAGGGTTAACTTTAGATTTAGGATTATGCTTAGTGTTAATTTTAGGATTAATGTTAGTGTTAGGTTTAGGATTATTGTTGGTGTAGGGATATAATTAGGTTTAATGATACTGTTACTATAGGGTAAGGTTTAGGTTATTTTTATGGTTAACTTAGGGATAGGATTAGTGTAAGTGTGGTCACTTTATGGTATGGTTGATATTTGGGTAAGAATTAGTGTTAGATAAGTGTAAATTTGGGAGGTTAGGTGGATGTAAGATTTAGGTTAGTTTTTTTTAAATTTAATCACCATGTTTACAAAACTTTTCATACTGGGGTTTCAATCATATAATGTACACCACCCTTCAACAGTGTATTTGACCCACCATCAATGTCCCTCCATTTCCCTCCTCCACCCCAACCCCCTGCCAGACTCACAGACAGGCATTCTGCTACTCTCAAAACTATCACTGTTTTGGTAGTTGCCGTTGTGGTTAGTGTTTTAGATGCACTTAGCACTCTTTGTAACAAGCTTTATGTCAAGACTTGGTCCTCTTGGTATTAAGCTCTATAGTCTCTGGATATGATTGCCTTACTGTCTTTTATTTTTCTTATATTCCATAGATGAGTGAAACTATTGTATGTTTATCGCTCTTCCTCTGCATCATTTTATTCAGCAGAATAGTCTACATGTCCATCCATATATAGGCAAATTTAATTTATGTCTTCTTTTTCCCTGATAGCTACATAGTATTTCATTGTGAAGATGTACCACAGTTTTTTTTTAGCCACTCGTCTGTTGTTGGGCACTTGGGTTGTTTCCAGATTTTGGCTATTGTAAATAGTGCTGCCATAAATATGTGGGGCAAAAGGCATTTTTTTTTTATTGTGTTTGTGTTCCTAGGGTATATCCCTAGAAGTGATATTGCTGAATCACATAGTAGCTAAATTTCCAGCTTTTTGAGGAATCTCTATATTGTTTTCCAGAGAGCTTGGACTAGATGGCATTCTCAGTAGCACTGAATGAGAAATAACTTCTTCCAGCATTTTGCCAGCACTGGTTGTTCTTATTCTTTGTGATGTATGCCAGTCTCTGAGTCTCTGTGGCCTTACCTCCTTGCTATATCTCCGGCCCCTTTAATTCTTGATTTGACATTGCCTGAGTTTTTGTTTTGGGGGAAGACTTTTAATTATCATTTTGATATCCTCAGTAGTGATAGGTCTATTCAGATATGCCCTAACATCTTGATTTAGCTTTGGGAAAATATGGCAGTCCAAACATTTATCCATTTCTTCCAGGTTCTCATATTGTGTGGCATAGAATTTCTCAAAGTATTCTCTAATTACCATTTTAATTTCTGTAGTGTCTATAGTAATCTCCCCTTTTTATTTATAATTTGGTTTATTAAATTTCTCTCCCTTTCTAAGTTTGGCTAATGGTTTGTCAATCTTATTTTTTCAAAGAACCAACTCTTTCATTGACCTTTCAGATTGCTTTTTGTATTTCTAGTTAATTAATTGCCACTCTAAGCTTTATTATTTGCTTCAACTTGCCTATTTTTGGTTCATTTTTTTAATTTTTAAGCTGTGCCAATAAATTATTTCTGTAGGCCCCTTCTTTCTTCCTGATGTGTGCTTATAAAACTATAAATTTTCCTCTTAGTACCATGTCCCACATGCCATGTCCCACAAATTCTGATAATTTGTGTCTTAATTCTCATTTATTTCAAGGAATCTTTTGATTTTCTCTTTGATTTTAACCCTGATCCACTGTTTGTTCAGTAGGAAATTGTTTAAGTAGTAAGTTGTTTAAGCAGGTGCTAAAATACTTTCTCTGTGTTTGTTTGTAATTCACCTATAATTTCAGGTGTGATGATCGGAGACAGTGTTTCTTATAATTTCTATTCTATTGATTCTATGGAGGTATGTTTTATGGCCCAGTATATCGACTCTCTTGGAGAATGACCCATGTACATAGGATAAGAATGTGTATCCAGTTTTTGGGAATGGAGAGCCCTATGTGTGTGTATATACACACACACACACATACACACACACACACACACACACACATATATATATATTTACACTAAGCTCTCTTTCATTTCTTCCTTCAAAGCTTATCTATTTTTCTTGGGTTTAGCATGATTGTCCGATAAAAGCATGATAGGGAAGTGTTTAGGTCTCCTACTATTATTGTGTTGCTATTGATTTCTTTCTTCAGATTAGTCACCACTTGTTTTTAAATATTTTGCTGATCTCTCATTGGTGTATATATATGCTTATGACTGTCATTTCTTCCTGGTGCACATATCCCTTGATTATCAAGAAGTGTCCATCTCTGTTCCTTATCAACTTTTTAAGCATAGACTCTCAGTCATCTGATATAAATATGTTTTGTCCAGCTTTTTGAAGGGAGGTTGTTTATTGAATGATTGTTCTCCAACCTTTGACTTTGAGCTATGTTTGCTCTGACTATTTAAATGTGATTGTTGAGGCAGCAGAACATTAAATTCAACATTATGGTCCATGTAGTATTTGGTTGCATGCATTCTTTAGCTCTGGGAGATTTTCTGCAATAATGTCTTTGTTGATTTTTAAAGGAGATTTTCTTCTTGGGCCTCTCAGACTCCGATGATTCTTATGTCATTTCTATTGAGTTTATCACAGACCTCTATTTTTAACTGCTCACATTTTTAGATCATTTTACATTGTCTGATTATTTGTTTTAAGGCTCTTTTCCAGGTTCTTCTGTTGTATGGAGTTGTTATGTATCTCATCTTCTAGCTCACTTACTCTGTCTTCAGCAGCTATTACTCTGTTAGTAAGCCTTTCCAGTGATGTTTCCTTTATTTTTTGAGGGGGGGTTTGGGCCACACCCATTTGACGCTCAGGGGTTACTCCTGGCTATGAGCTCAGAAATCGCCCCTGGCTGAGGGCGGGGAAACCATATGGGAGGCCAGGGGATCCAACTATGGTTCGTCCTGGGCTAGAGCTTGCAAGACCTTACCTTTTGCCTTACCTCTAGCGCCACCTCTCCGGCCCGATGTTTTCATTTTGGTTACCAATTTTTTTAGCTGTGATATTTAATTTTGGAGTTTTCTTATTTCTACTTTCATGTCCTCTTCTTTCTTATTTGTGATTCATTCAGTTTGTTCATGGACTCCGATTTCCTTGAATATCCTCCAAATTTTCTCTCTAAATCTTTCTCAGAAAGTCTATGAGGTAGCTGGCTCTTGTTGGGTCTTCATATCCATCATCTTTATTCTCTAAGCAAGGTTGTGTTCTGTATTGCTTTCAGATAGTGTCCTTGCAGTGTTCTATTTTTCTTCTTCTATGTGTTGTGCAGGTATACATTGATTAGTGGATAAGCACACTTTCAGAGAGAAATGGAGTGGCTGCATTCCTCTGCCTTTTTTTTTTTTTTTTTGTCTATGAGCAGAAAAAGCCTGTGTTCTCTCCGTGGAGGAGGTGCTTCATCTCTCAGTTTAAATTTTTTCTTTGGAGGAGGGGAGATTCAGTCCTCTGTTTCTCAGTGTATCTTCCAGCCTTAGCCCATTATGGGGTTCCTGCTGCTTTTGTCTCTTTGGTCAGGTGTAGTCTGTGTTCTATTTCTTTAATCTTAAATTAAGCAAATTCGGTCTCCATTGCTTTCTGAAGGCAACCGTTTTCTCATTCTCCTTCCTCTCTTAGTGAATTCTAGCCTTTCTTCAGGTTCTTATTCTTTTATTTTCTAAACATGAAAATTTAAAAAAGTCTTAAACATTTGTTATCTTTTTTTTTTTCTCTTGCTCTATCAATGCCACACACTTCCGTGGCTTTTTTTTTGTTCAAGGCCTTATTTCAGGCCTCTTTCAGTTAAATTGTGCTTTTATTTGTTGCAATTTCTAAGTCAGTCCCATATTTTTATACTGGGTTTATAGAATCTATGTTAATAGACTACTCATCTTTTGCCTAAACTCAATAAAAATATTCTTTAAATATAACTAAATTTATAGTTCAGTAGGATTTAATTTATCTTTTCTATGCTGTTAAAACAATAAAATTTAAGTTATGTATTATTGCCATGTACCTAACAATGTTCTAAGTTTTTGCATATATTGTTTCACTTTAATATACTTAGCTGCTCATTGTTATTTTTTAACTTTCTAGTCACATTAAATTATAATCTTGTTGATATTTTGGTTACAAATTCTATCTAATCTATCTCTTTTTTATGGTATCATCAGCTATAGTTAATATTGGTGTTGATTCAGCTTTCAACTAGTTTATGTTGCTCTAGACCTTCCTCCACAAAATTGTAAGTGCTTCTATATACTTGGCAGGGATTATTTTTCCTAAAACTTTGATTTGATTATAATCTCACTTTTAGGTATTAAGAACCTTATGCTTTCAATTGTTTCTGTTGCATTCTCCAGAGTTCTCATATATTTAAAGCTACTACCTATATATTCAAACTTATTTTCCCCTGCATGCCATGAAAGCCATAGTCAAACTAATTTCTTCTATTACCTTTTCAATTTTCAAAGCTATTTTTTCCCAACCAGGTTGCTATGATTGACTCATTTTTCAGGTGTGAATGCCACTAATCTTCTTCCTCACTGTCATATTTACATACAAAAATGTAATACAATGCCATAGCTGTGCTCAAATACTACTTCGTACTTTCATAAGTACCTTAATAAAAGGAATGTTCTTTTTTATTTTTTTAAATTTCATGGAGCATTTGTTTGTAGCACTCACATAAAATCTATTTTACTGCCTTGTTTGTGACCATTTTTTAATGTTTCTTTTCTTTCTACAAGGCTGTAAACCTCTGGGAGATACACAGCTTTCACATTTGCCATGTATTCCCTTTGGCATAGGAGATACTTTTATAGTAGGAACCCTTAGAAAATATATGACAGGAGAAATAAATGAAAAATAAATCCTTTCTATAACTGTATTCATTTTTAAAAAAATTCTTAATTTTGGAGGTATGGTTCACTTTTTGAATGCAATAAAGCAGAAGTGTTATCCAGCAGAAAAAAATAAAATATGGGCATATTTGTGTGTAAAGAAGAACATATCTGGATCCCCAGATGACAATCCAGGTTAAGCAATTTCAGATTCTCTCTATTCATATATTTTATGGTCTGTCATTAGGTAGCATAATGATGGGAATCCTGTTAGTAGGAGTCCTTTCACATTTTTGTGTAGTGGCTTCCAACTATAAACAACACTGTATTTACCTCAGTGGATTGTGAACAATGATATATAAATACATGCATACGTATTTATTAGTACAAATATTAAGGCTCAGGTATAAAGGAGAGTTGTAGTGAAAAATAATATGGAAATTATAAAGACTCCAACTATATTACCTTATGGTACAATGATCTTTACATTATGAGCAGATGGAAAGAATAGTTTTGTTCAAAATGAGGACACTTTTTATTGCTTATTATAAATAAAAATTATGTTCATTTTATAATTTTTCTTTTGAGGGCTTTTAATAAAAGAAGGAAAAAGACATCAATTATATTGGTGACTGTATCAGGACTATATGAAAATATTTATTCTTAATCAATAAGTGGTTCTCACTTTGTTTTCTGGAGAAAATTGTAATGATATTGAGTATAGTCTGAGAATGATCCTCCTCTCCCAAACATTTAGGGGGATTAAAACAGAAAATAAGGAAAGTAGAAGAAAAATTTGCCTGACTTTTCTAACTCTGAGGATAATCAACTGTTGCTATCATAGTTTATATTAAGTTTCTCGTTATCACTAGTTACATATGTGATATTTTATTGATTTTTTATAGGTAGGCATATATAGAGGGATTCTAGTACTCTAAGAAGCCATATATTCACATTATTGTGACTAACTTAATATGTTATATAACATACATGTCAGCAGACATGTACTTTTCATAGAATTATACTAATAGACTACAATCATTCAGGTTGTGTTTATGTATATATAAGGCATATTTTATTACATTTTATAGCCTATAAAATAAAATCATAATGCAAATTTTACCTATTTGATAAAGAACTTGGAAATGGACTAAAGCCATTAATGAACTGCAGTTACTCTTTGATAGAAATACCTTTTGCTTTCTGATGTAATAGGCATATGAAGGAGTTCATGATATCTTACAAGTTTTTAGGAACATCTATCTCACTGTTTCATCTCTTCTTTTAACTACAACACTTGAAAAGAAAGATATAATTTTTTTCTTCTGCTATTTTATAAAGGTGTAACTATTAAGCATACTCCAAGATGTGTATTTTTCTTTCTTTCTTTTTGTTAAAGATGTATATTTTTGAGATTTAGCTTCTTCTCTAGAATTCGGAGCTTTTTTAAAGCTATGATATTGATTCCCAAAGATTTGTGCTGCGATTCTAATACTATGAAAAGCACTCTAATTTTATTCATAATGTTTGTAGGAATTATATTATTCCATCTATTTCTTCATGACAGCTGAGACATTCTAATTTCTATTAGCTTTAAATCTGTTTACGAAGTAATAGTTATCTTTAGAAACTTTGAATATTGAGAATTTCATATAAAAGACTGGGGTATTAATGATAAAATTACAAGCTTCAGTTTGGACTTTAGTAGATTAAAATGACAAATTTCATTTTATTTTAGAAGAAAATGCTTTTCAAATCTACCTACTTAAACATCTTATGCAGCTTATGCGTCTGCATAAATAGTTGGCCTGCTGACTTGATCCTTCATTTCATTATTTGAAGTTAAAATGCAGGCCAGTTTTTATCTACTTATCTTAATCTCATTTTAAAATTGATATTAAAAGCACATAAAATTAATTGCATTTGTTAGATAGCAATACTTATATAATTTTGACCCTTTAAAAATGTAAAGCTGCACATGTTTGTTATTCCTATTCTTCCTGCTTATTTTCATAGGATTTCACTTATATTTTAGTTCGATAGAAATGAATAAATTTACACATCAATCCCCTAACTTCCCAGAGGTAAATACAATGGTAAAATGATTTATTTCAAACAATATAAATATATTGCATAAATATATGCATGGACACTATTGTTGTTATGCTTGAAATTATCTAAATCAAAAGCTTTTTAGAGCAGAACATTGTGTATTTGATAGTATTCGTGAAAGATTTTTAAAATGCACTGATGCAGCATGTCAATTCTTACACAGTTAGTTAAATTCTGGAAAATAAGTTCAGTTTGGCAATCAGAAAAATTTTCAATTATAAAAGGCATCCTTGTTGGGGCCAGAGAGAGCACAGCAGTAGGGTGTTTGCCTTGCATGCAGCTGATCCAGGACAGATGGTTTGAATCCTTGCAACAAATATGGTCCCCCATGTCTGCCAGGAGCAGTTTCTGAGCACACAGCCAGGAGGAACCCCTGAGCACCACTGGGTGTGACCCAAAAACCAAAAATAAATAAATAAATAAATAAAAAAGACATCCTTGTTATGCTTCATGTGCAATATACACATTGACATTTTTTAACATAGCTTAATCATATACAACATTTTCTTTAAAATCCTGGTCTATGTATTTTATAAATTTTTCAGCATTCATTTTTAATCCAATTATATTCTCAAAATACTTATGAAAATTCAATATAAAATTAAGTACAGAAATAAATTGTTCAGCTGTCTTTACTTACAATTTTTTCTCAATATTTTGATTGGTGATGTTTGGGGATTGTTCTTGGCTCTGTGCTCTTTGCTTCACTCTTGGGACCCTGTGATGTAGGATACCAAAGCCAGGTCTCCAGCATGCAAAGCTTATAATTTTTATCTTTTCACTTATTCTTATCCTATCAAAATTATGTTTTATTAAAAAGTTAACAATAGGAAAGAGGCATTGTACTTATTTTTTAAGTATTGATGATACTGCACAACTATTTTCTTAATTAATATCTTTATTTATACACTATGTTTGTAGTTATATTTCAGTTATATAAAAGGACACCCCCTTCACCAGTGCAATGTTCATACCACCAATGCCCTGCATTTCCCTCTTCCTACATCCCCTGCCTGTATTCGAGACAAACATTCTATTTTTCTTCCTCACACCATTGTCATGATAGTTGTTTTTGTAGTTATTTCTCTAACTAAACTCACCACTCTGTGGTAAGCTTCACACGGGAAGCTGGTCCTTCCAGTCCTTCTCTATTATCTGTATATTATTATAATAATGTTTTCATTTTTCTTAAAACCCATAGATGAGTTCTATGTCTATCTCCTTCTGACATATTTCACTCAACATAACAGATTCCATGTACATTCACGTATAGGAAAATTTTATGACTTTGTTTTTGTGATGGCTGCATAGTATTCCATTGTGTATTTGTACCACAGTTTCTTTAGCCACTCATCTGTTGTCAGGTATTTGCCCAGACTATTTTTCATTATTAAGTTATGAACATAACAATATAAATGATGTAAACAATATAATATTTATAGTTTCCTTAGACCACTTACTGTTAGGCACCTGCTTACATTTAAGAAACTCAGAAAACCAAGCGTAGGTTTCTGAATTTTAGCTAATTAATTATAAATATATGTTTGTATATATGTATATATATATTTATATATATATATAATTCCTGGTAATATTCTCTAATTTTTTCCATCACCCAGTCTGTGCTTGCTCAAGACAATGCAGGTATACACAGCCTAGGTCACTGTAACAGGGCAGATAAAGTTGGTACAATAGAGCTACATGACATTACTTGATTTCAGTAAGTAATACAACTCCAAAAATAACCTATTTGGGGCCCGGAGAGATAGCACAGTGGCGTTTGCCTTGCAAGCAGCCGATCCAGGACCAAAGGTGGTTGGTTCAAATCCTGGTGTCCCATATGGTCCCCCGTGCCTGCCAGGAGCTATTTCTGAGCAGACAGCCAGGAGTAACCCCTGAGCAATGTCGGGTTGGGTGTGGCCCAAAAACAAAAAATAAATAAATAAATACATAAGTACATAATAAATAAGATAACCTATTTGGAACAATCATAGTGCCTCAGTAACACATGTCAAAAAACAGACTTTGATGAATGGTGTTGCAGCCCTAAACCACATACTAAAACTCTGTAATTACAATGATAATATAAAAGTATATACAATCTCATCACTAGTGTTAGTGGCTTTTATAATTAATAAATAGACAATGCACATAATTTCTATTCATGCTTTTTAAATGTTTCTGGTTGCTGCCATCAGCATGGATGTAAGCAGGAAGGCCTGATGAGTCTGGTGATCATCGCCTCTACAAGGTGGAGGCATTCTCTGGGGGTGATTATCTGTGGATAACTGCACCACCTGGCGTTACCATATTGCTAGTCTAAAAATTCATTAATGTGGCAAAAAAACATGTCCATTTGTGCTGGAATAGAATTAGCTATTTAGAATATTAAACAGTGATGGTATCTCTGGTAGTGATTTATTCACACCCAAACCAATTGAAAGTCATCCTTAAATTGAAATACTCTGTCATTTAAATAACTTCTTAAGTTCAAGATAAAAAAAATAGAGCCAATGAGTATTCATAGAATTTTTGTAGAAGCATTTGCCTTACAGTCAAAGTGCTAAACTTGCTAGATTTTAGATGGTTTGGGAAGTGGTTTGCTTTGAAAGATGAGTGATCTGATTTAGAAAATGTTGGCTACAAATTCAGCATTTTTTAAAAAAAAACGAACTTGCAAATTAAAGTTTAAACATATGGGGCATTTTTATTCGCTCATTTTTGTTTATTACAAAACTGCCTTTTAAGGCATTTGAAAAAAAGAAAGAAAATTACATCTGTAGTCATCAAACCTGTACATTTCCTCACATATTTTTATGTTAGCACAGAACAAGTTTTTTAAAGTTGACTAATTTTGAAAAAAATAATTATGATGAGATATTTATACCAGGAATACACATACCTATTCTAGACTAAATATTTTACAATTAAGTCTTTTATAAATAAACACCATTTTATATATATTTTGTTAATGGATATGAAAAATTACAAATTTTTTAATATCTTACAAAATGGCTCAAGTCAAGGTGATACATTCCTGTGTGTATATATACTTTCAAAAATATCAGTTTTATTTTTTTTTCCTGTTTAGAGGCTAATGATTTACTTTACATTGATTGAAAAATTGCTATTTTCTTCTTTGATGACATTTAGAAATTATTAAAGGGATGAATCTATTTCTAAAACATATATTTTTAAGAAAATTGGTGATTAACAAAGATGAAATGATGTATATTATTTATACAATTTATTTATCTTTGTTCACGTTAGTACTTAGGGGATATTCCTTTTGCTGTGATTTTAGAAGTATTCCCCCCCACCCAATAGAAGTATCTCCGAGTCATGCTCAGGGCACCTTGCAGTGCTGGGGGTCACACCCAGTTTATTATATAGAGATTTTCCACTTACCCTTTTAACTCTCTCTTTGATCCCATTTTTTTTGTTTTCAAATAAAATTATTTTTGTTTTCAAATATAATTATATTTAAATTATAAAGTTTAAATTTTGTTTTCAAATAAAATTAGAAATTATTTGCTTAACTTAAATTTTTCTTTATTTCTTTTGATTTCATTTTTGCTTTTGTATTTTTTGTTGTTTTGGACCACACCCGATGATGCTCAGAGGTTACAAAATCCTGGCTATGCGCTCAGAAATCGCTCCTGGCTTGGGGGAACCATATGAAATGTCAGGGGATCGAACCGCGGTCTGTCCTAGGCTAGCGCCGGCAAGGCAGACACCTTACCGTTCCACATCACCACTCTGGCTCCTTTATTCCTTTTGATTTTGACAAAATTATTGAAAGCATATTTGGTTTGAATTTGAATATCAAAGTTATATTTAATCAAATATTCAGAAACAAACATCTTGAAATCCAATACTGCAGTTAAAATATTGTTCTGTTAACATGTATTATTAAACTAACATTTAACATCTATTATATACATGTACATTGTATTTTAATTATATAGGAAGCACACAAACAGTCACATACACAGTTTATTTCCTCCAGGTCTAATTTTTAGAAAAATAAAATCCATGTTCAAAAAGTACTATTGATTTTTGGTATATGACAGTCACATAAAATATATTAGTAATTTTATAGCATTAAATCATTAATATTTTATTGTGAAAAGTAAAGAGTTATTTCTCTTATCTGAATACAATAAAATTTATCTCTCCTGTGGGTTATATTGTTATTCAAAATTACAGATTCTAACTTTGTGTTGGAAAAAGTAAGTATAGTCAGTAGAAAGCAGTTTATAATTTCATGTCCTTTTCAGATTCATGCTCTGCTTGAAACTCTTAGTTTATGGTCTTTTCCCTTTATGACAGTACTGACTTGAATGCGTTCTATGAAATGCTACATTGTGCAAAAACAGATATGCTAAGCTTTGTGAAGATCATATAATCTGTAGGTTCTACCTCGCAAGTTTTCCCTCACCGTACATCTCCGTTCATGGTGAACATCAGAGACCAAGGACAGCTCCAAATGTATGTTACATTTCCTTAGTGGCGTAATTTTACTTATTTGAAAAGATAACAGCGTATTGTGCACACGCGTTTATGTTTCTTAAGGACTGTGCTAAAAGATATATATTTTTTCTTTCTCCTCATCAAATCATGCATCTCAGAAAGTATAGGTGCATCGAGTTTCGTGACATCGAATGAAACAAAATGTGTTGACATTGTTGTTTGTCACTCAGCTTTATTCATTTTAATGCCAAAATGTACCTGTTTGATCAGCAAAGATTGAGATCATCACACTCAGAATTTAGAATCTAATACCAATACAGAAATGATTTTAAAGGAACAAGGTGAAAGGCTCATGATTTAAGCACAAGTGTTTAATGAGCAACATGGAATTAGAGTAACTTCAAAATAGTGAAAAACTCTCCCAGGGGAATTGAAAATTAACTCAGACTACATATCTTAATTATAATAAATGCCAGCGAGAGAAAAAGAACAATTCTGAGATTTTAACAAAATTAGCCAAGCTACACCTAACAAGTGAATAGAAGACTTTAGCACATAATAGAAGACTTTCACACATCATTTTGGCAGGGAAGTAGAAAAACAAAAGATAAGCATTAGGCCTGGAAAGTTTGGAGAATTAAAACCTCCATGGTGTTCATCTGTGAGATTGAAACACATTTTTCATAAATATTTTTTATTTTCAAAAATGATGCATTATATTTTCATTTTAGATACTGAGACATGATGCTAATTAATTTCCTTAATGTTAGCTTCTAAATAGTTTACTTATTCAATCAAATTCATCTGTGAAATTGAAACACATTTTTCATAAATATTTTTTATTTTCAAAAATGATGCATTATATTTTCATTTTAGATTCTGAGACATGATGTTAATTTCCTTAATGTTAGCTTCTAAATAGTTTACTTATTAAGTCAAATTATATAGAAAATATTAATATAAATAATCCACATAAAGTATTAGGAAATATGTTTGCAAAAATATCAAGGTTTTTTGAAGGGAGGGAGGGCTTGTAAACCTTATCCATTTTTTGGATTTTTTGTTTGTTTATTTTGTTTTTGGGCCTCATCTGGCTGTGCCCAGAGTTTACTCTGAGCTCTGTTCTCAGAAATTAGGCTTGGAGGACTCAGGGGACTATATGGAATACTGGTGATCGAATCTGGATTAGCTGTATTACAGGCAAACATCATATCTCCTGTACTTTTTGTTTGACCCCTGTGAATCTTATCTTAAATAGATATAGTATATTAGCACAAAAGGAACAACTTCTGATATCTTGTTCATTATGCAAATTGCTTCTGTTATTTTTAAATATAATTTCTTGTTCATTATATATTATTTTCAGGTTATTGTCAATAATGTACAGAGCAAGTACTCATATGAATAAAATACTTAAACTATAGACTTTTTCTTAAGCTGTTCAAGGTCTAATAACAAGTCAATATTTACAATCCTCCAATTACATGGGGCATGTTCTGTGTAGGGGAGAGTAATGGTACCTATTTATTCCTGGAAGTTTAAGATAACTGTATAGTAGTTAGAAGGTTTAGTCACAACTTGAAGGGTCACTGAAGAGAGGTTACCTAATTGTACTTAAAAACGTGTACAACAACAGAAATTCACATTTTCTACCAGAGTTTTATCATTTGAAACTTACAAGCATCTTAGTGAGTAAACATTAGGATCTTCAGGTGTGCCATAAATCCTAATTTTTGATTCATATTAAAAAAAGAAGTTTTTGGTTTGTATAGTTAAAAAAATTAATGGTAGTTTTTAATAGTGTTACTTTTTAGGAAATTGGTTTAAGGTTCAGACTCCAAATATTTTAAACTTTTGACCTAAACTTAGTTGGAAAAGTGTCTTACCAGTAAATACAAGATAGGTGCCTGAATCCCTCTACTTAACATGTACTATGTATGCTCACACCTTGCTACTCACTCTGCACTCAGCTTCTATTTTCTTACTCCATGGCTTTCCTTGGGTGATGTCATATGCCTTTATAACTTAACTCACTAAGTATATGCGTATGTCCCCCAATTCTTTTTTTGTATTTTTTGGTTTTTGGGCCACACCCGGCAGTGCTCAGGCGTAGCTCCAGGCTCTGAGTTCAGAAATAGCTCCTGGCACGCTTTGGAGACCATATGGGATGCCAGGATTCTGGTAGGCGGTGTGCCAAACAAATGCCCTACCGCTGTGTTTATCTCTCTGGTCCTTATGTCCCCAGTTCTACCTTTGGATCGCCTTAGCTGTTTCTGAATATGAAACTTGCATGTCAGAGTTTATACTAGAAATATTTACTTGAGGTCCCCAGACATAGTTAGATATTGGGAAAGTTACATTGTATATATAATATATAATGTCACTAGTTTTATCCCAAAACAGATGTATTTTAAAGGGGAGTGTATATGCGTGTGTTTATCTTTAAATATGTTTCTTTAATGCTTTTTGAAAAATTTGTTCCGAAGTTGTGAACTCCTGAATTTTTGCTTGTCCATGAAATCTTTGTATTATTTCTGATTCCTTAAAGTCTGAATAATAATACTTCTTGGTGGAGATGTATTTTATTAGGTTGGGCTTGTTATTCATTGATTTATTTTTAACTATACCCCATCATTCTTTTCTGACCTGGAGAGTATCATTTGATGGATATAGTATAAATCTTAGTGTTCCTTTGTACAGAGTTCCTTTGTTAATTATGCTTATCTCAATTTTGTCTTTGTCTTTGACTTTTGTCATTTCTGGAGTTATTTTAATTGGGCATATTTTGGTTGAAATCCTTTAGGCTTCTCAGATATTATTTAGTTGACTAGTCATTTTTATTCTGCCTTGATTTTCTATTCATTAGGGCTTTCATTTTTTTTCAGTAACCAACAAGGTTTATTTATTTATTTATTTATTTATTTATTTATTTATTTATTTATTTATTTTGGTAAGTAGGGATATGACAACTGGAATGGTTCTTAGGACCAGGTAACTAGTTTCCATAAGCTCAATGATTATTTTATTGTTTCTCTTGAACCAACCTCTTAGTTCTCTGGTGTGGATTATTTTCAACCATCGCCCCATATTCTTTACTAGAGATTTTCTGCATCTCATCTTAGACCTTACTGATTTTTCTCAATTGTCATTATATTGCTGTTGAGATAATCACTGAATTTTTCAATTTCTCCTCCAAAGTCTTCAGTTCTTTACTTCTGCTTTTTTTCCATTTCTACACTAATACTTGTGGTATCAGTATTTCTTTGAGTTAAATTAAGATTCTAATCATGCTGTTTCTAAAAATCATTTTTTGAGACGCTATTGATCTGATTGTTATTGGTGGAAATCTCTGGTCTACTATCTTCTTTTACCGGGCATGGTGGGGTTCTAGACAACTTGCCCATTGTATCTGCTATGCTTTAAGGATTTTTTGGTAGTTTCTCTTATATATCCTTATTCCTGCATCTGTAGCAGCTCTCTGTGGGATTAGGCTGAGAATTCTCTTTTCCTGGTCTGCTGATCCTCTCCCAGAATTATTTTACTGTTTCTAGTTTGTTATTTTCAAGGTTCAATGTGAATGACAGGGCTACTTACAATGCCATCTTGGCCCTACCTCTCTGGCTATAAATTAAGGGTCTACTATTAGTTATTACTATAAACAGCCACCTTGTGGCTTTTCTGTGTAATTGGTGAACACAAAGATGAATAAAGTACTAATAGCATGAAATCCTTAATTCATGACTCCCCACAGCCTGTGAGTTTAGTGCAGGAGGGATAATTTCATGTGGTGGGAAGTGCAAAGAATAGAGATATCCAGGTGGTTTAGAGTACCTACAAGCAGCAGTGAATGAAATTACATCCTGTTTGGTTTAGGTCCATTCCCAAAGGCTTTGATGATCAGTGTCAGGAAAGCACTGGGTAGATTGTTTTTCAATCTCAAAAACAGTTGAACTGCAGTTTGCGGTATTCACAGGCTCTTGGAAATGCTATGGAAGATGCCAAGGGGAGAAATAAATAATGGTCTGCCAGCTGCTGGGTAAACTGAGTCAATAGAATAAACCTCTTGGGATTACCAGCTGATACAATTCACTGGGCAACAATGAGGAAATAATAATGATTAATTCCTTAAATTCACTACCAATGGACCTATATCTAAAATACTTTTAGTAACTGAATCCATGATTTAAGCAGTGGAAATATTCAAACTGAGAACTTAAAAGCTTTTTCTTAATTTAATTAATATTCTGATACTTTTAAATGAAAAATATCTATTTTCATGATTATAATCTTTATATGAACATGTTTAATTGAAGGTTAATATGCGTTTGTAGTGTTAAAATACTAATTAAAAACTTCGGATTAAATTAAAATTTCTTTTCAGGGTTAGGTCATGATAGATAGGGTATTTATTTCTCCCTCTACATTTGGAATATTTAGTGTACTTTCTACAGAACTACAAAATATGCATGATTTAGTTATATTCAGAGGGAACATGATCTCCTTTTCTGTATATTTGTAAGTATGCTATCACTAATGGGAATAAATTGATATATAATAGTTAAAATAATGAAAAGACCAGTAATTAAAATGCTAATCGTTATTATGTTACATATGCTTTTCATTTACTCTATTGATAGTTTACCATATATGGTTGTAATAAGCTTCAGAGATAGGTGCTATGATTATTGTCCTTTTATAGTAAATAAAATTAAATAATTAAAAATTACATAACTTGGGCCAAGCGATAGCATTTGTTTTGCATGTGGTCGACCCAGGTTCCATCCCTGGCATCCTGCATCATCCCACAAGCCTGCCAGGAGTGATTTCTGAGTGCAGAGCCAGGAGAATATCCTGAGCACCATAAGTTGTGGCCCCAAAACAAAAAAAAAATCACAAAACTATTACATAACTTTAGAGAAGCCACTTCTAAATATTACTACTTCTCTTTATGATATTTCTGAAAAACGTTGAGAAGGAAGCCAAGATGTCAATTAATGGAACACAAACATGTCAGATTTATGACTTCCATATAATAAAGTGGCTTATTTTTATGGGCAATTAAACTTTCTAAGGACAAAACTAGATATTGTCCTGCTAACCTATAAACCTTTTCAAATGGGGGTTGGGCACTGGGAAGAGATACGGTATGAGTGGGCAAAGATCTCTATTCTGAGAAATAATGGTGGACTGAGCCTTGAATTCTAATGCTTCCTTACTTTATTCACAATCAGACATAGCATCCATTCCCAGGATGAAATGAGGCAATAGAAAGAGGTCCAAAGAATAAAACAAATGGAATCCTGTAGGTATATGTAAATGAAATGGCAAGAGTGAAGAACAAGCATTTTTTCCCCAGCAAGTTGCTCAAATGAAGATGCAGGGTTTCTGTACATTGGCATTTTGCACACTGGCAATTTTTATAGCATTTCAGTAAGATGATGAGTATAAGGCATTTAGTACAATGTCTGACTCTTGGAGGTACACAATAAATGGTAACCATTCATATTATCAGTACATATCTGATAAAGAATTTTTCAGGTTTTCTTTCTTTTTTAAAAAACCATATCAGATTCATACCCTTTGTTTTTCTTCCCAAGGAATGTCCAGGAGAGTATATTGAATGTTGATAGTTTCAATAAAATAGAGTTGCCTTATTCTCAACTACCAAAGACCAGACATACAAGAAGCATAGATTTCAAAAAATCATTAATATCTCTTAGCAGCTGCACAGGGAATCGAAGACTGTAACCAAGTGGGAAGGAATCCAGCTGCCAGTAGTTCAGCAGCACTCAAGGTTTGTTCTTTCTAAATAAGCTCAACTAGGTTATCGATAGAGCAAAAGTAATTTTTTTAAAGTAAACCACTGCTTTGTCCACAAACACCTTGTCAACTTCAAAGACTCACTTCTCTGGGAACTAAACAGCTTGAGCAAAATGCTGCCAATTTACAGAAAATTTTAATATTCTTGAAAAGTCTTTGATGATAGCAAATGCCTTTTCACTAAGTTTAAAGGCTATATAATGAATAACCCACAGTTTGGGAAAAAAAAGACAAATAGAAAAAGATACTTTGCAAAAGTACATTTATTTTTTGTGAGTTTCTGGGTCATGAAGCCAGACAAAGGTTTTTAGGGGTTTGTGTAACAGATATATGTGTGCAAAATATGTATATTTAATATGTGAGTATGAAATATGTATGTAAATATAATATGTATATTACATTCTGAGAATGCAAATAAATCTCTATTAACATATACACACAGAGGGACACTACAAAATCGAGAGGCATAGAAAGATATAAAAGGAAGAGCAAGACAGAGAGAGGTAAGAAAGAAAGAATTGAGGGATAAAAGTGAAATCCTTCCTGCTTATTTTGTTGCTCCAGTTTTATCATTTACTGGAAGCCAGGCTCTGTATTATATACCAGAACTGTATTAACTAAGTTCTTGTCTTCCTTGATCACTTTCATGTTCTCAGTGTTTGATGTGATGCCTTATCAAGGCAGGCACTAGTTGATAATTGACCATATAAGCTTAGAAAATAATAGCTAAAATGATATGAAATCAGGTTCATACAGGTTTCTGGCAGTTTATGTTTTTCATTTTTCTGTACCTATTTGATTAAACAGTCAATAACTTAGGGACCAGAGAGATAGTATAATGAATGGTTAAAGCTATTGCCTTGCATGATGTCAACCAACGTTGGATCTCCAGAATCTCATTTGTCTCCTGAGCACTACCAGCAGGGGTTCCTGAGTGCAGTGCTAGAAGTAAGTCCTGAGCAACCAATAAGTGTGGCCCCCAAACCAAAACCAACACCCTAACAAAAAAATTCAGTCTTTGATTACTGACTAAAACTCAGAAAATATACAAATTGCTGAAGACACAGTTAAACTCACAATTCCTAAATTTAATGAAGACAACTTTATGTCAATATTAATGAGTCTTGAAACATCAAATTTCTAATTACTTTTTTTAAGTTTTCTTGATTAAACAGATTTGATAGAGCCTCTCTGTTTGAAGTACTGATAAATGCTTGTTTTTAATGGCTTTGAATGATGATGAGGTGATGACAATATTTTACACATTATTTTGTTTTCCTATGAATTAATAAAAGCACCATCCTTCTGTCTAGTTCTGCAGTAAACCAGTTAAGTTAAACAATAAAGCTCTGGGTTTATTTTCACAGAATCTCACAGGAAAAAAACATAATACCAATAAATTATTCTTTGTTATCCTTTTAGAATCTGCCTGAGTGACAAGCATGGTGCTGGTCACTTGACATGCTTTCCTAATTCTTAACACATACTGCAAAGTTGGGATTATTCTAATTTTACAGTTGAGGAAAACGAAAACCAACTGGTCTTAAAGAGGAGATCTGACATGATTATGACACACAATGATTCACAGAGATAAAGCTAAGACCAGATTTAACTGTAAAGCTATTTATCTCAGCAGGTCTTGCTGTCTATCTTTATGTCTTATAATCATTTCAGAAGAATTGTTTACATTGAAACTATTTTCTTATCCAGAATTCCCAAGATTACTTATTAAAGTAATTATCAGAAAGTTGCCTTTCATACAAGGGATTCAGCAAAAATTAGCTCCCTATCAAAGAAATATCTACTTCACATTGAAGCTTAAATAGCTGAAGATATGAGAACTAAATATTTGAAGGTGAAAAAATATAACAGTAAAAATATAGCATTTATACAAAATCATCTATTTCAAGCAAAGACTAGATGAATACTCTAAATATTTTGATTGTTGTTAAAGTTATATTTTAAATTATGTGCCTCAGACTTTGAAAGCATTGCTTTTATTCTTTGATCTTTCCTGCTTTTCATTCACAAGAGAGGTATTTTTTATGGGCCAGTGAAGCTTATATACCATTGAGTGACATTTAAATACTATAGTCATTTCATGTGAGGAGAATTAATCTCTTCAAGGAGATGACTAGTTTCTTCACCTGTTTCTGGTTCCATCACTGAATATTGCCACTCACATTTGCTGCTTGAAGGAACACAGCCTTCAGCAGTATTTTAAATCTTCATTAGAAAAACATTTCTATTAAGATGCAATGTGATAATTTTTTCTAGAACCACCTTTATGTCATTGTGTGGCAATTAGCAAATGTTTATGTTTTGTCAATTTTTGCTTGCTTTCTTGGGTTATGAAAAGATAACATGTGATAATGAGTAAAAATGATTTTAAAAATGCTATGGTAAACAGAAAAAATATGCCAAAAGATGTTTATGAAATGGAAATGTAGTCTTTACATTTAATTAAAATTTTTAAATGAGTTTAGACTTCAACTCAGGGTACACCTTTGAAAATATTGACTTGATTTGGCTGGGGGTTAGTTTTGTCTCAGGAATCTTTTTCTCTTTTTAAGTTGAGCTCTCTGACTTTTTTCTTTCTTCAGGCAGTGTCACACATGCTGGTTAAATGTGCGATTTTTCTTTCTTTACCTGTCATTCTCTTTTATTCCATCCACCCTTTTGAAGTTTTATTATTGGCTTTTCAGCAACAATACATCCAGTACTAATGGCTAAACAGACTTGAATATAAACATTTGGGTACTTCTCAGAGATTTTGTCTTTAGTCCTGTTAACCCTGACCAATGGCAAAGGTCCATGGCATCCAGTAAATTGCTCTATAAAAATATCAGTTTAATCATTGGTTGGAAACTGAAATTACATTTGATCCATGGACTTGTTTTAGATTTCTATAGTGGGGATCAAACCACTGTACTGTTTTAATTGGAATTAAATTGGCATTTAAGTTGGGTCCTTCACCATTGGACCCCCTGAGATTTCTATCTGCTTAGTTGTCTTTAGTATTTTTGTTTTTTTTTTTTTTGTTTTTTTTTTGGCCACACCCAGCAGCATTCAGGGGTTACTCCTGGCTCTGTGCTCAGAAATAGCCCCTGGCAGGCTGGGGGATCATATGGGATGGCGAGGATCAAACCCAGGTCCTTCCTGGGTAGGTGGCATGCAAGGGAAATGCCCTACTGCTGTGCTGTCGCTCTGGCCCTGTCTTTTAGTATTTTATAATCACAGTTTTATAACTGTGATGACTAAGGTCTGTTGAGAAATTTTCATATAACATAGGTGGTTAGATTAAAAACAGAGAGGAGAGAGAAAAGAGATTTCAGCTTGGTGCCGAAAACCCCAGAGGAAATTCAGATTCAACATGAACTATATTTCTTTGTTAGTTTTCAGCTTTTAGATAAATGACAGCTGTAGAATGTTTGATGCAGAATGGAGCGAGATGACGGGAGCCAACCCAATTATTATAGTAAGAGACTAAAACAATAGAGTAGGCAAGTATTCTCTGTTGGAAGCAGGTAAGACTAGTAGATCTGCTCCTGACAGTCAGTACACCAGGTTGCACAAATTATAGGCTTTTACCAAGAGAATTTTGGAGGAGATTAAGGTTTTAATATGAATTCCTTCTGGTGACAATTATCTGTTTGAAGAAACTGTATGATACCTTACAGAGAGAGGGCACCCAGTACAGGTCACTGACTAAACTTTAGTCGTTTGGATGTGCTTGAACCATTCTGTGTAGCAAAATGCCTCTTTCTGAAGGACTTCAATGGAAGTAGGCATTTTTACAGAAGGAAAGTAGGAGTGCACAAAATGACTTAAGAGTTTAATTTTGCACATTTAGCATAGTCCAAAGAAACACACACAATGCATTTTATTTACATTGATATTACTAAAAACCTAGTTATTTTCAAAGTAGGAGAATTTTTTATATAGCCAGACTGCCTTCATCCTACCCAAAAGGGAAAAAAAAGACCAACTATAGTTTGTTCTTTTTCTTAGTTTAGAGATTAATATGTGTAATTCTTTGCTGTTAAATTTTTAAATTTATGTATTGTGATTATTTTATGACTTTGCAGTTTACTTTGAAGTATCAATTGTCTTATTTCCTACAGTTTAATAGAATACATGTAATTGACAAGTCAACTAATGAAGTAATGTGTTTTGAATGGGAAAAGGGAATGGATAGACATTGGGTAAAATATATATATCATTTTCCTTATCATAGGTACAAATACCAGGTATGCTTTAAAATAGTGTTGATGAATGTATTAACTTAAAATGCCTCTGAGTATATGGATGTGTGTGTGTGTTTGTGTGTGTGAAAGAGTGAGAGAAACTCAGAGACAGCTTTCTTTCTGCACTGTGTGTTTGTGTGTGTAAAAGAGTGAGAGAAACTCAGAGACAGCTTTCTTTCTGCACTGAACTTTGCCATAGACTTTAATTTTAATTGATTTCTCTTATTCTATTTTAAATTGGTTGATAGTTATTCCATCACTGTATATTTTTAAATATATAGACATAAGTATTTTGATTTTTGTGTGTTAACATTGATTTATAAGATTGTAAATATTTTTTGTTTTAGGGTATAATGTAACCATATCTTGATGAGCGCCAAGGTACTAATATTCTTTATCCACTATTCATATTCCCGTTGCATTCATTCCCACATTACTTGGTAACCTGGTCTGAATCTAAGGGTTTGTTTCACTGGGCATCATCTTACTCCATTCCTTTATAGATAGCCGATTGAGTGAGAAATCTGGTATTTATATTTTATTTTTCTTGTTTTATTTATTTATTTTTTGACCATACCTGCCAGTGCATAGGATTTACTCTCAAGTCCATGCTTAAGGATCACTCCTAGTGGGACCATATGATGTGACAGGGATGACCTAGGTCAGTTGCATGAAAGGCAAACACCATACTCAAGGCATTATATTGTGCCACACCACAGGTATTTATATATATTTTTTTTTACAATGCTTTGCATTACCATTTAATTATGTTAATTCTTCCAGTCCATGAGCAGGGTATATGTGTCCTTTTCCTTCTGTCCTTTTTATTTTCTTGAAGCAGTGTTTGGTAGTTTTCTTTGTATATAGCCTTTCATATCCTTAAAAGTTAAGTTGACTCTGAGGTATTTGATTTTCTGAGGCACAATTGTGAATGGGATTGTTCTTTTTTTTTTATAATTTTTTATTATGAATTATGACAACAAAAGATGCAAAGAAAGAGGATAAGGTAAAGTTACAGTGGAAGGACAATCACCCATAACATAATTATCAGAAGAAGTCCCCTTGCTGATATCTTAACTTTGAATTTTCACCAAAGAAAGTTAAGATAAATAAAACAGAATCCATGTGCAATTACTTTTTCCCTCAAGTCCCCAGATTGTAGCACATTATAATATTTCTTAACAGCACACAAGGCAATCTAAAGCCATCAAACTTACGTAACTCCTTAAACATTAGAGGCATAGTATTTTTTACATTTCCATGTACATGCATATTAGCTTAAGTTAACCTCAAATTTTAAGTGGGTGTGTTTTAAGGATTAGAGTCAAAGGAGCACAGTAAAAACGGTGTTAGAGTGGCAATTGTTGTTTGCATAGGCCCACCAAAATATGAGAGGCATGGAAAGGAATAGCCTTGGCCTAAATACAAAGAGATCCTACCCCTGAAGTTTCCTGGCATAAGACCAGCTCTAGGCCTCAGGAAAGTTATCGTTCGCTCCAAGACATTTTCCTTAGCACCAACACACTTATCACACAGTCTCTGTTGTTGGTCTCATGTTTCTGTATTAAAGATTCTGGAATCTGCATGTCCTACATTGAAGTCATGATGTGGAGTGCCTTTTCGTTTCACCTCACCATGAAAGGGGAATGCAGGAAGCCCTGTCCTGTAAGCAGGTTGTTGTTGTTAAGTCTTCTCAGTGTTAAGGGAAGTCTCTTTTGAGCAGGACGATGTCTGAGCAGTGGTAGGGTCTTCCGTGGTAGAGGATTGCTTCCAGGTGATGTTATAGACAAACCTCACCATAAAGGGGCAATACAGCAAGCCCTGTCCAGTAAACAGGTCATTGTTCTTGTTGTCTTCTCAGTGTTAAGGGATGTCTCTTTTGAGTAGATCGATGTCTGAGCAGCTGTAGGGTCGTCCCTGGTACAGGAATGCCTCCGGGTGATGTTATATACAACCTTGGATGTTTTGTAAATGTCTTCTGTAGATCAAGGGGTAAATGGAGAATGCCCATTCTTCTGAGGCCTGTGCCAGGTCTTTATGTCAATGTTCAGGGTGTAAGGTCTCATTGCACTACAAGATTTGTGAGTTCCCATTTCTATTAGATAAGAACTTATTGGTATGTATAGTATTTTCCTATGTTATTGTGCCTACGCAAACAAGATATAAAGCCACGTGGTGCTATCAGATATATGGGGGCATAAGAACATTTCCAACAAGACCAATGACTTGGTTCAAACATAAGTATTAAACTGAGGGATTCTTTCACACCAAATTCCATATTGAGCAGTTCATAAAGAGAAGATAAAAAACATGGGGGGGGGGATCATCACTGTATAAGAAAGTATTTAGCAAAAGTTATAGCCGTCAAAGAAAACACCCATAAAATGTTGAAAAGATATGTGTCCTTTTTATGCCTTTTAAAATAGTTGGGTGGGTGTTAACTCTAGGGCACCACTTTGGTCTGTGACTTAGGACTCAACAGTACTTAAGTTAGAAAGGGTAAAAAAGGAGTAATGATGATAGGAGTGAAAGAAGTTAAAGAGAAATATGAACTTATGAAGGGGTATGCAAAAGGGCAGAGTACAAAATGGACATTCTGCATACATAAAAACATAATTCAATGATAGTGAGTACTATTAATGTTTCTTGTGAGAGTACTATTAATGTTTCTTGTAAATTTCTTTGAAAATGTAGACTGGACAGAGATTACCAGTGCCAGCCAAACCTCCTCCTGCTAGACTCCCGGCTCCCAGGAAGGAGAGATCCTTCAAGAAGCTGGGAGAACAGAAGTTCAGAGCCCCACCCAGACCCTCCCTAAGGAGCCGCATGGATAGTGGGGGAAGGCCTAGGGTACCTTCAAACTCCACCAAGGGACCCAACTCACCGGCTTGCCCAGGGGTGTGGCCCGGGGAAGCCCTGGAGATCTGGAGCAAGGCGGCAGAGGAGTGCTGGGGTTACCCAAATCCCGCACACCCCCCCCCCCCCCAGGCCTGGCCAAGCAGGCCTCCGGCATGGCGTGGGCCTGCCAAACCTCTTCCTGCTAGACTCCCGGCTCCCAGGAAGGAGAGATCCTTCAAGAAGCTGGGAGAACAGCGGTATTTATATTTTTGATCCTCACTTCTTTTATATATTTTTTTAAATTTTATTTAGCATTATATCTTTTATTTTATTTAGCATGATAATCTGATTAGCAAACCCATTTATGTTGGAGCAAAAGACAAAGTTTTATCTTTATTTTTTATATAGCTAGTAATTTCTACTTTGCATGCAAATATATTTCCTTGAATAACACATCTGTTGTTGAGCTGTTTACAGATCTTGGTTATTTTAAATAGTTTTGTGTGCAAATATTTTAAGAATTATTTATAAATTTTTAAAATATCTACACACTTTTTGGTAGACTCCAAACAGTTTACTGTTTATGCACTAACAATAAATACATATATTCTTGATAGAACATGGTATTTCTGTACTTTTTTGATATAGGTCATGCTTACTGATGTGAGATGCATTGTCATTTTTATTTTTAAAATGTCATGGTCTTATTGTTATTTTTATTTGTGTTTTCTTGATAATAAGCGATGTTGGCATTTTCCCAAAAATATACCTTTGAGTTCTTTGAGATGTATCTCTTGAGCACTATCAAAAAATTTTTGGCTGGTCACATCCAGCAGCACTCAGGGGTTACTCCTGACTCTGTGCTCAGAAATCGTTCCTGGAAGGCATGGGTGACCATATGGAATGTCAAGATTTGCACCACAGTCATCCTGGGTCTGCTGCGTGCAAGGAAAACGCTCTAGCACTGTGCTATCTCTCCGGCCCCCTTTTTCACATTTTTAGATATTTTTGTGTGTTGCTTAGTTTTGTGAGTACTATATATGTGTGTATATACATGTAAGATATTATCACTGTGGATCATATGTTATATGTGAATATATCTACCCTTTCAGTAGAATGCTATTTATTTATTTGTTTGTTTGTTTTCCAGGGGAGAGCGCGAATGCAGTTCCCTACTACCACAAATTATGCAGTAGAGTTTCCTACATTTGGGGAAATCGCAGGGGTCAGCACATCTGGAATGCAATGGGTAAACCTCGTCCTGGAGAAACCACCTTCGTGATCATGGTATCTCCCCTGCCAGGTAAGTATAATTTATTTATTTGGTTTTTGGGTCACACCTGGCAGTGCTCCGGGGTTAGTCCTGGTTCTATGCCCAGAAATCGCTCTTGGCAGGCTCGGTGAGACCATATGGGATGCTGGGATTCGAACCACTGTCCTTTTGCATGCAAGGCAAACACCCTACCTTCGGCCCTAAATGTTATTTGTTTAATTTAGTGATAGTTTCTTTAACATATACTTTTTAGTTTAATATAATTTATTTATTTATTTTTTAAATAATTTTTATTGTGACCAAAAGTGAACAACAACTCTTTCACAGTAATATTTAAGGTACATTGTGACAATGAATCAGGGCCATTCCCACCACCAGGGTTGTCCTCCCTCCACCCCTTTTCCCAGCATGTGTCCCATATCTCCCTCCTTTGTCCCGTTTCCCTCTGTGTATAGCTTGTTGTAGATAGGGTATCAATTCTGTTGTTGTTGACTTTGGGTTTGGTATTTAAGTCTGATCATTTTTTTAGTTTCACTTAATGTTCATACAGCTGTTTGATCCTGCTACTATTCATTTTTATTTTCCCCCTCAATCCATTAAGCAGAACAAGATGATTCAAGTTGTGTGGTTCTGCTGGAAGAAGACAAAAAAAAAATAAAGAAAGAAAGAAAAACCTCAACAAACAACAGTTTAAAAAAAAAGACAGTAACTACCAACAAAAATAAAAAGCATCCAACAACAACAACAACAACAAAATCACCAAATAATAACCACAAGAGTGAAAAAGAAAGAAAAAAAAAGAAAAAAGAAAAAGAAAAATAATAAATAAAAATAAAAGGAGTGCTGGTGTGACAAGGTTTTGTGCCCCCCCCCCTCTTTTGCATAGGCACAGTAAGTATTAAGGAAGTAAGAAAGGAAATTCCCGTGGCCTATGAGATTCAGGATTTCTCTGCCACCCTTGAAGCATACTGCCATGGGAACAACTACTGGCTACGTACATGCTCATTACCACACCCCACGGTCTTTTTTAAGGTGCTAGGAAATTTTCCACTCAGTTGTGGATGATAAAATCAGGCCTCTCTAGCTAGAGATCTTGTAATACCATTTATTTTTGTTGATCTTTTCTTTTCCAGTGGGCTCAAGTCACTGAAGATACTATTAAAACCCATATCGTGATAGCCTTTGTCTTTTTGTTGTTGTTGTTGTATTTTGTAGATTTAAGTTTAACATGTAAGTGTAATTTATTTATGTTAATTTCTGTGCATTTTTTGAGACAGTGGTCCAATTTTTGTCTTTTGCTACTCAGTTTGCTATAGTATTTTTTGAAGAGGTTTTTCTCACTATTTTATTATCTTGATTCCTTTACCTTAAGATTAGGTACAGGGGCCAGCGAGGTGGCGCTAGAGGTAAGGTGTCTGCCTTGCAAGCGCTAGCCAAGGAAGGACGGTGGTTTGATCTCCCGGCATCCCATATGGTTCCCCCAAGACAGGGGCAATTTCTGAGCGCTTAGCCAGGAGTAACCCCTGAGCATTAAATGGATGTGGCCCAAAAAAACAAAACCAACCCCCCCCCAAAAAAAAGATTAGGTACAACACAGGATATACATTTAGACTATTACTATTCTGCATAATATCACAGCAGGTAGGCAAGAAAAAGAAATAAAATAATTTAAACTTAAAAGAACTTAAATCATCACTGTTTTTCAACAATGTGCTAATATAAGTAACATATTCAAATAACTATGCCAAGGTTATAAGAAAAATAAAACAATATAGTAAAGTTACAGACATGAAATAAATGGTCTTATATTTTCTATATATAAAATATAAACTAAAGAGAATGAAAAAAATCCCATTCATTCTTCCATTAGAAAAAATTAGCACCACCTAGGAATTAAAGGAATTAATAAAGTTTATTGTTTGCTGTTACACTATTAAAAGACATAGAAGATACATAATAAACTAGCAATATAGTATATGTTTATAGGTTGGAAAATTTAAGATTGTTAAAATTTTCATCTTACCCTAAATTCTATACAGAATCAGTGTAATCTCTATCCAAATTACAATGACATTTTTCATGAATATAAACCAAATATCACTGAAATCTGTGGGCAATCACAAAACCTCCAAAATTAATTCCAAGGATTAAAAAGATGGGTAGCAAAACATCCCTAGCTTTAAATCATTTTATAATCCCTATAATGAAAAGTGTGACATTGCAATAACAGCCACCATTCAGACAACTGTAATAAAATTGATAACCCAGAAATAAATACAAAGATATATGGGCAGTTAAATATATAACAAAGTATATACAGAAATCCTTTGTTTTGGGGGCCATACTTGGTGATCCTCCAGAGTTAATCCTGGCTCTAAACTCAAGAAATTCCTCCTGGCATTGCTCGTTGGACCATATGAGATACCAGAGAGAGAACCCAGGTCAGCCACATGAAAGACAAATGTCTTACCTGCTATATTATTTATCTGGCTCCAATATGTTTTTGGAGATTTCAAATATTTGTATTAGGTACTCCATTCCAGAGATAATCACATCCAGACAGGGTATGCATAGTTCCTCTTTGTTTCTCCATTATAATATATTCTAAATAGAAATATTAACTTTAACATAACAAGAGTGATGGAGGGTCTTAGGCACTTTAATAGTGGTAAACATATAGTAACTTTGTACAAAAATACTATATGCATTGACTATAATGAAACTGTACTACTTAAAGTAGAATGAAAAAAATAAAATATTTTATAAAATACTTTATAAATTATATAGACATCTAAGACAGATGAGTGAGCATTTGCTTTTCGGTTTTGTAGACAAAGCCTGAGTTTCCCTTTCTTTGGAAAATTTAGGCCTAACCCATCAAGGAACAACCTGCATTGGAGCTAAAAACTTCATGGGGCGAGGGGAAACACTATTTATTAGTGGAGTCAATAGTCTCAACATTTCCCCAATATTAATGCTAAAGACTTGGTGTTGAGATCATTTGCAGTCAGTTACGTATTTTCCCTCGCCACTTCTTTGCAAGCCCAAAGAGAAAGTATAAAACAAATGTGTTTTATTATGGAAATGGTGGTGCACCACACAGAATGGAAGAGGACACCATTGCATCTGTGGCAGAATCTAGCCTGATAGCAGGTAGGCTGAAGAACATGACCAACATTAATGATCTCCCAGAAGTGTTATGATTTCTTTGTTGGCAAGACCAACCAAAACACGAGTTTTGTACCAGTATTACCAGCAGAACAAGATCTGAAGGCACAGGATCATCTATGATAAAAGTTTCTGGTATAGTTTAAAGTTTTATAGAATAGTACCTTTGAACAGAAATCCTAGTTATTGTAAACAAAGGTTACATGAGGCACCATCAGTTGAGAGTAGGCTAAGGGCAACATAATGCATTGGAGACTCCATTCAGTTGTTGAATCAGTGCCTTGAAGGATTTGGACACTGTGGAGTGTCTTTGCCAGAAACATCAGGCACCAGGATGGATATATTAATTTTAAACTTATTTTTAAGAGACTTTGATCAAGGAAAGAGATGAAGTCATGTGCTACTTGGTGATTAGGATAGATTTATTTTTAAGCATATAGTACTTTTTGGGTAATTAAATAATTCAAGGATGAGGTCTATCAGGGTAATCCTTAGGGTACTCCATGCTAGATAATGATTGATGAGTCCTGGAACCAAACAATATCACATTTATCATATAACTGTATTTTAAGCCTACTTCATTTTTCCCAGTTTCACTTGACCATTCATTACACTGGAAGACTCCATTGAAATGTCTCCAAGTAATATTGATATGTCACCTGGACACACTTAGATGTCCTTGGGTGGAAACACATGATTTCTTGTAGTAAAGTGAGTGTCAGAAAACTCTGGAGAGGCACAACTACTTGGAAAGTTCCTTTTCTTCTTCTTCTTCTTCTTCTTCTTCTTCTTCTTCTTCTTCTTCTTCTTCTTCTTCTTCTTCTTCTTCTTCTTCTTCTTCTTCTTCTTCTTCTTCTTCTTCTTCTTCTTCTTCTTCTTCTTCTTCTTCTTCTTCTTCTTCTTCTTCTTCTTCTTCTTCTTCTTCTTCTTCTTCTTCTTCTTCTTCTTCTTCTTCTTCTTCTTCTTCTTCTTCTTCTTCTTCTTCTTCTTCTTCTTCTTCTTCTTCTTCTTCTTCTTCTTCTTCTTCTTCTTCTTCTTCTTCTTCTGCTTCTTCTGCTTCTTCTTTTTTTTTTAATAAAGGAGTCTTTTTGCTTTGATTCTACACTCCAGTCTAAATAAATACTTTTCCCAAATTGACAGTTAGATATACTTTTGGAAATGTTTAAAAAATATTACTCTACTATTTGAGACTAATTTCAGCATTGCAGAGTAGAAAATAAATTATTTTTACTGTACTTTCCAACTATCATATAAGCTAATATCAATATTGGACTTTCAAAGAACTTTTTCATCAGTAATATATATTAATTTGATCTGATTACAGTATAAAGCAACGTTTCCACTCTTATTTGAAAACATATAGCTTTGTTAAACCTAAACATACTTGACTGTTCTTTTATTCTATGAAGTTCCAAAAGACAAGTATTACTTAGACATAAAGGATTATAACTTTGCCATAATGGCAGGATAGGAATTAACTAATTGCCTGTTTTCTGGAAACAGTTTCTCTTGGCTGAGGAGAAACAAATATTAGATAGACAGTTGGACTGTTTGCTTTTTTGGCTTAAGAACAAGTGCTAATGTCTCACAGGAGGCTGAGAAATGTTCACAAGCCATCCATGGTATGATTTATTTTTATGACTTACTGACATATGTTATGGGCAGTGGACTAGAATATCTTCTTTTTTCCCCTGTGGCTTGTTAAGTATTTAAATGAGCAGACAGGACCATGCATCTTCTTCCTCCAGGAGCCCTATGGGTCAGGCTTTTTCATCTTTCTTCTTATTGAAAGAGACAAGAATGGAAATATTTGCAAATGGGACTTTCTTCCTAATTTAGCAAGGTTCAAGAAAGTGCTAACTTCTTTCCAAGTGTTATCTCAAAATGCTCTTTACAAAAATTCATTTTCTCACTGCAGATAGGGCCATGTGCCATGGAAGAAGTTTGGAGATCTTCACTTCTTATAACTACAATCATATCCTTTCATTCTCTTCTCTGATCTGTCCAATTTATAAATTGCTGACATTCCTGTTCTAAAAGTTAGGAAATAAGAAAAAAAATAAAACTATTCAGAAAAACTTTTCCCCAAGTGAGTCAGTGTCAATTAAAGGTGCTACCTGATGCAAATACCACATCAGCATCAATTTTGTCCCTTAAGATTTTTAAGATCAGAAACAATTACATTCAATAGTACCTTGTTTTTATGCGTCTACCCTTCATAGCTTTGGCTAGTAAGTCGGCCTGTACCATAATTTACACTGACATCTAATTTCAGCAAATCTGCAAGCAATCTAACAGAAGATGGAGATAGTAAGAGGAGAGGAGTCCAACTTTATCACTGCAGACATAAAGATTCATTATTTTTGCCAATTTCAAACGTGAACCTTATAAATATCTATGCTTTTTTCTTCTGTTTTGCATATCTCATTACTTGAATTAATTTCTGTCTTAAGAAAATGATTTTTGCTCAAAACTAGATGATTAAACACTTTAGCTAGCGACAGAAAGTACCTTAGAATAATAACTACTCATAAGAAATATTCCATCTTATAGAATTTTTACACAAAAATGAAAATGAAAAACTTAGAAAGTAAAAATTACAGTTAAGGAAATTCTGTTCTAGGGGACATACTATTTGGAATGTCTGTAAACCTCACTGAAATCTTCTCTATCTTACAATGATACTCATGCAGGGAGGGTATTGCTAGAGGTCATGCAGACCTTTCTACCTTAGAACTCTCTTTTTCCAACTTACTCTAAGGTGATTTTTCTCAAGTAGGTCTATGTCACGTAGAGGGTTTTCTGAAGAAGTTGTAAATGAAATCTTAAGTTTCCTCTTGCGACCTTCCCAACATAGGTGGACTGAAATATCAGAAGAGAGTGTCTGAAGTAGATAGGACAGCTACTTTTCAATGCTATCAAGACTTGGGGTCAGTAAATTATTTATTGTGGGGAATGTCTGTGTGCAGTGTAGGGTGTTTTTATAAAATACATGATTCAAGTAGCATTTATTCAGTTATGATGATCCAAAAATGTTACCAGACAGGTCAAATATTCCCTGGACAGCACCTCTTTGTTAATTTTTTGATATCCACTAGAGTAGAGAAAAACATGGGGAATACTTGGGATGTGCAGAAACCAAAATTACCAGGTGTTCCTATAATATATAATATATATTATTTTAAACATATTATAATTTTGCTATTGTTCATAAGTCATTTATATTTCTGACTTTGCCATGGTTACATTTAGCATTTGACAATTTTCATGCCCCCTCAATTAGTGCTCCCTAAAAAAAATTTTTTTTTTTTAGTTTTTAGGCCACACCCAGTGATGCTCAAGGATTACTCCTGGCAACGAGCTCAGAAATCGCTCCTGGCTTGGGGGACCATATGGGGTGCCAGGGGATTGAACTGCTATGGGGTGCCAGGGGATTGAACTGCTCTCCGTCCTAGTTTAGCGTGTAGCAAGGCAAATGCCCTACTGCTTGTGCCACTGTTCCAGCCCCATGCTCCCTAAAATTTAATTTAATGAGTTTTTGCCATTAGTTAACAAAATAGATTTCATTGTTCTGTTCACAGATAGAGATGGTCATTTTGAAAGGTTATTTTCAGTAAGAAATATATACTTAATAGAGATGTATAATTACCTACCAGACTATCTTATAAAATATAATATAAAGTATAGGCTTAGAGTAAGTTAGTTAGAAAATGTGAATGTTGGGAGTGGTATTAGTATCAATTATTCAACAGGATACAGGGCTATATTTTCATAATATGAGCTTTGTAAGATGAACAAATGGTGATGCTAACACAACCATGTTAAAAAACTTGATACTACTGAACTGTATGCTTAAAAATTAGTTAAAATAGTAAAAGAAATATTATGTTTTGGGCCCGGAGAGAGCACAGCAGCGTTTGCCTTGCAAGCAGCCGATCCAGGACCAAAGGTGGTTGGTTCAAATCCCGGTGTCCCATATGGTCCCCCGTGCCTGCCAGGAGCTATTTCTAAGCAGACAGCCAGGAGTAACCCCTGAGCACCGCCGGGTGTGGCCCAAAAACCAAAAAAAAAAAAAAAAAGAAATATTATGTTTTGTATTTTTACCAGTTGAAAAGTAAAAAAGTAGGTATGGGGGAGAAAGATGAAAAGAAAAATATTGGGTTAATTCTGTTAGATTATGCATTATTCCTGAAATACCTATTGACACACATCACAAAGAATGAGAACATGCAATGCTGGCAGGATGTGGAGAGAAAGGAACTCTTATTCACTGCTGGTGGGAATGCCGTCTACTCCAACCTGTATGGAAAGTGATATGGACATTCCTCCAAAACCTGGAAATTGAGCTCCCATACAACCCAGATAAACCACTCCTAGGGATATACCCTAGGAACACAAAAATACAATACAAAAATTTCTTCCTCACATCTATATTCATTGCCACACTATTTATAATAACCAGACTCTGAAAACAACCAAGATGCCCTTCAACACATGAATGGCTAAAGAAACTGTGGCACATATACATAATGGAATATTATGCAGCCATCAGGAAAGATGAAGCCATGAAATTTTCCTATACATGGATGTACATGGAATCTATTATGCTGAGTGAAACAAGTCAGCGGGAGAGAGATAGACACAGAATAGTCTCCCTCATCTATGGGTTTTAAGAAAAATAAAAGACATTTTTGCAATAATTCTCAGAGACAAAGAGAGGAGGGCTGGAAGGTTCAGCTCATGACATGAAGTTCACCACAAAGAGTGGTGAGTGCAGGTAGAGAAATAACTACATTGAGAACTATCATAACCATGCTCATGAATGAGGGAAGTGGAAAGCCTGTCTAGAGTACATACAGGTGGGGGTAGGGTGGGGAGGAGGGAGATCTGGGACATCGGTGGTAGGAATGTTGCACCGGTGAAGGGGGGTGTTCTTTACATGACAGAAACCCAACTACAATCATATTTGCAATCAAGGCATTTAAATAAAGATATTAATAAAAAATGTTTACTAAAAAAAGGAAAAGCTTATTGAGCAGCAGTTCATTCTTGAACAGACACCATCCACAGTTTACAAGATGGAAAGCACTGGGCCTTTGCTTGTGATAATATCATTCTTTTAATTATCTGTTGCTTTTGATAATACTTGGAAGTTCAAATGAAAATCTTCTAAGTTATTTTCTTTAGTTTTGCTTATGTGTTTTGTCTTAAGGCAGATTCGGGACATCTTCAAAGATTTCTAGACCTTGTACTAATTATCCTATAACACAGGTTGCAAAGTTATTTTGGTCATGTATGGCTTTAACACATTACAACTCTTGTATCACACTGGTAAGAATCATAAATTTAATTTATTTCATTTTTAATTCTTTCTGAGATATCTTGCTTTGTTGAGGTAACTTGAAAACTCTGATGCATTTGTTTTACATTTAAAATACAATATATACATATTCTTGCTTTGAGAAGCTGATTATGCTTTGTATTTAACATAAGTTTAAAATGTCTTTAAATTAATCTTAAAAAAATTATTTTGAGGAGTGAGAGGAAGTAGATAAATATAGCTCTACAAATTCTCTTAACTCCTTAATCATTTAGACAGATTGTCAATTTTCCTAACAGAGGCCATCTTTTTTCCTTAAAATTTTCAGATAGAGTTGGTGATCAGGCAGTAAAGACATAATCAAAGTTTTCCAGGAGAAATTGAACAAACCCTTCAATTTTTGTAAAGCAATAAATGAAGCTAGAAATAGAAATTTAAAAATAAAAACCCCTCCCTCAACCTTACTCCAGGGGCTTTTGCTTTTAGTACCTTGGCATTGCCTGAGGGTACAGGAAAAGCGCATTTTCCTCCCCAGAAAAACTGTTTCCTTCGGGGCCTATAAGGTGAGCTGACTGTGGCTATTGGATGGGTGTTATATATGGAGGCTTTTTATAATATTTTCCTATAATATCTTTATCTCTGTCTGTTGTCCCACCTACGACCTTTTAGGTGGGGGCACTCCTGAGAGCCTAATAAATATGGTAGTTTTCCAGTGAGGTGCTCAGGGTCTTTTGGGGCAGCTAACGGGCTGGCTCTAGAGTTTTGGAGCTGCTGGCAGACTGGCAAAGGATTCTGCATCGAACCTACTTGCCCTTAAAAAAAAAATACCCATCAGATTAAAAAAAAACACATTTACTTATTTACTTATTTATTTAGGTTTTGGGGTCACACCTGGAGGTGCTCAGGGTTTACTCCTGGCTCTGTGCTCAGAAATCACTCCTGGCAAGCCCAGAGGACCATGTGGGATGCTGGAGAATCTAACCAGGGTCGGCCACATGCAAGGCAAATGCCCTACACGCTTTGCTATTGCTCCAGCCTCCCCCATCTGATTTCTTTTTCTTTCTTTCTTTCTTTCTTTCTTTCTTTCTTTCTTTCTTTCTTTCTTTCTTTCTTTCTTTCTTTCTTTCTTTCTTTCTTTCTTTCTTTCTTTCTTTCTTTCTTTCTTTCTTTCTTTCTTTCTTTCTTTCTTTCTTTCTTTCTTTCTTTCTTTCTTTCTTTCTTTCTTTCTTCTTTCTTTCTTTCTTTCTTTCTTTCTTTCTTTCTTTCTTTCTTTCTTTCTTTCTTTCTTTCTTTCTTTCTTTCTTTCTTTCTTTCTTTCTTTCTTTCTTTCTTTCTTTCTTTCTTTCTTTCTTTCTTTCTTTCTTTCTTTCTTTCTTTCTTTCTTTCTTTCTTTCTTTCTTTCTTTCTTTCTTTCTTTCTTTCTTTCTTTCTTTCTTTCTTTCTTTCTTTCTTTCTCTCTCTCTCTCTCCCTTCCTTCCTTCCTTCCTTCCTTCCTTCCTTCCTTCCTTCCTTCCTTCCTTCCTTCCTTCCTTCCTTCCTTCCTTCCTTCCTTCCTTCCTTCCTTCCTTCCTTCCTTCCTTCCTTCCTTCTTTCTTTCTTTCTTTCTTTCTTTCTTTCTTTCTTTCTTTCTTTCTTTCTTTCTTTCTTTCTTTCTTTCTTTCTTTCTTTCTTTCTTTCTTTCTTTCTTTCTTTCTTTCTTTCTCTCTCTCTCTCCTTCTTTCTTTCTTTCTTTCTCTCTCTTTTTCTCTCTCTTTCTCTCTCTTTCTCTCTCTCTCCCTCCCTCCCTCCCTCCCTCCCTCCCTCCCTCCCTCCCTCCCTCCCTCCCTCCCTCCCTCCCTTCCTTCCTTCCTTCCTTCCTTCCTTCCTTCCTTCCTTCCTTCCTTCCTTCCTTCCTTCCTTCCTTCCTTCCTTCTTTCTTTCTTTCTTTTTTGTTTTTGGGTCACACCTAGAGACGCTCTAGGGTTACTCCTGGCTATGTGCTCAGAAATCGCTCCTGGTTTGGGGGACCATATGGGACACAGAGGGGAGGGGTTCCAGAGGATTGAACCCCGGTCCGTCCTAGGCTAGCGCTTGCAAGGCAGATGCCTCACCATTCCGCACCACTGCTCCAAATTTCTTAATCTAGTTAATATTCCTTAATACAGAATTGCATTAGAAACAAAGGAAAGGGGCCGGAGAGATAGCATGGAGGTAGTGTATTTGCCTTGCATGCAGAAGGATAGTGGTTCGAATTCCGGCATCCCATATGGTCCCCCAAGCCTGCCAGGAGCAATTTCTGAGCATAGAGCCAGTAACTCCTGAGCACTGCCAGGTGTGATTCCCGCCCCCCCCCCCCAAAAAAAAAATAACTCCCAAAAAAGAAATAAAGAAAAAAGTTTGTAGCTGAGGAGATAATACAGTGATTAAGGCACTCGCCTAGCACATGACTCACCCACGTTTGATCTCTAACCACATACGATCTCCTGATCATCAGAAATGATCTTTGAATACAATGACAGAATCAAAACCAAAAAACACAACAACAACAACAACAACAAAAAAAACAAAACCAAAAAAAGAAACAAATAAACCTAGATGAAGAAGAGACTTTAGAATAACTGCAATTTTGCATATATTCAACTTTATGCTATCCTTATTAAATACTCTGTACATGTATTTTTCTTTTTAATCATATTATAACCAAAGCATAAATTAGTTAAATGATTTAAATGTTATCATAAATATCTTCTAAACCAAGAATAATTCAGGGCAAATATTTACATGACATGTTAAGATACAAAAAGTTGTTATTGCACTGAACAGATGGGACACATTGTCATGTGTGGACAAATTCTTTTCATTGCATATTTGTCTTCATAATCACTGCGTTTCTCATATTTGTATTTTGAGATATTTTGGTTAGTTAGTTAATTGAGCAGATACTGGTATTTAAAAGTTTGAAGGTATTAGAAAAGTTGAAACTTTTGTAGACTCAGAGAATTTTGAGGACCATGAATAATCCTTTATTTTATGATGCAGATTTAAATGTTTTGAGAGACTAAGATCCAATGAATAATTATTCTTGGTAAAAAAAAACACAAATAAGGATTATCTTAGTCAACCTAAGAAGAATGTTAATTTAAGAATTGGCTGAGAATGGGGCCAGAGTGGTGGCACAGCGGTAGGGCTTTTGCCTTGCATATGGCTGAAGACAGACTTGGGTTTGATTCCCAACATTCCATGTGTTCCCTTGAGCCAGGAGTAATCCCTGTGTTCCACTGGGTGTGGCCCAAAAAACAAACAACCCCACCAAAACAAACAAACAAAAAAGAATTTGCTGAGAAGCATGGATCTACTTTTCAAATAAAAAGTGTTCATGCATATCTGATTAATTTCTTCATGCATCATTTTCCAGAGTTCACAATCAGTTTTAGAACCTTAGATTAGATGTTTTCACCCGTTTATTTATTGTTTGTTTTCTTAGTTGTTCTCAGGCAGTACATCATTGCACAAAACAGAAAAGTCCTAGCCACTGTGAGATATATATTCTTATTAAGCGCCTCACATGTAGAATTTAAAAAAATAGTTTCTTAAGATTTTAATCATTTGGTTATTCAATAAAACATTAATATATATTCTGCCAACAGGAATTTAGTGAATGTGCTTAACTTTAGGATCTTAAATAGGGCTGTTTTCTACATTATACAGACAGGCTTAGTATAATCACTTGAATCTTGAAAAGCAGAGAAATTTCTGTGGAGTCAAAGAAATGAGTGTGTTGGAAGAAAATATAACAGAATAATGAATGAAGCCAAAAGAGTAGTTAAAGAGACTTGATTATGAGAAGAGCTAAACCTTCTACTGATGGCATTGACTGTTACTCAAAAGGAAGGGTTCATAAACTAAAGGTTGTAGACAACCTTTAGAAATTGAGAAAGACACCTAGGTGAAAACTGAAAGAAGTAGAATTTTGCCTAATTACATGGGTCTGAGCTCTGCTAATAAGGGGGAAAAGCCCAGCTAGCAAACACCTTAATTTTAGCTTTGAAAGATCTTAAGCAATGTTCTTCCTTCCACCTTTATACACTTCAGTACCTGCATCTCTCTGCATACTGGTTAACAGACTGATATAACTACTTCATTAGATTATTGTTTTTCAACCTTTCTTCACCTATGTCCATGGATTAGCAGTTGAAGATGACTGATTCAGAGCAAAGAAACTGACCAAACTCATTGGACTGCAATCTACAACTAAACATGAGATGACTAATTTATATTGTTTTAAATTGTATTTGTGGTTTCTTATTATAATGTGTAAAGCAATCAATAATCAGAAATAAATTAAATAATAAATCAGAAAACCAAGCAAAATACTAGCTAGCTAAAAGGCTAGAAGGGGTAAAACTAAAACAGGTAAGGAAGATATTAAAATAAAAAGATATATTGTGTAGTGTCTCTAGAAAGAGTCTTAGGATTAGAGGGGAAATAAAAAGGGCTGCCTGGGGGCCAGAGTGGTGGCGCTGGAGGCATCTTATTTTTGCAAGGCTAGCCTAGGACAGACTGTGGCTCTATCGCCCATCGTCCCATATGGTCCCCCCAAGGCAGGAGCGATTTCTGAGCGCATAGCCAGGTGTAACTCCTGAGCGTCAAATGGGTGTAGCTCCAAAAAAACCAAACAAAAACCAAACAAACAAAAAGAGCTGCCTGAAGATGAATTTAGATTGATTCTATAAGAGTAGCAATATGGTCAGCATGTCTGGGGAAAAGGGAATTCTGGGAAAAGAGGATATGGGTAGAGATTAGTGTCCAGTTTCCTTACGCAGGGGACCATGCTAATCTCTGTATCATTCCAATTTTAGTTTATGTGCTGCCAAGGGAGCACATGATATCCAGTTTTTAAAGGTCTTATATACCATAGCAAGGATTTTGGAATTTACTGTTTGATAGGCATCTTTTGTGAAAGAGAAAGAATGCCAACACTTTTTCTTTTTCAAATATATTGTGGGGAAAAAAAGAGTTGCAATAAGAATATAAAAGCATCATCCAAATTCAAGACTTTTCTTTTTTTTATTATTATTAATAAATTTACAATACTTCATTTCTGACTATACCTCAGAGGTAAATCGTGTTTCAGGGAAAAGTTATTTTTTAAAATTAATGCCTTTATTTATACAACTTGATTACAAACATGATTGTAGTTGCGTTTGAGTCATATAAAGAACACCCCCCTTTCACCAGTGCGACATTCCCATCACCAATGCCCCAAATCTCCCATCTCCCTACCCCTACCCCCGCCAGTATTTGAGACAGGCTTTCTACTTCCCTCATTCATTCACATTGTTATGTTAGTTGTCAGTGTAGTTATTTCTCTAACTGCACTCACCGCTTTGTGGTGAGCTTATAATAACATCCATAGTAAATCTTCTTTTTGCAAAAACTTTCCTGGTTAATGTAATTGGAAGAAATTCATTATAAAACTGTGAAGACATGTATGGCACATTCTACACCTTAGAGATTGACCCACATCTTGGCTTTTCCTGCTCTGGAGTAACCTATGTTCTCTCTTGAATACTTTTATTCTCTCCCCTCACCTTTCTAAGTACACTTCTTTAAATAAAACTATTTTATTTGAAAAAAATGTCTAAGCAAAAGAAAATCTTGGTTTAAACTTAGTTATTGGAAATAGTGAAAAATAGTAATATTTGATTTATTTTGAAAGTAAGGCAGACAGAATTTTCTTTGTGGAAGAAGTTTGGGACCAAAGTCATTAATTTCCATTATTTAACAAAATTAATTAAAGAACTTGGTGACCAAGATTAGGGGACATTTTACAACTGTTGGAAAGTTTAAAATTATTTTGTAATGGTAAATAGATTTATTAGATTTAACTGTGTGTGTGTGTCTGTCTGTATGGGACTCTTTAGTGTGTACATGATGATTTAGATGCTTTAGTAAATAATTGGGGAACATAGGATCTCTTTGAAGACTGATGGTACCTGAAGATGACAGCACATATGGAAACCTCAGAGACTGCATTATCCCCTGCAGAATGTCTTAGGGATGTTCCCATGAAGACCTCGACAAGCCATTCAATGCTTTAAGATCTGCACATGAGTGTGTAATATTGAGTGTGACTAGAGAACATTACATATGAATTAAGTGTTATGAATTTTGGTAATGCAATAATTGGAATGTAGGAATTTGGAGGAATTTTGGGGAAACTTTTAAATCTGGAAAGGTAAAGTAATAGACATGAGCTAATAATTTAACTGAGCATATAAAGCTTTACAGCTCAATGGCAGTCCTTCAATGTATTGACTGGAGATAACCTGGGGGATTTTAGGTCAGCAATGCAGCAGAGCTCATTTGCAGTGAAGATTATTAAATAATGGAAGGAGTGCTGGAGGACTCTCCTTAGGTATTTCCAAATAGTAGAGGGACAAGAATTCTGATGTGATAGTGTAGGCTCTCTCCACAAGATGGCAATCATGGGTTGACTCCAATTTTGTTTCCTCTTGATAAAAATATCTACAAAGTTTACATTTTTTGGCAGAAAAAAGTAAATTATCACAACTTATGTTTCACTGTCACATTTTGTATTATATTATCAATGGATGAGTTATATTTTCCCAAACCTCTATCTCCCCTTAGAGTTTTTCAGAAATTATTATTTTCTAAGCCTAAAGAAGGAATGTTGCAATACTGAGGTAGCAAATATCCTTCTCTACTTTCACATACTGACACAGAACATTGATCTTCATGGAGAGCTTGGATAAGGAAGATCTTCATGAACCATGAAAGTTCAAATGAGATATCGACTAAAAAGTTTTGTATTCTGAGAAAGAAAAGGGTCAACCTTTGCATGTAACTGAATCAGTCAATGCTAGTTTGATCCCAGGAAAACATGCACATGGTCCCATGTATATAGTATTCCTGGCACAGTCATAGATTACTCTTGAGCACAGAACTCAAGAAGCTATGACTGAGTACCAAACTCTCCACCTCAAATCAGTTAGAAAACAAGATCTTTTCTCAAACAGCAGGAAATTATTATTTAGATCAAGTAATGTGTAAACTATATTCTAATAATTGCTTATTTCAAGAAGTATGCTATTTAGAGCTATAACTCAGGAATAGATCATTTGCTTGCACATGTGAGACCATGGGTTCAATCATCAGCACTGAAAAACAGAAAATGAAAAATATTTGAAACTTTCACAATAGACATGGAATGCTTTTGTTTAAATTGAGGAGAAATAGGGACTGGAACAGTGACGCAAGTGGTAGAGTATCTGCCTTGCACATGCTAACCTAGAATGGACCCCGGTTCGATCTCCCAGTATCCCATATGGTCCCCCAAGCCAGGAGCGATTTCTGAGTGCAGAGCCAGGAGTAACCCCTGAGTGTCACTCGGTGTGGCCCAAAACCCAAAATAAATAAATAAAATTGAGGAGAAATATTTTGTAATGAAATTAACTACTTTGACTTTTGTTTAGGATTTTAAACTCATGTGCATGTATGGCTTTCTTTTTGACTTTATTCATTTATAACTATTCTCTATTTTGTGTCTCTTCTCAATATGGCCAAAAAAGACCCAATTGTTTTGCTGTTGTATTTTTCTATTTTGAATGTTTTTTTCCTTCCTTTTCTGCTCTCCTGGAATTGTTTCTGGGGTGTGGACATGACACTGGGTGTGACTGGGTGAACTGATGGTTCCTGGAATACATCTCTAATTTGAACTGTGTGTGCTTGTCTTCCTTGCTGGCATTATAAAAAGCCATGGTCCTTGCTGTTTTTTTTTTTTTGTTGTTTGTTTGTTTTTTTTAGGTCGGGTGATCCATTATCTGACACTATCATGTTGCCTTCATTGCAACCATGGTAATTTTCTGTCTCCTGAGTAGTTAGTAAGCTTCTCTTTATTTCTATGACCTTCCATTGACATATGAAACCAGAATGCTTTGGGTTTTTTTTATTTATTTTCAGATCTTGATGGTCACTGTTTTCTCTCAGTGCACTCTTACTGTAGAATCTGTCATATCCCTGATTCTTTACATTAGGCACAGTTGGGCAGCTATGTGTGAGTTGTAGTGAGCAATTTAGATACTGCTTTTATGGACTGCACCCAAGGGCTGGAACATTTCTGACCTCAGGATTTCCTGTCTCTATATAGACTTTATTTTCTCCTCCAACTGCTTTATATTCATTGCCCTTTGTTTCTTAGCATAGACTTTAGAATCACTTAAATTTTCAGCCAGTTTAAGTATTTGACCTTCCATTTTATTTTCTCAGGGTATTAATACAAGGTATTAATCTCTATGTATTTTAGCTGAAACTTCAAGTTTCAGCTACTGGCTCATAATTGAAAAATTTCAGAAAATATGTGAATGAGAAGAGAGTCAAAATGTTGTACTTAACTCAACTAACAACAACAAAAAAGATGGTAGACTTTAGAGGAAATTTTTCAAATTACTTTTGATACGCTGCTAAAAGTCCAGTATTCTGAGTGAATTTTAGAAAGATGTAGAAAAGGTTATAAATGTGTGGCTTTCAGATATGTGTATACTGTTCATATTTGAAGTCTTAAATTTTATTCCAGGCTTTCTGAAAACACAACACCCCACCATGGACCAAAGCAATCAGTACAGCAGGTAGGAAATTAGCCTTGCATGCGGCAAAATTTGATCCCTGACATCGCATAATGTCCTTGATCCTACCATGAGTCATTTCTGAGCACAGAGCCAGGAGTAACCCCTGAACATTACTGGATGTAGCCCCCTAATAAAAACAAAAACAAAAGAAACAACACCCTTCAACAAAATGTCCCTCACTACCCCCCTCTAAATCAAACTTCAAAACAGAGATAGATAATAGCTATTTGTAAATTGAAATTTTATATTCTAAAATGATTTCCCCTCTGTTTACTTTAAAAACTGTTCTGCATAATTAAAATCAAAATGAAGACAAAACATTAAAAAAAAACCATTTAAAACCTGTCTTCCAGGTTCTGGAAGGTGAACTATAACCTCAGCGACCCCATCCTTGTAAAGGGGATGTAAACTTTACTCAAATTGCTTTAGCACAAAAGCCATGTACATAAATGAATTTAAGATATTCTCATATTATTCTCTCTCTAAAATTATCATAAAATTATTGTGCTAAAATAAGTGTGCTTTTTAACCTGAGCATTTGATTAAATTATACCTCATGAATTTCGGTGTGTGTTCTTGAGATTGAACTCAGGGCCTCATACATTAAAGGGAAGTGATCTCTCCTGAGCAATATTTCCAGCCCCTTAAGAATTCTTGAACAAGGAAACTTGGGTACATTCAAGCAGAATGAAGAAACAAAATGTTATTAGAAACAGCGAACTCAATGATTACAGATGACACTGTTATTCTGAGAGGGATCTCTATGTATTTAGGCTTACAAGAATTTCACATGACTGATAAAAATTAGAATTATTGAATTAGAAGTTGTGAATATCAGTTATCAGTCCTGTGTTATTTTTTTATTTTTATTTTTATTTTTTTTTAGTTTAACTCAGTGAAACTCTTTATTTGGTTTAGAATGTCAACAAGGATTTTAGGAAATATGCTAAAGGGGAATTTCCCATGCACTTTGCAATATGCTTGTTTGCACTAGCATTTCTTTCCTACTTTGCTTACACAGTATATGTATTCGTAGCTGCCTCTGTATGAGCCAGTGGTGCTATAGTAGTGAGAGGTTTTACCTGCCTGGCTTGGCAAATATGGCGGCTCAAAAGGCATTCACTGGCACATTGAGGAAACAATGATAATAAGTAAAATTTGTTGAGAAGACAAGCTAAGGAAAGAAAATCTGTGATGAAGATAAAAGACAATGCCATTATTATTTTCTTAGCCCTTGTGCTATGGGCGCAATCTGGGGCAGCAGTAGGGGATAGAAATCATGTTTTCTCTCCCAAGCCTTTCTGAACCCAGAACAAAGCAATTACGTTTTTAGAGAAACCATTTAGAGTACATCCAATTTCACTGCAAGCATCGTGGAATCCAACAGTTTAACATGATTCTGGATGGAATGACATCTCTAAAATTGTATCTCTGCTGCTGTGTGACTCCTGGCGCTTACTATAATTTGGTGGCAGAAGCCATCTGATGTAGAGCCTACTGCATATGGTCCCCATGAGCAGGATATGACCATTGAACACATTGTGGTCAGAAGCCAGTTTTTAAGCAGACTGCACTGGCAGTCAAGGCAGGGTGTGCCTGGAGGTGGAGAAAAGCGATAGGGGAAAGAAAGTTTTTCACAACAGCTAGGTAGGCATGTGGCTAAACTTATTATGTGTCACTGATAGCCCAGTGTATCTCTTTTGAAAGAAGATACCTCATTCTTTTAGCAAAAGCATTAGCCAGCAAATGTGATTTTCTTCACAAAGCAGCTCTCAAAAAATAGCATACAAGTACTAGTTAAGTAGATTGTGATGACTTAATTAAAGCTAATGACAATTTGCAATTGCAGCACATTGTCAATCTCAGTAGTATTGGTTTGTTTTAACTGGCAGTGTAAATTGTAAGAGTATAGGAACAACCTGCGATTTAAAAAAAGTGACAACAGCTCTCCACTAATTTTAGTCGCAACTGTTGGTTATGTACGCAATCTATATGATTGGTAATTAAAGTAGAGATCACATTTTCATGACCAAAAAGTTGACTCTTGTTTCCATTTTTATAAATTAAATTTTGGGCTCAAGAAATAGTAGATAAGGTAGTTTCCTTGCAGCAGACCCCAGTTTGATGACAGTCAGTGCCTCATCCTCTAAGCTCCAAGTTCAGAAGAAAGAGAGCCTTAAGCACCACCTGGTGTGGCCCAATCACAAATATATAAATATTAAATCTTTTATGATTGGGACGATTGTTTTGGTATTTATTTTAATTAATAATTTTGTGAAGTAAAATAGTTTTTATTGAATGAAACTTTCTTAGAAGGATGTCAGGGGTGAGAAAGAGAGGACAAACATGTTCAAGAGAGGACACAGGGGCTGGAGAGATAGCCTGGAGGTAAAGCATTTGTTTTGCATGCAGAAGGTCGGTGGTTAGAATCCCGACATCCCAAATGGTCCCCTCAGCCTTCCAGGAGCAATTTCTGAGCATAGAGCCAGGAGTAATTCCTGAGTGCTGCCGGGTGTGACCCAAAAACCAAAATAAATAAATAAATAAATAAATAAATAAATAAATAAATAAATAAAAAATAAAAAAAAAGAGAGGACACAGTTTTCTCCAAAGTTGAACAAGTAAGCAAACAAGATACATGTTCAAGGGAGAACACTGGCTTATAGAGCAAGCAGTACTCAGTTGTAAAGTAATACATTGATTTAAAAAAATTCATAACCTTTATAATTTAAGAATATAATAAAACAAAAGTATGCTTAATATATTTTGGTGACTTCTTAGTGTGCAATAACACTCAGTAGTCAGCTGAATGAAATCTCTTCCTGGTGATGTATAGTACCCACCCTATTTTAATTTATCTATACCTCATCTCTCTAATGTGAGCTACCTTTCTGTTATGTTTTATGGTCTAGTCTTTCTCCTGCCTCACAGATGAATTTAGTAAATATGTCTGAGAACTATTATATTTCTTTCGGGTATTATCAGAATAACCTCAAGTGGTAAAAATAATATGATTAGCTGCATAAAAATCTTATGGTGACATTGTATGTGAAACAGTAAGTGAAATGTAGCAATGTCAGATAGGAGGTGTGGGTTCTTATTCTGTATTCAGCGAGAGTCCACTGAGTGGCATTCGGCTCAACATCAAGGATATGTTTTAGATGTAACATTTTTGTATCCTCTTGACATTGCATTTGCAATCTGAATATGAAAAATCTAGGCATTGTCTTCGGTGTGTTGGCGTGTAATGCCATGGAATGGGAATATCACGAAAGGTTGAGAAAACAGGAATATGAGTCAAATTTGAACAAAAACAAATATTCCTTCTTTCAAGTTCCTTCTTTTGTCCATCAAGGGAGTTAAAAGAGAATTAAGAGAGCCTGGTCACAGAGGTATAGAGAGAAGAGAATTCCAAGAAAGAAATGTTTAATGGAATTGAGTTGAAAGAAGCTAAATGACAGAGATCTCCATTTTAATTGAGTAGCAGGGAAACTGTAAGCAATTTTGCATAGAACAGTTTTGTGGATATGGCAATAATGCAGGAGTAGTTTAAAAACACAAAAATATTCTCAGAAGTAAGGATGAATTATACTTAGGGAGGGGAACAGAGATGTTAGCTGGAGGAGATTTGAAGTTAAGAGATAGGTCATTTTCTCCTTTAATTCTGTAGCATCTGAGTCTATAGAACATTTTTATGTTAATGGGAATGACTCATAGAGAAATAGTATTCTGTGTAGCAGGAGACAGGTTACTGAGAATCAACACATTATAACATAGATGCTTCTTTCCCTGTAACTGAGTCCTGCTGGAAATCATAGAAGGACATTTTAACTGAGCATTAACAACTTAAAAGAATTTTCAGAAGAGTCAAGTTTGGAGACCATCCCTCCAAGAAATGATGACAAGGAGATTTTATAGCAAAATTCCTCTTGCTACTTACTCTTCCTTATTTGGGAGGAGGTGTCACACCTGGAGTTACTAAAGACTTACTCCTGGATCTGCATTCAGGAAGGAGTCACACCTGGCAGACTTGAGGTACCATATGGAATTCTGGGGATTGAAAGGTGGGTCTGCCACATGCAAGGCAAGAGTCCTACCCATGGTATGCTATACTATGTTTCTTTCCCCATTGCACAATATTCTTTGGGGTTAGAACTGCATCCTGAGGATGCACCGAAAAAAGACAGAAGTATTAGTTCTGTTGCACCAGCATAACTGGATGGTAGAAAATATTTGCTCTCAACATAAAAGATAAAGGATAGATATTAAGAATAATCAAAGTAATCACAAAGATTACTTCCCCCAAATCTAAAAGCTTCATCAAAAATGGGAAGAAGAAATGAATAGACACCTCTCTGAGGAAGTCCAATATGTGGTCACAGTCACCTCAAAATCACTTATCATCTTACACCAGTCAGGATGACAAATATCAAAATTACTGGGAAGAATATGTGCTGGTGGTGATGTGGTGAAAAAGGAACTCTCAGGTTCATCCCCTATAGAAAACATTGTGGAGGATTCTCAGCAAACTCAAAATCAAACTTCCATATGAATCAGCAATTTCACTTTTAGATATCTAGCCCTAGTACAGAAAAAAAATCATCTAAAAAGATGTATGAGGGGTGGGAATAAAAAAATAAAAAGATGTATGCACATCAATATTCATTGCAGCACCTTGTACAATAGGAATGAATCTAGGTGCCCAGCAATAGATGAGTGGTTCATGAAAATGTAATACATACACATATACACAATAAAATACACATAATTGTAAGTAATGGTGAAATTATGCAATTCTCTGCAACATGGATGTAACTAAGATATTTTGTTAAATCAAGTAAACAAGAAGGAAAGGATACTTACAGGATATCATTTATATGTGATATCTACACTAACTGCCTGAAGAAATGCAATGGTCTAAATAGGAATTGTATAGAACACTCTTGGTCGCTGAGTATAGAGAGGAGAAGGAAAGAAATTAAGTGGAGGAGGGGAAAGACAGATGTTTAACAATGGGGACAAGGACCAAGGGGACTCAGGGCCATTGATGTTAAGAAAGGACAGAAATAAATATCCAAACTAGATTCAACAATGATGAAAAAATGAAACCCAAACTTTAACAACTAAACTTTAAAAGGTGCTTGCTATGATGGCAGGCTGGGGTGGGAGTTTTGAAATGGACTCTAGGAACATTTGTAGAGGGAGATTAACGCAGGTGGTGGGATTAATACTGTAATATTGTATGTTTAACTTTGTATGAGTAACTTTGTAAATCACAATGCTTTAAATACAGATATTTAATTTAAAAATTGAAAAGCAAGAAATATGCAGAGTTCTTGCTTCCTCTCTGATTTCTTCCAAATGGACATGATGTTGATAGTTAATGTGGAAGCCATTAACATGAAGCCCATGCTCAGCAGAAGCAGGCAGTGAGGTTACCTATGTACCTTTTTGGATCCTGCCTGCAACAGCACAGTTCTCTTTCAAGTGTTGTGGCAGCCACACAAAAGCAGCAGGAACTCATGTCAGTCAAACAAGCATCTCTTCCTCAAGACTGGTTTGAGAGAGGACAGGGCTCAAAGAGCAAAAGAAATCCTTGGTATCTTTCAAGCAGTGAAGGCTTTAGCAGAATGACATGTATTTTCTAGATTGTGTATAGTGAGGACTTTCTGTGGGGAATTTGATCTTCTGTTATTAGTAGACCAAACAGGCGAGATGCTCAAGTGTCTGTTTTGTATAGTTTGCAGATTTATCAGATGTAAGAGTAAAACGAACTCAAAATAAGAACCACAATTCGTTAGCATTTGAATGGGCAGGTTTTCATTAAAGAATCTGTTTCATGTTGCCTAAACCCTTGCTTTGTAAGTGGGTTGTGCCTGTATGTGGGGAATCACACAACTTATAAATTGTTTTTAAAAGAAAATTTATTATGATTTATTTATTATCACTATATATTTGATTTATATGCCTACATATCCAGAGTCATTTTTCCCAGTAAAATGAAAAGGGATTCCAAGTAGAAAAAAATTTAAGAATCCCTGAGCCAATTATTTAAAACTTCTCTAAGCAGATGTATTTTTCTTTATGGTTGAACAGAGGCAATCTCAATATTCAATAATGTGTAACTGTTCTCCCTCAACAAATATAATAAAATATTAATATATATACTTTCATAAGTATTTACTTATAAAAACAAGTGGGAAAGTGAAATGAATTTAAATACTTTGTATAAACATTTATTATTAGACTCTTACTAATTTTGAGTAATTGATATATGTTCTATCAGGTATAATTTTATCCAACCATCACTAACAGTTTTAAGGTAATTTGATAGATCATTCTTTAATAAATCTAGGTAAATCCTGATCAGATGTGAATATTTTAAACTGGAGCCCCTCCTTCATCAGTCTGCTAGGGAAGTGTTTGATTGCAAGGAAATATTGAAGCTCTAAGTTTGCTATTACTGGAGGAGAGATTGATGGGAAACCTCATATAACCTTTTTCTTCCAAGAATGAGAGAAAGTACTAGGCATAAAATGATGTCTCCAGCAAAAACTCACACAAACATAATGGGTACTCTGAACAATGAGAAAAGTGCAGTAGAATTCAGCAAGGAATATAAGCGTCTCATAGTTAGCCAGAAAAATAGGCAGCCAGAATATTTTAGACTGCATTGTTGCTTCCATAGAATTCAATTTATTTCTGTATTTAATGTGTAAACATTTGAAAATACAAAGTTCCTTTGTACCACAAGAAGTAAAGATCTTAAGTGGACAAAGTAATATTTGAGAAGAAAAGAGTAGAGGATAAGAATATTAAAGTATATTGAATATTAAATAAGAAAAAATAGATATTCAATAAGTATGCATTTGATAGACCAAATTTTTGCCTGTTTCTATTGGGAGAAATAGATTTATCTTGGAAACCAAGATGCAGTATTTGATGTATTTATGTTTATTCAACAAAATTATCATGCTCATTATTTAAAGTGACTAAAAGAAGATAATTTTCTTGGTCATGGAATTCACATCTTACTCGAGGAAAACAAATATTCAGTGAATCTCATGTACTAAGACTTTTAAGAGTATAAGCTAGTATGTATATAGGACTAGTGCAGTGTATGTATTGAGGCTGCTAGGGGACCATAACTGCACCCAAGAATCAAAGAGAAAAAGAGAAGCTTCCTGATAACTAATTTTTTTTCAGAATTATTAAAACATATCTCATAAGGTGGACACTTTTGTCTTCACCATATATATCACAGGAAAGTCTCAGAGAAGATTGGATAACAGAATGTGCACCACGTTCTCCTAATCTTCATTTTTGTTTTGTTTGTTTTGTTTTGTTTTGGGCCACATGCTTAGGGATTACTCCTGGCTTGTGGGACCATATGGGACGCCGAGGGATTGAACCGCGGTCTGTCCTAGCCTAACACCAGCAAGGCAGACACCTGACAGCTTGTGCCATCACTCTGGCCCTTTTCCTTCACTTTTGATCAACACACTGTTGAAGGATTAGGAGAAGAATAGCTCTTTCTCATGTTTTTGGGTCACACCCAGCAGCGCTCAGGGCTCTAAGCTCAGAAATCTCCCCGGCAGGCTTAGAGGACCATATAGGATGCTGGGATTCTAACCACCGTCCTTCTACATGCAAGGCAAACACCTTACCTCCATGCTATCTCTCCAGCCCCAATTCTTTCTCATGTTGACTAGTTGCTAAGGGGATGCTCAAAGTCTTTACAGGAAAATGAGTTTAGGTGTGGTGTTGAATCACAATCAGATGTACTCAGTCCTTTTTATTTCTGAGTGTGCCCAGGGATCACTTGTAGTGGTGCTTAGGTTGAATTCGCCTTGGTTGCAAGAAAGGCAAATACCTTAACCTGAATGATCTGGTCCCTGAATTATTTCCTTTATTCATTGTGTTCTTTTATGTTCAGATTTCTAGATATCTTAACTTCTTTTATATCTTTGGCAAAAACTATTTTTGCTTCTGTATTTTAATTTTTGTAATATTTAATCCTATTTTAGTATAAATTTGATGTAGTTTTATTCTTTTATGGTAAGAGTTGCTAGACCTCCTATTTCCCTGTATTTCTGAGGAATTTTCTTATTTTAAATTTGCTTGACACTTGCTTTATTTTTTCAGTAGGAGGTATATGATCTTACTGTTAAAATCTGTTGTTTTTTTTTTTTTCAGGACCTTGGGAATGAAGGTACTTCATCATTGCCCTGAGTAAGGAGGAATCAACCTAAATATTAAATTTTTACTTCTCTTTATTCCTGTTGTGACCAATCCTCTTTTTGGTTTGACTTCAGTAACTAAGGCCTCAGAGTTTGCTTTTAGGTTCAACTACCCAGGAGGATTGACTGTGTAGACTGCATTTCCAACAATGGGAGAAGGAATTTAGGCCTTTCACAGGATTCTAAACTTATGAGCTAAGCTATTAAAGTAGATTTTGTAGCCTAAGTTATAATGCTGGGTAGCTTTACCTCTGATAGCATGGAGGGAAGGTAGTAGCTATATCTGCTAAAACTGATGAGATTCAGAGTCCCCAATTTACAGAAATCAATTGCATTTTCGACTTTTAGTAGGAGAGCTTATTGAACTAAGTACTGACAGACTCCAGACCCTTTCTTGGCTTGTACCTTAGTGACTCCACAGTTCTTCCCTTAGTCTGGTGAATTGCTGGAGCTCTGACCCCTTTCTCTGTTTTAGGATTGTGATAGCTTTTTGGGTATCACCTTCAAAATTGTATCTACTTATCCCTTTACTTGCATTAATATGAACTATATAATTGTTTCATTTTATTTAATTTTGAAGTGTCAGAGTTTACAATACCACTGACATTGCTGTTTTTTTAGCTGCAGAACTCCTACACCTGTCTTTTCATCAGTATTCAAGATCCTTCCACTATTATCCAAAGCTTTTCCCCATGCCCCTCCCCTACCTCCTCAGTTCCTATAAGGATATCTTTCTATGATACATATTTTTTATATTTTACGGGCATCTAAGGATCTGTGAAATAATTTTTTTTAAGTTTTTTTTTTTTGGGGGGGACACCCGTTTGATGCTCAGGGATTACTCCTGGCTAAGCTTTCAGAAATTTCCTCTGGCTTGGGGGGACCATATGGGATGCCGGGGGATCGAACCGTGGTCCTTCCTTGGCTAGCACAGTCCTTACCTCTAGCGTCACCTCGCCGGCTCCAGGAATTTTTGATCAATTTTATTTCAACATCTTTTAACAATATTTTAATCAATTAATTAATTAATTAATATTGAATGATCACCAACCCCTGATGGGTTGTCTTTAAAGTGCCCTAAATTATGTTACTTTTACTTACATTTTTGAATTATTTCTTACTGATTGTATTGCCTCCCGATCTGGTTCCCGTAATGAGTTTAGCCAGCTGGGACTTAGGTTAGCTGTGTCTATCCCTGCTTATTTTTAACCATAATTCTGTTTTATTAATGATATTCACAGTGTTTGTACTAAAATTGGAAAAGTTTTCTGCTTCCCACAGTTTGACATACAAAAAAAAAATAAAGCAGAGGTTCACCTTGTGAGCTCCTTAACAACCCTGTGTCAACCAGCCTAGTGGTGCTTTTAATAATATAGACTTGATTATGATGTAATAGGAAAATAAAAACACCAGAGCAAGCTGTGGAAGACTTTAGTGACTTTCCTGACTACATATATAAACTAATATATAGTAATACTAGAACAAAAGGAAATTAAGTAATTGCCACTGAATTTCTCAGAAAACCTCCAAACAGATTATCAGCACACTATTATTGTTCTATTAAATACATTACTAACATTTTTCAATGATTTGTGAGGTGTGTATAATTACAAGTGACAAAATTCAGGCTAAGAAAGACCAAGTGGCATCTCATGATCACATTAGTAGTGAAAGCTTATGAGGGGTTGTAGAATGGTACCCCACTTATCTTCAATGCTAGTCTTGTATTCATTCTCCAGAGTTGTTCTTTGGTGGGTGAATAAATGGTTTAGGAAAAAATATATGATATGTGTTACGACTTGTGTGATATAGAGGCAGAAAAGATTATATTCCTTGGAATTAAGACTGACAATACTGATGAAAATAACAGATTAATTGTTGTCCACAAACTGCTGACACACTTAACAATATTCTGAGTTACTTCCTTTCAGATTGAAAGCATTCTTAAAAAAATTAATCTATGTTCACACCGATGTCTTCAACTATATAGCCTTTCTTCTTGGATCTTTAACTATAGACCGGGTAGGAGTAAGAGTTCATTTTTAATCTTGCATCTCCACACAAATTTGCAGTGCAGTGAACAAAGAGAAAAGCATGCAATAAACAGTGTTAGGTAACAATTCTCGGCAAATCAAAGTAACCTAGCTACTGGCTGTTGGTTTTAAGAGTTCAGTGAAATGCATTGGCTTAAGTTTTGCTTTTGTTGTATCACAAAAAAGATACTTAGGACTCTCAAAGACGTTCTAACACAGTCGTTCACAGTTTTTCTACATTTTTACTGCATTCTGAGAGTTTCAAAAATGCATTCTGCTGCATTTTGATACATTTTGACTGTCAGTCTGTTTGCTCCATGTTATGTTTATTGCTGTTCACTCAGATTATAATTTCAACCTGAAGTTATACATTCTGATGGAATGTGTGGACTTTAAAGAAGAAGTATTTTTTGTCACTGAATTTCTGGCATTGTTGAAACGAAATTCTCATTCCATAACTTCCCTTTTTTCATTGCGCAGAGAGATGAGAAAAGATGACCTTTGACTACAAAATTATGAAAGATATTCAGAGTTTATCAATGACTATCAACTATCAAAGGAGAAAAAGAGCATACCGCCTGCTATTTTATGACAATAAAAAAAACTACCTAGCTGTCAGCTTAAACTTAGAGTACTCTGCTCACCACTTCATTCTGTAGGTAGAAAGCTGCTGGAAATTCAGGATACTACTTCATAGTAACTTTTATTAAGCTACTGTTGACAAAACCACAAGACTTATTAGTACATCTCCTCTAGTTTTTGTATTTTTTTAATAAATAGATGAATAGGGTAGAAACATACTTAGTATCATTTTCTATCACATTTATTATTCATTTTTTAAAATAAATTTCTTTATTTAAAACAGTATAATTTGGGGCCCAGAGAGATAGCACAGTGGTGTTTGCCTTGCAAGCAGCCGATCCAGGACCTAAGGTTGTTGGTTCGAATCCCGGTGTCCCATATGATCCCCCGTGCCTGCCAGGAGCCATTTCTGAGCAGACAGCCAGGAGTAAGCTCTGAGCACTGCCGGGTTGGCCCAAAAACCAACCAAACAAACAAACAAAAACAACAACAACAAAAACAGTATAATTTACAGAGAGAAACCAGTTCCATGACAAGGACTGAGGCAGGGGCCATGAGGATTTAAGAAAACAAGACAGGTATTAGTGACAAAAGATAAAGACAGGTGCTCACAATCTCATGGACTGAGAACACTGAGTGTCCTTCACATACACTATTTATTGTTTAAAGCCAATATACATAGGAAGAAGGGCAAATATTAACAGACAGTTGTCTATCTATGCTAATCTAGTGAACTAAGCCTTTACATATCCATGGTGTCTGGAATAGCTCTCTAATAAGACCCCAAGAGAAGGGGCAGATAAAAGAGTGAACATAGACTCCCACACTAGGGCATTTCCTAAGGGTGCCTGAGTTTTAATATTTAGTAATTAAGGGTCCCTAAATCACCTTTACAGCCCTTCTCCTCAGACTATCATTTTTCTAGCTAAACTTATTTATTTCCTGGATGTTTGTATATTTAACACAAATTTACTCATAATAGAGTTATTTCTGTCATTCTCTGTTCCTATAACTATCTGACCACCAGTGTAACATTTCCTCCATTCCAGTTTCCTCTATTCCCCCAGTTTCCTAGCATCCCCAAGCCTGCTTTTGTCAAGCACAAATAATTTAAATTAATGTTGCTTGTTACAATAAAATGGTAATGGAATTATCAAAACAAATTGATTAATAGAAAATTTGTAAAACTTGTCATATCTCACAGTGGGGTTATTATGTCATTTTTCTGAAGATTTATTAAGCTGTCTAATGCTAGTTGTTGGTTTTGTTTGTTGATCTTATGTTGCTTTGATGATAATTTCACATCTGGGGCCGGTGAGGTGGCGCTAGAGGTAAGGTGTCTGCCTTGCAAGGGCTAGCCAAGGAAGGACCGTGGTTCGATCCCCCGGCATTCCATATGGTCCCCCCAAGCCAGGGGAAATTTCTGAGTGCTTAGTCAGGAGTAACCCCTGAGCATCAAATGGGTGTGGCCAAAAAAACAAACAAAAAAAGATAATTTCACATCTAATTTAATGTATTCCTACTGGGTATCATCATTGTCGTACGGTCACATATATGCATGGTCCAGGTCTTCCAAAATCTATGGTGTTGGGGTCATAAGCTTAGATGACAGCAGCTGTGGATGGTAAGCAAGGTTTGGCAGCATTTGTTGGAAGTGTCTGTATGCAGCTACTGAGGCTTTTGTACGGTAGGGGACTTGTCTCTCCACTCCCCAAGGGTGCTGGCATGAGACTGTGAGACTGGTATATGCATATGTTTTTGAGGCTTGGTTTGTGTGAGTGAGATGAATCTATGGCACTGGCTGATTAGACAGAAATTGTGGTGGCTCTGGATCATGGGTATAGTTGCTGGGACTTCTGAAATTACAGAGGCAGAGGGGAGGCAGTAATTATTCATTTTATTGAAGAGTTTACTTTTCTATCTTATGTGACATTTTTTGATGTTTTTTTGGGGGGGCCACACCCATTTGATGCTCAGGGGTTAATTCTGGCTAAGCTTTCAGAAATCGCCTGGGCTTGGGGGGACCATATAGGACGCTGGGGGATTGAACCCCGGTCCTTCCTTGGCTAGCACTTGCAAGGCAGACATCTTACCTCTAGCGCCACCTCACCGGCCCCGTTATGTGACATTTGAGTACAAAGAGGGTGATAGAGGAAAGTTATGTAGAAATGGACATTGATACTGAATTTTATAATTATCTTAAAGTGTTTTGAAAATTTGGCTACTGCACCTCAGCATATCTTAAATATTTAATAAATGACCAATGCAATCCTGGAAGCTACAATGTCTGTTGGCCTATCCTAGCTAAAATGCAGACAGGTCTTTTCTGGAACTATGTATTTCCTACTACTGCTCTGAAAACAGAGATGGGCAAAGGCAGACTTAGCCTAGAATGATCAAAAGAAACCAGTAAGAAAAAAGAAGCATTTCTAGAGAGGTGATTTCACAAAAGCATCACTACCAAGGCAGAAGAGTATAGTCTCAGTCAACCGACTCCCCATGAAGGACCAATGGGTAAGAAGGAAAGTGTGGGGGCACTCCAAAGAATGCTCAGGAGGTGGAGAGATACCTGTCATTTTTAAGCCAGAGAAGCTGTTCATTCAGCACAAGGACCAGACCAGAAGATGTAATACTGCTCTGGCCCAGCAATTTAAGCTGTGTGGTGTCACCAGAGCTATATCCATTAATTCTGGAAGACCATCATGATTTTATCTGGTACTTGAGAACCAAGTGGTTTCAAAAATTGAACCCATGTCTAGGATATGCATTATCTTCTGTAGTCTCTCTCAGTCCCAGTTAGTAAACTTTTTATGTTTTACAGGCCTTTCAGTCTCTGTTATAGCTGTTAAGCCTCATTATTGAAGCTTGCTTCCAAGCTTACAAGAGCAGACTATATGTTGTTTTGTGTTAAACATTTCCTATAAACTTATTTGTAATACTTTTTAAGGTTATAATTATGGAGAGGACAATGCCTGGGCATTAGAATCACTCACAAATATTTTGAGTGGACATATCCTAAATTCTAAGTCATATTGGTCTTTAAAATAATGTTAAAATTTTATACACTTATAGTATCTTATTTATATCATAGTTAATGACATTCTATTAGCTTCCTGGGTGATATTTTTACTTTTAGTTTCTCTCTCTTTGTTTTCATTTTTTTTGGACTACACTGGTGACGCTCAAGGGTTACTCCTGGCTATGCGCTCAGAAATTGCTCCTAGCTTGGGGGACCAAATGGGACTCTGGGGGATTGAACCTCTGTCCATTCTAGGCAGCCCTGGCACGGCAGGCGCCTTACCACTCTGTTCCACTGCTCCAGCCCTTACTTTCAGTCTCTTATTCTTCTTGATACCTCATATTTTGTTTCTGCCCTAAAATTTAGTATCTCTTAATCACTTACAGACTAAAATACCATTTCTTTCATTTGTCATTCAAAGAAACTTGCAAGTGGAACCTAATTTTCCACCTCTGCTTTTATATCTTGCCTTTTCTTCTTCTATTGCTTATGTTTTTGCCATCTGGTAAATTTTACTACTCTCCTGAGCATCATCTGATCTCTTTATCTTCAGGTTTTATCAAGCTCATCCCTATGTGCTTTCTGATTTATTTATTGAAAAGCCTACCTACATCTTGTAGTCTCCAAAAAAAATAAGAATACATCTATGCTGCATATAATTATAACTAATTACTAAAAATATTAGGAAACTTTTCTTTTCTTTGCAGATATATAAAAATTTTAGGCTTCTATTTAGTCATAAAACTGGTGAGTTCCAAATTATAGCAATTTAGAGTGTCAAATTTGGCCCAATTGAGCTCTAAAGGTATAATAAAGATATCATACAGATTTCAGTAAATTGCAGTTTGTATCTATTAACGCTTTCTCAGTATGAAACTACCCCCTTGTGAGGTCTATTACTTTCCCTGCTTAAGTTATTCAGAATGTGCAATGATGCAATATTACTGGTGTTTGCCATTTAAATAATAGTAATGATAATCATAACCTTTAAAAATAGTTATTTTGAATGAGAATGGCAAAAACATTGTAAAACAGATAGATTTGTGAACAATAACATTTTATTTCATCAAATTTGAATTAATGATGGAATTTTTATTCTTTCACTATTAATAGCATAAATGTTCTTATATACATAAATAAAAGTAAACCAAATGTTAATATTAACATTGTAATTAATATTGACAGATAAATACAAAGCAACATATATAATGTATAATATAATGTGGCATATAAAATTTCTTTTTTTACTTAGCTAATATATGATAATATTAATTACACATATAACTCACTAAAATCATCACTAAAATTCTTTTTATGCTAGTGATAAATTTCTTTGTAGGGAATTTCTATCCACTAAAATTAACTTGTAGTTCTTTTGATATTTATCAAAAGACAGGACTTGTTATGTTATTCTTCCTCTTTTCAGACAATCTTAGAAGAACAGTATCTATTTCATAATAGTTTGAAATATGAAATGAGAATTTATAGGAGCTGGAATAATGTGAAGGTCACATAAAACACAATGAAGATTATATATTGATATTTTGTTAAAAAGATTTGATCAAAACATAGTTATTATTATAAATCGATAATTAAAGTTATTTTCCATTAATTGCAGTCAACAATAGCAGCCATTAGGAAACTAAACTACTTTAGCATTTTAGCAACCAGTCCTTTAATCAATGCATCCTTATTCTTAGAAGATCCCAGTAGATTTAGTAAAAGGAGGTGTTTTGGTTTTAATGGTAAATGTCTTGAAAGTTTTTTTTATATAACCTACCTCCCTTTTTTGAAACTTCCAAGACCAATGATAGGCTAAGATTTTATTTTTGACAGGAAGGCACATTCTCAGGGGTTACTCAATTCTGCACTCAGGAATTATTCCTGGAGATGTTAGAGGACGATATGGGATTATGGGTATTAAACTCTGGTTGGCCACAAACCCAATTCCCTACCCACTGATAGTTACAGGTTCAAAACAAATAAGGTCATTCTGAAGTGTTTATATATTTTACTTTGGGGGGGGGGGCACACTCGGTGATGCTCAGTGGTTACTCCTGGCTATGAGCTCAGAAATTGCTCCTGGCTGGGACGGGGGAGATCAACCAAGGTCTGTCCTAGATCGGCCATTTGCAAGGCTAATGACCTACTGCTGTGCTATCACTCCAGCCCCGATGTGTTTATATATTTTAAAATATTTCTACCACAAATAGCATTTAGGATAGAGACCAGCACATTGGAATGATGAAAGAAATTTATTATTTTATAATAATTTTCTTTTTCTTCTAACTTTCAATCTATCCTGATAAACAAATTCTAAAATAATAACAATCTATGGATATTTTTTCCTATGGAGTAGTACAAAAGACATTCATGAATAACAGAATATTGAATACAATGGCAAAAACTATAGACTATATAGTTATATTTTAGAGATTTGTCAGAAGAAAAGAAACACATCTGTTTGGCATTAGTAAGAAAGACTATGAGAATTAGGTACCTCTTAGGGCCAGACAAATGATAGCGATTTAGGCACATGCCTATAATGTGGCCAATTAATGTTTGACCCTGGCACCACATATGGTTCCTGAACATCATCAGAAGTGACTCCCTAACAGAGAGCCAGAAGTAATCCTGAGCACTTCTGGATTGACCCACTACCCCTAAACCAAAACAAAAACTAGAAAGAAAAAAAGAAAATAATGTGGTATCATTTGAAGAACACCATGAAAGAAAGAACAGATGATAAAAAATAAAATACAAATAAAAAATAAAAACAAAAATAAAGAAAGTGAGGGAGAAAATATTCTAGATAAAAAGTAACTTTGAATGGGATGCAAATATAAGAAGCTATGGAATATAAATAGAATTTAGGGAATGATATAGATTTAGTAGATCATTCAGTATGTAAACATTTGTTGGATGAGAGAAGGAATACTGGTATCAGGTTTGTTAAATTGCTTATTAAAAGCCTTACCAAGTTTTAATAAATATATACATATATATGATCTTATATATACACATATATGATCATACACTTTGTAAGTGTAAAATGTACATGTAAAAATGTTTGTAAAATATGTGATATTCTCTTGGTACATACTCTACTATCATTCTGGTTTTATTAAACTAAAAGGATGAGACAGCATCCTTCTTTTTATACTACCATATCTGAAGGCTACCTCTTATAACCTTCAGCAGAAATGGCCTAGCTTTTCCACTTTTCAAACTTCCAAGCCATTAAATTTGTTTTAGATATATAATTCCAGGAATGTGTAGCTACATGTGGCCATGCAACACCTCAATATCTTAAAGTAGTGTTGGCCCAGTCATATCACCAGAAGTCTGATAGAAAAATTACATAATAATCTATCAAGTTCAGTAGTCTAAATATAACCCACAAGGCTCAACTACCACGAACTACAATACAGTCTGTGCATAATTATGCTGACTTTAGTAACATCACGGAGAGATATAGCAATCATTTCAAATTGGTCTGTATTGATCTACATTTTGTTAATTCCATTTGCCTTGGTGTTATATAAGCAATATGAAGTAAATGTGTGCTTACATAGAGGAAGGCTGTGGTGTTGAGTGGGAGATTGGGGACACTGGTGAAGGGAGGTCATACTAGTTAGTGGTAGGAATGATGATTAAATATTTAATTGCTGAAATGACTGTATTATGAACAACTTGGTAAATCATGATGTTACAATAAAAATTAGGAAAAAGGTGATTGAAGAATATTTTCTAGGAATTATAATTAAAGTTTGATTATATTATCTAAAAGTTTCAAATAAAACAGAAAGGAAGCATAGCTATTGAATGAGGGAGAAAATGTAACTTGGCTAAATCATAATATAGCAATGAAAATATCTAAAATGGTTAAAATGGGAGATAGTTGATACTGAGTATGGAGCTGTGCACTAGTATACTAGTTTTAGTCTTATGTATCTAGTTTATTACAGTAAAATTAAGTTTAAAATCTTGAGTTAAATTAGTAACAATTCATATATTCAACAAGCCACATGAGTTGTACATATCAAAGTAGAAAGAACAACTAATTATAAAATCAAAAATTATATTAAACATAACATGCATGAATGTTATAGCATAGGGACCTCCCAATTATTGCTCATGACCCCCTGGACCACTTCCAGTGATGTCGTGTGGGATAGCTGGATATTTTTGTGTTCATCTTGTTGATGGGATGCTGCTCAGATCTGTAATTTAAAGTTCTACCAAGACTACACCTTATAGTATCTGGAATCAACTCAGGATATCCACATGTCAGCCATGCACCACCCTGGATGAATCCTTGAGGATTTTGAAAAGTAAATAAAGTAGTTACAAAAGGGAAAATACTAAGTAATTCTGCTTCTGTAAGAACTTAGAATTGTGGTTGCCAATAATTATACTTATATATTATATAATTACATATAATTATATGTTATATAATTATGCTGATATGGCCTATTGGTATAGAGGGGATGAGTTCAGAGTATGTTTTGAAAAATAAAGATATATAGAAATTAAATGGTGAAGTATGTACAACAATGTGAATATAGTTAAGGCCTGAAATTCCATAGAGGTCTAAAAAATGGCACAAAGGACTGGACAGATTGTACAGCAGGTAGGGTGTTTGCCTTGCATGTGAGTGACCTGGGTTTGATCCTGAACATCTCATATGGTATCCTGAGACCACCAGAAGTTACCCCTGAGCAAACCGGGTGTGTCCCCCAAATAAAAATAAAAATAAAATGGCACAGAAAGCCTCAAACTTACAAAGAAAATACCTTTGTAAAGTTGGTGGGATTAAAATAATTTTTGCAATAACCACAAATAAAGTACCAGCTGTGGAATGAGAGAAATTTATCAGGATAGCCTCAGACCTTTCATCTGTGGTGTTCAATTTGAAATACAAATTACTAGCATTATATATAGAATACTGAAAAGAAATATAGGATGCATAATTTTCAAATGTTCAAATGGTAGTTCAAATATAAACATAATTGTCAGATTTTTAAGTGGGAATAACTGATTTTAAGTGGGATATAACTGAATATTGTTGACTGGATATTAATGTGTTCTTTCCCTACTATTTGAGTTACTAACTGGCTGAGAATCTACTTTGTTCTTTCACATGGATTTTCTGTTAGATTCTATTCTGTTCTGTTATCAGTCTCTGAATCCTCTTATTTCCCCAAACTTGATCTTCAGTATGTTTGTTATTCTCTTAAAAATCAACTTGACATCTTTCTGAGTTTCTGCATTTTTCACTTAATGAGTGGCACTGACTCATGATATTATTGAATGATTGTTTTTGTTATTTTTGACCTGTGATACAAACTCTTTGTTAGCATTAACTCTTATTCCCTGGGATCCAAATGAGAGTTTTTCCTACTCTGTCTAGACTGTTAATTAGTGCATCCCATTAATATGTCTGATTTAAAATTTCCTTATACTGGCTCCCATTGCATTATCAGATAACACAATTATATGCTGTTTGGATGATGATGGCCTTTTTACTACAAAGCTCTATTTCTGTCTTGTCTATCATTTACATTCTTTTATAAAGAAAACATTAGCATCAATATTATTGCAGCCAGGTCAGTGCCTAAATAAAAATTTCTCATGAAAGATCAACATACTATTAAATCATTGCTTACACTTTTCAATATCTCCAAAAAATTTATGTGACTTTGTAAATATACATTTTAAAATTTTTTGATGTTGGTTTATAGGTACATTTCAAAGATTGCTGCATCCACAAATTTTTCTGTCAAGAAAGGGTCATAGCATTGATGTCATTATTCACTGCCATTATTCACTGGACATGACTCGAATGTAAGTGGTTTTATGATATAACACATGCAATTTAGATCAAATGGAAGTGCATAGTTTTAAACTGAAGAAATGAAGCAGATGTGCATGAATGAACTCTAAATGGATCTTTTAAGAACATAGGTGATATATGTGAGTTAATGAATATTTAAGGAAGCACAAGACCAGGTTCTAAAATAATGCTATTAAAATTATAAATGGGTAAATTGTATTTAGAATACTGATGTTCAAGTAAATTGATGAAAGAAAAGTTGGATATACTCCAGGAAAAGTAGAAGGGCAAATGTAATGAATAAATAGGCCAAGATAGCCTCTCCCTCCAGCGATCTATTTTTAAAAAATTGGATCACACCTAGCTGGGTTTGGGGCTTATTCTAACTCAGGGATCATTCCTGCAGGGGTTCAGGATACTATACTTGGTGCTTGGAATTGAACCAGGGTTATCCCACTGTAAGGCGAATACCTTAACCCTTGTACTTTTTCTCTAGTATCCAAAGTTTTCTTTATTTGTCTATTTGTTTGTTCATTCGTTGTTTGTTTTCTATTTTGTTTTGACCACACCCAGATGTTCTGAAGGCTTACTACTGACTCTGACATCAGAAATACTCCTGATGATGCTTGAGGAACTATATGGTAGTGTTAAGATTTGAATTTTGGTTGAATTCATGCAAAGGAAAATGCCCTACCTCTGTACTGTCTCTCCTAATCCCAAAATTTTCTTAAATCTTAAAAGTCAGAGACTAGTACTAAACTTGGTCAGTAAAGATAATGAGATATTTATGTGAGAATAGGTATACATAGTGTTATACATATCTATAAAATGCATTTTAAAAATAATTAACAACTAGCATAAAATAAAATGAAAATCATTCTAGATTATGCATCTGAGTCACTAATCTACAAATGAGAAAAAGGAGGGAGACATTTCTGAGACTTAATTTAGAGACTAATTTTCAAGTTATCTCTAAATATAGTGCAAGATTGGTATTCTGGTTTCATATTCACTTGTATAAGAGCAACAATTTTCTAGAGTATTACAGTAACTCAGAAGTTGTTAAATCAGTCCAAATGCTACAGGAACATATAAATTTGCCACATTTTCCCAGTGACTGATCATGGCTGAACTCACTACATTTCTGTTAGAGAAAATATCTCAGAGTAATGTTATAAAAGTATGATTCTTTAGACGAGTTATTATTCTAGTAACATTTCCCTAATATTTGTGATTATATCTGTTCTCCATCTTTATTCTTAGAGCTGAGGCTTATAACATTCTCCTCGGCCTGATTCTTTAACTGTGAATGGAGAAGGGGAGAAGGCTTTGACTGATATGTATGTGCTATTCTATAATTCTTAGCCAGTACAATTGGTGGTTAATTGTTTAGGCAGAGGATAAGGTCTGCTTGAGTCTGTGGTGCTTGCCACCACCAGAACTACCTAGTGGTGTTTTGAGGGTCTCCAGAACTATGCTTATTAGTGTTTAATGGACTATATGAAGCTGGATTGAACTGAAATTCATCTCCACTTAGGATCCTGCATACTCCTTAATGCCTGTATCTTCCATCATCCTCCACACATGGTATTCAGTGACTATTTCTATTTCTTTACTTAGGACTCACCTCTGGATCTCCTAATGGACAAAGTATTTTATCCCTTATTTTTCTTCATGGCCCCATCACTCAGATTCTTACTGATTTTTCAGTGCAATTACTCACTGATTTTTTTTTACTTTACTCTGATAGAGATTTTAGCAGCTAGATTGCTAAACTTATATTCAGAATATTGTACACCTAAACTTACATTCAGAAACCTAGAATCTATTGGAAATTTTAGAGATTAGAAATAACAGCAGAAAGGTAATACAAAATCCAAAAGAACTGACATTCTCTGTCAGTAGCTTATACACACCATGGTGCAAGTACCACTGAGGACTCTGGACAGGCTTTCTACTCCCAGGTACAATTCCTTTGACTTAGATCATCTGCTTGTGTAGACTTTCACAATACCACATGCTTGCAAAACTCATTATTATACACTCATAGTTTAGGTACCCTTGAAAGCAAAACTTGAGACAAGAACTTTGCTACATTTGTTAAAATTAAATACAAATGGAGGCAGACATGGATAATTCCATCAGCAGACAAAACTATCTATTTAAACTATGTAGGTAAAACTAAATCTAGACCAGAAACTTAATGGATTATGTCTTGTAAATATTTTGCACTATCATAAAAGAAACTTAGGTCCTCTTCCCCAAATTGGTGTCATTAGAAATATTAACAGCACCTTCACTGTCACTTCATAAATGATCCCTTAAATTTTTGTAATTAAAATTCACATCAGTCTTTGGATTTGAAACTTTCCAGTTTGTGAACTATTTTTATTGATGCTAAATACTAAATACTATTTCTTGATTTGATGGTTCTAATTTTGCTATTTTTGATTTATTTGGGAAGTAATCTCAGATGACAGAGACAGGGAGAGTGTGCATGCCAGGGAAAATAGATATATTAATGATGTCTATGTATAGGCATAATGGGTTTTGTTCTATCACAAACTGCAAAACAAGAGATGCTTCCAAGAAACAGTGTGAGAAATGAGAATCTGAGATGCTACCTCCAGCTGCATTACCATCAATTTTGATGTTCCCATTCATCCAAAAGTTTTTGGGTTACTTGTGTAATTTGTATTCGGCCCACTACTTGTGTTGGTGCATCCTTTACAGCCCCAATCTATGAAGCACAAGGGAGACATTCAACAAATAAAAGTCCATTTTCTCTAAGTGCAAGAAATCCTGATAATAGTTCTGGTTTTTGCATCCACCCTGATTAGCCTGTTATTTTTATCCCCAAGGTCATTCAGAAGAATAAGATTATTATATAATGTTCTTTGTTAAGTTTTGCATTATTTGTAACATTTCATATCTCTTGTTTTTTGGGGGTTGCACTTGAGGCACACTGGGCCTGCTTTTGACTCTGTGTTCAGGGGTCACTCCTAACAGTGTTTGGGGGACTATTTAAAGTATAGAGAAAGAAATATTTATTGGCCATATGAAAGGAAACAAACCTGGGTTGGCCATATGAAAAGCAAAATACTTAACACATATACTATCCAATGCTTGGGTTTCTTTTAAGACTTTCAAAGGAACAAAAGCCAGCCAACTTCAGTACTTATGAATATAGCATTGCCCCACACTATTCAAGCACTGCCAATAAACTGCCTCATCCTTTGCTATGATCATGGTCTTACTTGCTACTATGCTACAGACTGTGATAATAACCACTAGCATTTAGTTGATGCTCCCATCTTTTCTTTCGCATGGTATCAGTCCAAAGTGCCATTCAGGGTCTGTCCTCGTGTTATTGACAAATTCAAACAGCTTAGTTTTAGCTCATTGAATAGTAGGTCTTGCAATTAAGATTACAAACCTTGACATGGGGCATTCACTATAGAAAACACAAGTAATAAAATGAGATTTAACTATTAAAGGCTTTGCTTTTGAGAACTATTTTACCAGCAACCAAAAAATTCAGTTCTTATGCCTTGACACTGTACAACATATACAAGATATTGGAGTTGAATGGTGTGGTTAAATTTTCTTGAAAACTTTGGTAATAATTATTATAGATAAGAATCATAAGACCTGTAATTAACCAACAAGCAGACAAAGTATAAGAACCAGAAAACATCCAAGGTGAGCTATCAAAAGATTATTACAATCTATATGAGAAGAGAAAACATGGATGGATAAACAGAGTTTACAAACACAGACATTAGAGTACTTAGAGGAGGAAGTTCTATGTATATGCCAGGGACCTGATGGAAAATATCTGGAAACCAAAGTACCAGAACAAATTGACATTTAAGTGGATAACTCTGAGGCTCTTAATGCAACAACTCAATATCAGACCTGAATCCATAAGTTACATAAAGGAAAATCATGGCAGAACTCTGCATGGCATTGAAACTAAAAGCATTTTCAAGGATGAAACACAACTGACCAAACAAGTGAAGCAAAAATGTTCAAATTGGAGTATGTTAAATTAAGAAGTTTCTATACTTACAAAGAAAAGATGACCAGCCTACAAAGACCACCCACAGATGGGAGAGGACATTTACCCAATACTTATATGATAATGAATTAATACACAAAATATGTAAGGCACCAGTAAAACTTTACAAGAAAATAAACACATACAAACCCTTTCAAACAATGGGAAGAAGATATGAACATAAACTTCTTCAAAGAAGAACTATAATGGCCAAAAGACTGTGGCAAAAAGTTCTGCATCAGTTAAATGCAAATCAAAACAACAATGAGATATTATCTCAAACCACAAAGCCTGGCACATGTCAGAAAGAATAAGAATTCTCAGTGCTTTCATCTATACAAGGAAATGGGGACTCTCGTTCACTGCTGCTGGGAACACCAACTGGTATACTCCTTCTGGGAAATAGTATAGACATTCCTAAACATCTAAGAATTAAGCTCCCATTTGACCCAAGAATCCAACTTTTTAAATAGACGTTAAGGGCCCAAAAACACAATGAAGAAAAGAAATCTACAAACATATGTTCATTTCTGCACTATTTATTATAGCTGACATCTTGAAACAATCCAAATGCTTAATAATAGATGACTGGATAAAAATATATGATATATACATACAACAGAATTCTATTTACACAATAGAATACTATTGGCCATAAATAAAGATAAAGTCATGAAATTTGGTGGTACATGGGTAATAACATGTTGAGTGAAGTAAGTCAGGAAACTGAAACAGAATGATCTCTTTCATATATAGGATATAAGGAAACGTAAGGGTGATATATCAAATATCCAAAGACAATAAAAACAAAAAAACTTGAACACTGGTCTTTAATAGGAAACATGCCCCTTGAGGGGATTGGGGAATAGGCAGAGAAGGGGCAGTGTCTTTGGAGAAGGGAGGCATTCACCTGTGAGTAGGAGCTGGTGCTGATGATGTTATGAAAGTGTTATGCTGAAATGTATGGAATGGAAATGTATGTATGGAAACCTACGGCAACAGTTCTGTAAACTACAGAAAAAAAACATATATTTTTCAAAACAGGCTGGTGGATGGGAGACAAATGGGTGAGGAGGAGTGCAATTAGTGGAGGAAAGTAGACACTAGTAGCAACATTAATGTTCAAACAGTAGATTCTTGAAACCCAATTATGAATAACATTTTAACTTCATGATGACTAAATTAAAAATAACAATGAAATGGTGGTCAAGCTGGGATAGCTATTACTTTCCTTTGTACTAAAGATACTAATAGTGTTTTCTACTGAAGAAGAAACTTAGTCAAATTTTCACATTGAACATTTACCTCCTTATACTCCAGTCTAGTGTGGGATCGTAATATACTAAATATAAAATTATAGAGGACAATATTGAATGAAGCATTAAAATTAGAGTGAACACTGTTCCTGACCTGAGAAAAAAAGTACAACCCCAAAATTGCTCCTAGGTATTATAAGGCCTAGTTCCTTTGTTATCTATGGCTCTTTTAAGGAAAATTTCACCTCGCCAGTGTAGCTTGTCTATCAGGCTTATCCTATAGAAAGTCTGTGGCACCTAAGTGCTTCTGTGGACATGACAGACTGTATACACCATGGAGCAAAGGCTGAGTTACTGAGCCCTTTTTGAGACATTGACAGATGTCAGAAAAATGACAACTCAATTCCATCAGCTTCTCTGCTCCAAACCACACACAGACTCTGATTATGCTCATCCTTAAAGAACTTGGTCTTTTAGCACTGTGAATGGGCTGCTAATTCTGAAAGTAAACCATATAAAAGTGTAAAAATGTTTCTTTTGAGATGTATCCTTAGAGTAAATTCATTTTCTGTTAGAGTATATAAAAAGTGATTCAGAGTTATAGAGTTTAGTTTCTTGATGTTATTGCTGGAAGAAAACCTTCCCATATCTTATTCAAATAAACACATAAAATGATATGAATATACAAATCACCCAGGCTTAAATATGGCTTGAGTGAGGTGAACCTGCTTTTATTTTACTTCTGTATTTCCAACTTTATGACATAGCTCTTGTGTTGCCTGTTACTTTTCATCTGAATTCCTTGCTTGAGGTCCAGTTGTCATTCGAACGACAGATGTAGAAGTCATATAATGGTTTTTAAAAGACTATTATTATGTTGTCTTTGAACTAGAGTCACATATGTCTTTACTATGATTATTTTTTTCTGTGTAATTTCAGATGAGGTTATTCCTCCTTTAAAAGCATGGTGCCTTTTCGATTCCATTCTGTCTAAACCCTGAAATGTCAAGGGCTTATCTCAGTTTCAACTGCTCCCTCATTTACCACAACTGCTGCTTTGTCAGTTTTCCCCCATATGTACTGTTTTTCACCTTTAGCTCCATTATTATCTAAACCATTATCATCTTTTAACTGGCTTGAATTATTGCAAAAACATCCTTAAAACTTCTTGATTGCCTCCTTGCCTCCTATAAATCCTTTTGCACACAGCAACCACTATTTGATGCTTTTAAAATGTAGATCAGGTTTTTTTTACTGCCCCATGTGTACATTCCAAAGTCTTCTCATTAAATTTGAAATAAAATTTCTACCTTGAGATCTTGTTCTTCTCCTTCCTGTTACTCTCTATTGAATCACTTATATTTATTTTCTACTAAAACCCATCTCTTTTCTCTAGAATGGTCTGTTTGGTTCACTGAGAAAATTCCATTTTCACTGAACTTCTCAAAGCTGGCTACTATTTATTTTTCTCACTCAACATCAGATAGTGGGTCATAGTTTACATCTTCAGAGATCTTATCCTACATTTCTAATAATTTTTATTAATCTAGATTACTCTATCACATCAGTGGATTTAGATTCATTCTAATAATTAATTAATAATTAAAATTCATGTATGCTCTACTATTTTTACTGTACACATCTTTCACTAAAATAATAGATTAAAAGAAATTGAAGTATGACATTTTTCTTACTCCCATGTACAAGAATGGTGAGGGGTTTAGTTTAAAAATATTAAAATTTTACTATTTGATTATTGTGAACATTTATTTAGCTGGGTCTAGACTTATTCTGAACTGCAAATTTTTAAAATGTCAGTCCTGAGACCTATGTTCTTATCATTATGTGATATATTATTTTTATACATACAGATATACATGAATTCATACAAGTTGTGAGAATATTAGAGCATGAACATGAGATCATCTGGGTTCAAATCTAGGCATTGACACCTATAAGTCATCTGCTCTACAAATTGAACCATATCCCTAGCTTCCTCCTCCTCTTTTCTTGTCTTCTTTTTTCTTTTCTTCTTTTCCTTCTTCCTTTCTCCTCCTCCTCTTCTTCTTCTTAGTCCAACTCCTTATTATTCTCTTTCTGGGTCTCTGGGACTCTAATGATTCCTATGTCGTTTCTGTTGAGTTTATCAAAGACTTATATTTTCATCTGTTCACATTCTTTAAGTAGTTTATCCATTGTCTGATCATTTGCTGAAAGGTTCTTTTCCAACCTTTTCTGCCGTAAGGAGTTGTTCAGCATTTCATCGTCTGGCTCACTGACTGCAGCTATGTCACATCATTGGAGAGGCTTTCCATTGAGGCTTTAATTTCATATAATGATTTTTTCAGACCTGTTATTTTAAGTATGAAGTTTTCTGATTTATATCTTCATATCTTACTAATTCTTATTTGTGTTCCATTCAACTTGATCTATGCTTTCTTTGAATTCCATGAACATCCTCCATATTTCTCCTCTAAACATCTTAGCTAAGAGGATACCTAGCTGTTTGGTACTTTTTGGGTTATCAGAGCTGCCATTTTCATTATCTATACCTGGGGTTGTCCTGCATTGTTTCCTCATTGCCATGGTTGTAGTGTGGTTTTTACTATGTACTGTGGTGGGGTTTAGGGGTTAGAAGATGCGGGTGGCCATGGAGCAAAGAGGAGTTAAACCTAAAAAGCAGGCAGGGAGCAAGGCAACAGTCCTCTATAGTGGCTCTCTTGTGCCCAAACACATGGCAGGAATCAGCCCCCATGTTTATTGGGTGGGGACAGCTTACTGGGTTGGGGGTCTGAAGAGATTATGTTGACTGGCATCTTCTTGGCTGCCTCACTCAGAAAAGCAGGCCTATATGATATATTCTTTGAACAGTTAAGAGACCAGGGTACAAATCATTAATTTAAAATAACTACTCTTGGACAGGAAATGCATCTCAGTGATAGAACATTTCCCTTAAATCTATGAAGCTTAGATTTTACCTATGGCATGACAAAAATTTACTTACTTGGAAAAGTAAGTTAATATTTCTGAGTTTTATTTTCCAATATATAAAACAAGCCATTAATAGTACCTATTTTTAGTGTCAAATATGATACTAATATTTGACTGTTTGTTTTGGGGTCACACTCAGTTCTCAGATCTTATTACTTGATCTGTGTTCAGACTACTTCTGGTGGTCCTCAGGGGACCATAGTTAGTTTCAAGGACCACACTGAGTTGGCAGCATGGAAGTCAAACCCCATAATTGCTATTCTATCTCACCATTCCTAATGTGGCAATAATTGTAAAACGTTTAAAATTGTGCAAACAAGAATTGTAAACAGTTGTAAAAATTGTAAAACGTTTACAATATGTTAAGAATAATATAGATCATATGCTTCTATGTATGTTTATATATGAGTGTGCACATGTATTTAAATTGAGAACATTATTTTAGAGTAATTTTCAGTTCACAGAAAAACTGAATGGAAAGTGTAGCAACTTTCTGTAAACCCTCCCACCCCTTACATATATGTGTAAGCTTCATTGACAACATTAGTCATCAGAGTTGTACCTTTGCTATCATTGATAGATTTTTTTTGTTTTTATGTTTGCTTTGTTTTGGGGTCACACCCTGTGATACTCAGATCAGAAATCACTCCTGGAGGAGGGGACCTGTCAGCTTTGCATGATTCACTTCTTTTCTGTCTCCTGAAGCTCTCCTGAGAGGGCTAGGAAGGTCCCAGAAAAAACAGTCTCCTAGAGGGTCCAGAAGAGCATGGCCACTCTGCTTCACTTTGTGGCCCTGGCTCTTTCTAACTAATGAACCCCACCATAACACTCAGAATAAAATAACACCACAAGCGTGACACTGGGGAAACCTCACAGGAAAAGACCATGCACAGAGAATGAAGATGATAGCTGTGATGACCCCAAAATACCATCCATCTGATTAATCTCTCAGATAGGAGTATAGAATAGAAAAATGGAGGATCCTCATGGAAATCAAAGAAAATATAGCTCTAGCTGAACAGAACATAAAGACAGAAATCATAAAACTCCAAACTGAAAAAGAAGATCTGACAAACACAGTAGCTGAACTGAAAACCTCAATGAAAAACCTCCCCAACAGGGTAACAGCAGCTAAGGACAGAATCAGTGAACTGGAAGAACAACTCCATAAGGCAGACAAGATTGGAAAAGAACCTAAAGGCAAAAGATTAGACAATGAAAAAAGTGCTTAAGGAATGTGAACAGATGAAAATAGAAGTTTTTGATAAACTCAAAAGAAACAATATATGAATCATTGGAGTCCCAGAACCCAGGGAGGAGATCCCCAGGAAGAACCAACAGTCAAAGACATCATTACAGAGAAATACCCTGAGTTACAGATTGCCTGCAATCAAATCCTGCATGCCTGAAGAGTAGCAGCTAAAAGAGACCCAAGATAAAAACACACCAAGACATATCCTAGTCACAATTACAAATCTCACAGATAGAGACAGAATACTGAAAGCAGCAAGATAAAAAAGGGAAAGTACATTCAAAGGACTATCCTTAAGATTTACAGCAGACATGTCACAAGAAACTTTCAAGGCCAGAAGACAGTGGTGGGATATTGTGACAAGACTGAATGAAATGACTGCTTCATCTAGAATACTGCACCTAGCCCGACTCAACGTTCAGATTTGAAGGAAAATACATAGCTTCACAGATAAGCAACAGCTCATGAACTTCACAGATGCAAAAAAGCCTTAAATGAAAATCTGAAAGGTCTACTTTAAGATAAGACAGACCCACAGACACACCAAACTTATACACAAAGAAGACATTAAATCCCATGATAATCATCTCCTTCAATGTCAATAGATTAAATGCACCAATTAAGAGACACGTAATGGCTAATGATCAATAAACTGAATCCAATCTTCTGTTGCCCATAAAACCATACCTGATAATGGCAAATATTATCCTCAATGGAGAAAAACTAAAAGCCTACCCTCTAAATTCTGGTACAAGACAAGGTTGTCCTTTTTCATCACTCCTCTTCAACATATACTGGAAGTACTTGTTATAGTGACTAGGCAAAGAAAAGATATCAAGGGAATCCAGATAGGAAAGGAAGAAGACAAACTCTTACTTTTTGCAAATGGCATGATACTATACTTAGAAAACCCTAAGGACTCTAACGAAAAGCTTCTAGAAACAACAGTTTCTAGAATAATCAGAACAAACATAGACTCAAAAAAATCAAAGGCTAGAAGACAATTATCCAAGCAAAGAACATGCGTAAAAAAGCTGGGGTGGCCATACTAATATCAGAAGAAACTTTAGACTCAGAAAAGTTTTAAGGGAGAAAGATTGATACTTCATACTAATTAAGTATTATGATCTTCCTGAATAAGAAATCCCACTACTATACATATATGCACCGAATGAGACCAGCAAAATATCTAATACAATTATTGACAAATTTAAAAGAGGACATCAATAATATCACCCTGATACCAAAACTAGACAGAGGTACAGCCAAAAAAGAAAATTACAGAACAGTAACCCTAAAGAACATAGATGCAAAGATCCTCAACAAAATCCTAGCAAATAGGATCCAATACCTCATTGAGAAGATCATTCACTATTATCAAGTCAGTTTCATCCCAGGAATGCAAGGATCGTTTAACATCTGTAAATATATCAACATAATATAAAATATTAACAAGAAAAATAAAAATCACATGATCATATTAATGACGCAGAGAACGCATTTGATGAGGTCCAACACCCATTCTTGATAAAAAAAATAAACTCTCAGCAAGATTGGAATGAAAGAATCCTTTCTCAATATATAACACAAGCCAGTGGCAAATATTATCCTCATTGGAGTTTTCTCCCATAGAGAAATGGAGTTTTCTCATTGACTAAAACTCAATGGAGTTTTTCTTCCCTCTAAATTCAGGTACAAGATAAGGCTGTCCTCTCTCACCACTTCTATTCAACATAGTACTGGAAATACTTTCTATAGTGATTAAGTAATAAAAAGATATCAAAAGAATCCAGATAGGAAAGGAAGAAGTCAAGGTTTCACTGTTTGCAGAGACAAGATAATATACTTAGAAAACCCGAAGGATTCTGCCAAAAAGCTTCTAGAAACAATAGATTCATATAGCAATGTGGCAAGCTACAAAATTAACACACAGAAATCAATGGCTTTTTTATATACCAATAATAATAGGGAAGAAATGGACATTAAGAAAACAACCCCATTCACATTAGTCTCACAAAAAACAAATATCTTGGAGCCAACTTGACTAAAGACATGAAGGACCTATTCAAAAAAACTATAAAACCCTGCTCCAAGAAATAAGAGAGGATACTCAGAAATGGAAACACATACACTGCTCATGGATTGGCATCATTAAAACATCATCATTAAAATGGCAATACTCCCCAAAGCATTGTACAGATTTAATGTGATCCCTCTAAAGATACCCATGATGTTCTTCAAAGAAGTGGAAGAAACACTTCTGAAATTCATTTGAAACAGTAATCACCCTCAAATAGCTAAAGCAATCCTTGGGAAAAGGAATATGGGAGGCATTACTTTCCCAACTTTAAACTGTATTACAAAGCAATAGTTATAAAAACAGCATGGTATTGGAATAAAGACAGATCCTCAGATTAGTGGAATAGGCTTGAGTACTCAGAGAATGTTTCCCAGGCATATAATCACTTAATTTTTGATAAAGGAGCAAGAAATTCTAAATAAAGCAAGAAAAGCCTCTTCAGCAATTGGTGTTGGCACAACTGGTTAGCCATTTGCAAAAAAGTTAACCTAGACCCCCAGCTAACACCATGTATGAAGGTAAAATGGATGAAAGACCTTCGAATAAAACCTAAAACCATAAGATATATAGAATAAAATGTAGGTAAAATACTCCATGACATTGAGACTATAGGTATCTTTAAAAAGAAAACAGCACTCTCCAAACAAGTTGATGCAGAGATAAACAGATGGGACTATATTAAGTTGAAAATCTTATGCACCTCAAAGGAAAAAGTGCCCAGGATACAAGAGCCACTTACTAAGTGGGAGAAACTATTCACCCAATAACCATCAGATAAGGGGCTAATATCCAAAATATACAAGGCACTGACAGAACTTTTTAAGAAAAGAACATCTAATCCCATCAAAAAATGGGGAGAAGAAATTAACAGACACTTTGTAAGAGAAGAAATACAAATAGTCAAAAGGCACATGAATAAATGCTCCACATCACCAATCATCAGGGAAATGCAAATCAAAACAACTATGGGGAACCATCTCATACCACAGAGATAGTTGCTCATCACAAAGAATAAGAGCATGCAGTTCTGGCAGGGATGTGGAGAGAAAGGAACTCTGATTCACTGCTGGTGGGATTGCCATCTAGTCCAAACTTTATGTAAAGCAGTATGGAGATTCCTTTAAAAACTGGAAATTGAGCTCCCCTAAGATCCAGCTATACCACTCCTAGGGATATACTCTAGGAACACAAAAATACAATAAAAAAATCCCTTCCTCACAGCTATATTCATTATTGCACTATTTATAATAGCCAGACTTTGGAAACAACCAAGGTGCCCTTCAACAGATATATGGCTAAAGAAACTGTGGTACATATACACAATGGAATATTATGCAACCATCAGAAGAGATAAAGTCACGAAATTTTCCTCTACATGGATGTACATGAAATCTATTATTCTGAGTGAAATAAGCCAGCAGGAGAGAGATAGATGCAGAATAGTCTCACTCATCTTTTGGTTTTAGGAAAAATAAAAGACAGTTTTGCAATAAATCTCAGAGACAAAAGAGTGCAGGGCTGGAAGGTCCAGCTCACGACATGAAGCTCACTACAGAGTGATGAGTTCAATTAGAGAAAAAAGTACATTGAGAACTATCATAACAAAGTGAATGAATGAGGGAAGTAGAAAGCCTGTGTAGAATACAGGTGGGGGTGGGGTTGGGAGGAGGAAGATTTGGGACATTGGTGACAGGAATGTTGCACTGGTGAAGAGGAGTGTTCTTTACTTGACTGAAACCCAAGTACAATCATATTTGTAATCAAGGTGTTTAAATAAAGATATTAATTAAAAAATTGGTCCTGGCTTGAGGGCCTATATGGGATGCAGGGATCAAACTGAGGTCCATCCTGGGACATACACATGCAAGGCAAATGCCCTACTGAGCGCTATTGCTCCTGCTCCTCATTGACAAATTTTCATTGATACATAATTATTCAAATTTGCCGTTTATACTGGGAGTCCTAATATTTAGGGTATGGAAAAATGTATAATTATACATATCTTTAAATATACCAAGAATTTTTACTGTTCTATAAACCTTCTGCATTCTGTCTAAACATTGTTTTATCTACTTTACAACAACCATAGTAATACTGATCTTTCCACTCTGTCCATATTAGTGTTTTTATCTGGATTGTTGTATGATACTAGCTAGATGCATGCAATATTTTGCCTTTTAATATTGATTTATTTCACTTAATAATTTCAATCTATTTTTTCTCATATCTTTCCATGACTTCATAGTATTTTACTTTTGGTGATAATGACATATAATATTGAGTTAATCAGAATTTGTTTTTTGGTCTTTTGGGTCACACCCAGCAGCGCTGAGGGGTTACTGCTGGCTCTAATCTCAGAAATCGCCCCTGGCAGGCACGGGGACCACATGGGATGCCGGGATTCGAACCACTATCCTTCTGCATGGAAGGCAAACACCTTACCTTCATGCTATCTCACAGGCCCCTAGTTAATCAGAATTTATCTATTTACTATTATACAAAGTTTTGCTTGCTTTCAGATGTTAAAACTTGTCAAAAAATTACTATAAACAGGCAGGCTGTTTTGTGTAAATATAATTTTTCATCTGGTGGGTAAATACCAAGGCATGCACTTTGTATTTTCTTTTGTTTGTTTTGGTTTTAGGGCAACACCCATTTGTCTTCTGACCTTATTCCTGGCTCTTTGCTCAGAGAATTCTCTAGTAGGGTTCAGAAGACCATTAATGGTACTATGAATAAAACCAAGCTCAACTGTTTTTAAGGCAAGCATCTTACCTTCTATGCTTTCTTTTTTTAATCCCATGTACCCTCCATGGTTTAGGGTCACACCCAGCGGCTCTCAGAGATTACTTCTGGCTCTGTGCTTAGAAATCGCTCCTGGCAGGCTCAAGGGACCATGTGGTATGCTGGAGATCAAATCCTGGTCCACCGCATGGAATGCAAATACAGATAGGTTTGCTATTGCTCTGGGCCACCTTTTGTATTTTTATCTTTAATATCTCCATGATGGAAATTTTTCATAATTTATTTCTCTAATTTATACCAAAAATTGTATATGCAATGCCTATTATTAATAATACCACCAGTAGCTCAAATTGTGCTAATTTTGTAGTCTGGAGATTTGTGTTAAAATTAGTTCACTAGGAGACCCTAAGAAATATCACATTATCTTCCTGAGATAACATTTTCCTTTTCATCAAATCACATTCATTATAAATTGTCATTTAATAAATTATAAGAAAATTATGGAACAAAATTAACAGTAATTTCCTAAATTTACACTCTTATAACTAATAGTATGCTAAAGAAAATATTATACAGTTGAAAAATTTGCATATCAGTTGGGTTCTGCTTACCGTATTTGCTGGCGTATAAGACGACCCCCTAATTTAGCAGTTAAAAGCATAGGTTTAGGCCTATATTCTTTGTATGAGACAGAACATTCCTGTGCTGCAACTGTATGTACTACAGTGAGCCAATCACAACAAGCAAAGATTCAAAGGTTCTACTGTAATAGACTTCTTTCTGACTCTGGCCAATCTGAGCAGGCTTTTGACAGTTGTAGATTCAGGTCCAGAGCATTGTCTAATTTTCATGCATCAAAAGCCTGCTTGGATTGGCTGAGTTAGAGAGGCTGTCCGAGCAGCCTTGCAGTGATTGATGCAGGATCGAGTCGGAAAATTTGTTTTGTGCCAATATTCAGACAATTTTCGTTTAGCGGCATATTGAAACATTTTTCGGGATATACTCGGCATATAAGATGACCCCCAATTTTCAGTTGACTTTTTTTTTTTGTTTCAAAAGTTGTCTTATATGCCGGAAAATGCGGTATTTTTCTTTTTACAACATGAAAGACCTTAGGTAAAACCCCAGGACTTGTACTTTCCCTTTATGTTGTAAACACATTCAATGGCTAGGCTATACTTTAGTATTTTGTTGTTAATCACTAGCTCCAGAAAACTTAATTGTTAATTTATTCCTATTGCTTATATGCTGAGACTCCATTTCCTACACTAATCTGTCTCTAGGCTTCATGGATCTCATAAGTGATTAATCAGGTACATGTGTGAAGCTGATTTATAATTACTATATCACTCAAAATTCTTTTATTTACTTTTCTTTGTTCCTATTAGTTTAAATATTGGCTGTTCCCAAAAGCATAGTTTATAGTAACTGCTCTTACCATAAATTAAAGTTGTGCATATCTTATATGGCATGTATTTATTAATATTATGTTTTAAAAGGAATATATATTTTACAAATTTCTACAAGTAGCTACAATATATATTTTGCTTGTATTATACAAAAATTGGTAAAATATATTTCTATGTGTAAACTGTACTTATATATGACAAATGTGTATCAATGATTTGGGGGTGTTTTTATGTTCAGTGCTTTTCAAAACCTTTATTTATTGGTTCTAGAAAATTTACTAGATTGGTTAAGACAGATACTCAGTGAAAAATAATTCTATATTTAAAATAACCATAAATAATTTTTTCTAGAGCAAATGCTTTCAATTTTGAAACAAATTGATTCTTCAACTTAGTTGATTTATTGGGTCTAGTTTGTCTGTATTCAGTTTCTTAAACTAGCATATATGTGAATATTAATTATCATCTATTTCTTTTGTGTCTGACCTTGTTTTTCTATAATCTGTAGAAAATATGTCTAATGTGTTTTTCATCACTATACTACTTACTAATTCAATGTAGTTCTGAAATCTAATTATAGTTTCCTTTGAAATTTTGTACCCTCCAGTTATATATAGTGTTTAGAATTCCTTTAAATGGAAGGAAAAGTTTAAAGTAAACATTTTATATAGAAGAATTAAAGTTCTCAGATACTTTCTACTTCTCTGCAAATCTGTGTTTATTACTTGAAATTCCTTGAAAGTCTGAGTAGTCCCATAAAAGCTCTATCCTTTTCACTGACCCATAGCAGTATTGGTTTTACAACCACTCCTTGCACTGTACCATCAAAATTATCCTCATTATGCCTTTTCTCTTGGAGAAGGAAGTAACCTATGAACTATATGTATTCTGTACTAGGCATGATCTCATCACTTCATTTTATTTCTACTCATGTTCTCTTCCACAGAGGTCCACTTGTCCTTGATGTTTCTTATTACTTATGCATACTCTATAAGATATTTTTACTTACAAGCCTCTTTAGCAGTCTTCCTTCCTTCCAATAGAATGGAAATTCCATACAGAGGGGCATGTCTATTTTCTTCACTACTATCTTTCCTAGGATATCAAAAACACAGAGGAAACTAAATCATTGTTGAAAGAGTAAATTAAGGAGCAAGTAAATGCCCTGTGATCTATTTATCCCCTTTGGAAAACTTCCTTTTCTTTAATCACTTCAGACACCATTATACAAGAGAGATTGATTGTGTATTAAGATAATGTTAGCTGTTACAATAGATATAGCTTTTAATCTCCATAGCCTCTCAAATTTATTTTTAAAGTTTTATATTGGTGGCAGAAAATGTGTTCTGATAAAGGGCGTTATACATTGTATGGCTGAAATTAAATGATGAACAACGTTGTAATCACAGAGTTCAAATAAAATAATTTTTAAGAACTACAACTTTGAGATTGTGAAAGGAAAAATCTAAATAATGTGTCTGCTGTCACCTAGCAGCTCTCATCCAACGAATATTCATAAAATCTAGCTCTTCTGTTATTTAGCTTTATTCTCTTTAATGGCAACTTCCATATTGATTTCCATCAGATTCAAGTCAGCAGAGGAGCAGAGACCAGTAAGCATTCACAAGTATGCATCGCCTTGGCTCACCTTTCATCGACAAGAACCTGGTGATAGCCATTCTTTATTAGGAGTGTAGATCTTCTTAGGGCCCCAAAGAAGAAATAGGTTGTTAATTAAGCCAGTCTCTGTTATAAAATGACACTCACTACTTAGTAAGCTTAGTGATTAAGTCAGATTTGTCCAAATTGTCTGTGATTCCAATACAATTCTACTCCACAGATACGAATTTAGGTGCTACTAAGAAATCAGCTTCGTTGGTGGACTTGAACAATCTCCTGCTGTGGTAGTGCATTCGTAGATTTCCTTTCTCTTATTTCCCCACTTTAGGCACCCCAGTTTAATTATAACATGTTGCAATTTCAGAATATAAACCGCAAATTTTTATGTTTTGCTTTGCCTATGTCCAATATCCAGAACTACTTTTAGTTTTCCTGATTTCACTTAATATGTGGCTAAGTAGTGCCAACCATTTAATTATAAATTTTGGGATAATGCTGTACTAAATTTAACTCATGAGCTTCTATTGAATCAATTTTGCTTAGAAACAAAACAGCCATCTAGGTTTAAGAATAGAGCCTGGGATTTTAAGTTGTCACCAATATCATGCCAAACAGTCTAGATAATTACTACTTATTTAAAATGCTAAGTGGGTAGGCCAGATGCTTGCATATGGGAAAGAATATTTTTAAATGACAGCTTTTCAATGACTATTAAACTTGGTGGGAGTAAAATGTGAGGAGATTCTTTACTCAAACAGATAGCAAAATACACACAAAAAAAACCACGCCTAGGTACATTAACCGTAATAGAGAGAAATGCCTTTAAATGAAATAAGTCACAAATCATATATCGGAAAGGCATATCTAGTGACATAGAAGTAACAATCACCTTAAATGCCAGTAAGCAATCATGTCTAAAATCTGAATTTCCTAGGAAATGAGATTTGGCAGCATATAAAAATATCTCAATGATGATGTTCATATTGGGCCAGCTCCATAGACTCACTTTTTTCTCAAACAAGATGTAAACTAAGCTATGAAAAATCATAGGTACACTGGCCATGCCAAAAAAAAAAAAAAAAAAGCTAGTAATCTCAGGAGGAGAGTGCAGGCCAAACTTTTGCCCTGTCAAAATCACACTTGGTGTATCCATCATCTAGAATCACCACTTTGAGTATAACACTATGTCATCACACCTCTACGATTCCCTTAGGGACACCGATCTGATCATACTTCAGGTACACTGGCATTTGGATTGATATCACCAGGCCTTCATTGGATTAACTGTGGGCAGCCTCCTCCTGGCATTCTCCATTTTCAGAGAAGCCTGGCAGCTGAGAATACATCTCATAAAAGCCACAATATCAGTAATAGTGCTTTGAATTCCTGAACAACTTCACTTATTTGATATGGTCATCCCTATAGGAACACACCAATTTAGCAGAATGGACACCAAACAAGAGTTTATTAAACCTTCTGCCTTTTTATTTATGACTTCAATGGAGACACAATAATTTCACAAATTAGCTTGCCACTGTGCTTCTTTATCTTTATTTTAAAATATTTCTCTTTTTCCATCTTTTCACTTTTAGGGCCACACCTGTTTGATGCTCAGGGGTTACTCCTGGCTAAGGGCTCAGAAATTGCCCCTGGCTTGGGGGACCATATGGGACGCCGAGGGATGGAACCACGGTCCTTCCGTAGCTAGCACTTGCAAGGCAGACACCTTACCTCTAGCGCCACTTCTTCGGCCCCATGTTGTTGTTTTTTTAAAATAACTTTACTCTCACTTATCTGAAAATACATCTATTATGGTCAACTATGTGGAGCATTTTCTTTAAGTAAAATAAACTAAAAAACAAATATTTCAACAAATATCAATTCATGAAAATCATTACAATGTTAATTTTATCCTGTCTTTAGGAAGTCATGGTAATATCAATATCTGAGATGTTTTAGAGTAGATGTTGAAACTTTCAAATGCCCTTTTCCTCGTTCTTATGGTTCATACATCATGTTTCTCATGATTTGACAGCACTGATTCTAGAAATAATCACTGATGAGAATTTCTGCTCTAGTGCTTCATTCAAGTGTTTCCCTTTACAACATTTATAGATATTGAGGACCAAGAGATTAAGAGTAGCTCCCCCTTTCAAGAGCCTGTAAACTGAATGAAAAACATATATTACTGGGTAGCTATTACATATAACAGAGATCCAGACAGTGCTTGTTTGACAGGAGGAATCTCTTCACCCTTGAATTGGTCTGTGGAGAACATTTCTTCTAGGCTGTGGACTCCTCAAAGGTGGTGCAGTAGGGATGTTCTAATCATAGTCTCCTTAATGCTTTGAAGCGGGCTTCAGGAGAGCACATGACGAACAGCTCAGAGGAATTGAATAAATACTTTTAGCTCTTTTGATGATTTCAAGTCAAAAGGAAATACCTAAAGGGCAACACTAATGAAACTAAAAGCTGTTATCTCCAGGTTTGCTGGCATTGATTAGAATGCCCAGTCTAACACAGAGTTCCTTAACAGTAAATAATAAAACTGGCATTTTGGCCTGGAAAATTTTATGTTATGGGAGCTTATCTATATGTGGTAACTCAGGTGGAGAGCACTCATACTCATACTCAGTAGATGCTAGTAGTGGCTGCATTGTATCCTAGTGCTATAAATCAAGAAACATTAATGATTTTGCCAAATATCCCCTGGGGAACAAAATCAAACTTTCCACTGCAAGATATAGGTTCTCTTCAAGTTCTACCTCTAGCCACTTACTTGCTATAAGATGCTTCCTATTTTGCACAGTAACCATCCATATTTAACATTTTTCTCAGAGTAAACTTCACCTCTGGTATTATGTGACTTAAAAGCAAAGAGTTTTTCAAAGAGAATGTGTTCTTATTTAATCGCAGTCATCATAGGATTTTGTACTTTATATGAAAATCACAAGAATTTGGAGGATAAATGTGGGAGTTGCAGAAATAACATTGTGCCTATTTATCCTCACCCTGTGAGTGACTGTATTTCTCTTATGCTCTATCAAAACTCTTAAACAAAGAAAGTAACATGATGATGATGGGGCCTCAGTGATAGTACCACGGGTAGGGTGTTTGTCTTCCATGCAGACAACAGATTTGATTTCTGGCATCTAATATAGTCCCTCAAGTCTACCAGGAGTGATTCCTGAGTACAGAGCCAGGAGGTGTGATCACAGGTGTGATCCCAAAACAATAACAAAGTAACATGGAAGTTTCCTGAGATGGAATGAGATGAGAGGATAGGACAGATGCTGTTTAAGAGTATAGAGTTGCAACAAGTAGTAATTCCTAGAGGCCTAATGTACATATAATAAGCTTAGACAATAAAATTGCAATCCCCGTACTTGCTAAGAGATTGGAGCTTAATTATTCTACACGACTAAAATGGTAATTGTGTTCTTGATGTGTTGATTACATTTGTAATGGCAATCATAATACCATATATGCGTGTAACACTTGACCTCAAATTTCTATAATGTTATGCATTAGATCTATTTTAGTAAATTCGAAAGAGGCTGTTTATTTTTGTCATTTCTACTCTAAAACTCATGGCATGCTTTGACTTAGGAGATCACAGCAAATGGTTAGTAAAAGGACTTGAGATATTATTTTTACCTTGTTAATTATTCTCTTACACCTTTGATTTTGAGCATAATTCTTCTGGAGAATGAGGGAACATATGGAGAGAAGTTTATTTTTCTCAGTTGTCTCAGTCAAGCTCAGTATAGTTTATGCAGCCCCAAGTCCAGGTAGACATTTGAGTCCAAGTAAGTCCTATTTAAAATATAATTAATGTAAGGATGTGGTTCCAAAATTGTTCATGATTGAATTTTAGTCACATAACATATACCACCCTCCATCAGTGCACATTCTCTGTCATCAATGTCCCAAGTTTTCCTCCCACCCTGCCTACTTTTCAGGCAGGCATTTTCCTTCTCTTGTTCTCTGTCTGCCTCTCTGTCTGTCTGTCTCTCTGTGTGTCTGCCTGCCTATCTCTCTCCTTTTCACTGTGGCTTAGTGAGTATAAGTAAATCATCTGAAATGGACTCATCCCAGACTAGAAGTGTTTCACTAAGTCCAACCAAATTTGATTATCTTCAAAGTTATTAGTCATTATAAGGTAACATTTTATACACTGATTACGCCAGTGGAGGAGATGACACAATTGAACTCTTCCCACATTGCATAAATAATTCAAGATTGAACAAATGTAAAATATGATGCCAAACTGAATGTATTGCCACTCACCTTTTCCTAAACAATTTAATTTACTGATATTTTTGCTGAAAATATCAGTAATGCTTGTTGAAAATAGTGTCCTGTAGGAAGCAGTATTATCCTATATTAAAATTTTGTTATGAAGGAAATAGTAAAAAGTAAAACATTTAATTATCCAATACAATATTTTTATATTATTGGAATAATATCTCTGACAGCAAAGACCTGCGCTCACACTGGAGAAAGGGAGAAGTGATAAGAGATGAGAGGTTTCTGGGACATTCGTGCTACAAGTATTATGCGACTGTCAGGGGCATCTGAAAGTTTATTAGGTTTGGGCACCACCATTTATCAGGGTGACAGACAAGGTGGGACACACAGGAGGGTATGACGAGGTGGGAGGGAATCTTGATAACATGTCAGACAGCTTAAGCTAGAGAGAAACAAAATGCAGTGAGACTGTTCACTGCTTTCAGCTTTTTGAAGAGATGTCATGTTTGAGACAGATTACCTTTGGACTTGTGTGGCCCAACAGAACTAGGACTTAAGTGTGAAATTTCTAAGTCTCCGTTTTCAGCTTATAATATAAATTAAAATTCTCTAGTCAGAACAATCTTAAGGGAAAACATTTGGGAAATATTTTTAGTACTAAATTTTTAAGTTCTGCTGTAGTTGCAAAGAAGAGCTATTTTTTTAAATGAAATTCTTTAAGTATTCAGTTGTATTACATAGGCTTTTTATTATTGTTGTTGTTCACTGTGTAAACTTTTAAGACTACAAATGCCCCTAAACAGTGTTACTCTGGTTATAAGTTAATCAGGTAACATAAATAAAATATACATAGCTTTTATCTATGTGAATTAAATGAAGCAACAGGAAATAAACCAATCCTCAAATCAATAATATATCTATAAACAGTTTTATATTTAAAGTATTATTTGAGGGCTGGAAAGATAGAACAGGAGGAGAAAAGGTACTTGCTTTGTATTGAGTAGCTTCAAACCTGGTCCCATCTAAAATCAGCCTTGAACAGAGCTAGGAGGAATCCCTGAGCATTACTGGGTGTGCAACCTTTATTTCTTTACATTTTTGTAATTTTAGCATGTTTCACACAATTATCTGTTTACAGCTTTTCCTTATGTTTTTTGTTATTTCAGTGTCAGAATTTATCAGCTTATTCTATAATTATATAATGCTAAGACATACAAATTTTGTTCTAGTTGTTTCATATATATTATTTGGTTCCCCACTACATTTTAAATAACTTTTGAACAAGGATCAAACAAGGCTCAAAGTCTATATCCTTTATAATAAAATGTGCTAATCAAGTGCTCTCAAACTAATTTCTTAAGTCTTATAAGCATCATAAAGTACAACTTGATTATATTTTCCATCATTCCTTAAGTTATTCATAAACAAAGCAATACACAGAGGTACTTTTATTAAACTAGAAAAGTAATATACCATTAAGTAATATTTATAAAATGTCTTGTGTTTGTCAGAGCAACACTAGATCCATAAGGAATGAGAAGAATCTTAAAATCACTTGCTCTTGAATAATCCAGAGTCTAGTTTTGAAAAGAGAACAAAGATGATGTTCTCAACTGTGTGTAAAGATGAAAAGAATGTATTGCAGCAGTAAAGAAAGATGCCTTGAAACCAAAATCACAAGCTGGAGAAATAGTACATCTGGCAGGGTACTTTCCTTGCATGTGGCCAACCAGGTAATTGCTAGCACCATATTCAGTCCCTGGATCCCAGCCAAGAGTTATTTAGGTCAAAGCCAGGAGTAAGCACTGAGCATTATCTGGTTTGGCTCCAATTTAAAACAGGAAACGCCACAACAAAAACAAGTTAATAAAAGGGAGGACAGAAATACAGAATACAAGTAAAAGGTAGAGTTCTAGAATGAATATGGTTAAACAAAACCCTAATTTAATGGTATTTCTCAAAAAAAAAAAAGTATGTTCAGTTACTAGTTACTCTTCACTGTGATTATGACTTTATTTAGAAATGATCCTTACTGATGTAATAAAAGTGAGATACTGGGTTGGTGAGTGGGCCTAACCCTATGAGTAGGATCCTTACAAAAAAGAGGGAAATTTAGACATAGCAAAAAGAAAATAGCTTGTACAAATGGAAGCAGAGACTAGTTTTATGCATCTAAATGTCGAGAATTCCAGAATATGTCCAAAAGTAGAAGGGAGAAGAAAAAAGTTCCCTTTAAATTCCCCCAGAAGGAACCAACCATGCAGATACCTGGATCTCAGACTGATACCCTCTAGAACTATAAAATAATACATTTATGATTTAAGCTGCCAAGTTTGTGATATTTTTCCTGGGAGTTCCATAATTATGTTAATATAAGTGTGACCTGAAAAGCAAGGTACACGCTGGGGTCAAAATAAGGTGTGCTTGAATGGAACAGAGACTTAGTGATGTAGAAAAAGGAGAGAGAAAGGAATTTAATTACGTAAAAACACCCAAATTCATAATGAAAAATGTACCTCATATATTTCTTCTATACTCACTACATTTCAGACATCAGCATAAAAGTTTTACAGTTGATCTCTTTTTATCATTTCAATAAACCTTACTAATAAGGTGGTGCTAATGTTATTCTCATTTTATAATAAAACTAGAGAAATATTAGTAGCTTTCAAAAATACATAGCTAGTTAATAAATGATGGAGTCAGAATTAAGATCTAGAACACTTTACTGCTTGATCTTTCCTGCATTTAAAGTGGAGGAAATTCAGGATTATTTCTTTCACTAAATACAGATATAAAACCTAAGCCTTATTCCCCCCCTCACTCAATAGATTTCTGTTATTCCAAAGGTTTTCCTCCTTTTAAAAAACGTTTTAAAATATATTCTTTTGATAGACTAACAATTTGATTCATAACTACCTATAAAAGTAGAATTATTTCCTCTTACCCTATTATATTTCACTTTCAGAATTATGTCTAATGATAAGTTAACTCCATCCTGTGTTAGGTCACCCAGTCACCATAATTTTGCTGATTCCTTTGCTCTTCTTGTCTAAAGAGTATGTTAATTGCTTCAGAAGTCATACTTTTCTCAGCATGGTTATAATTAATTGAGAAGACAAGACCTGGATTACCAAAGAAAATTCACTTCTTGTCGTTCATAGTAATTCCCCCCTAAGGATTTTCCCAGTGTTTCTAACTGGAGGAAAATGAACCAGCACATTTGCTAACCCACATCTACTGCCAAAGTTTTGGTAAAGTTTTGTAGTTTACTTCAAGTTTTAGTTTTATGCATATTTATAAATGGCAATCTTTACATATCTTGATTCTAAATAGAGCAATCAATAGGAATGACATAGCTAATATAGTAGATTAAGCAGAATTGGTTGCTGAATGATTTTTCATGATGGTTAATAAAAATAAGACACAAGATGTTGTATAATATAATTTAATATAATTAAGAGGGCAGTTTATTCTATCAGGAATATAACTCAGTAGGAGAAAAAAACAATTCACTAACATCAGATGGCTGCCAAAGTAGTACCATCTAATAAATTTTGTATTTACAAAAGAAAAAATCTGATACTTTTTTTAAACTTTTTTTTTCTTTATTTAAACATCTTGATTACAAATATGATTGTGATTAGGTTTCAGTCATGTAAAGAACACCCCCTTCACCAGTGCAATATTCCCACCACCAATTCCCAAATCTCCCTCCATCCCACCCCACCCCCACCTGTACTCCAGACAGGCTTTCCAGTTCCCTCATTCATTCACTTGATTATGATAGTTCTCTGTGTAGTTATTTCTATAGCTATACTCACCACTCTTTGTGGTGAGCTTCATGAAGTGAGCTGAAGTTCCAGCCCTCCTCTCATTGACTCTGAGGATTGTTGCAAAAATGACTTTTATTTTTCTTAAAACCCATAGATGAGTGAGACTATTCTGCATCTCTCACTCTCCCTCTGACTTATTTCACTCAGCATGATAGACTCCATGTACATCCATGTATAGGAAAATTTCATGACTTCATCTCTCGTGATGGCTGTACTTTATTATTTGAAAGTATATTAATATGTTCATTTGTTCTTGGTTTGATATTGGTTGCTAGTTTTCTGTAAGACCTAGGATAGATACTTTCAACTAGAGAGTTTTTTTCCTTTCATTGCTAAATAGATATGTAACATCTATAGTTATATATGTTAAATCTAATATCATATATTGTATATTATTTTAATATACATGTAACTTTCCTGAAGTGAAGTGTCATTATTTTTCCATTTTATATATTGAAGTTTTTCATTTTTTTAACAGAAAAGACTGGGTTACATGACTTAGTTACATTTAACTTTTATATTTTTGTTTTGGGGCCACTCTGCAATCGCTCCTAGGTACGCTTGGGTGACCATCTGGGCTGTCATGATTGAAACTGAGTCAAGACTTTTTCAATGAAAACATCCTATCCACCGTAGTATTGTTCTGGCTCCCTTTAACTAAAATGTTTGATTACATATCCAAAACATAAAATGCATTTAATAATAAGAAACTATGGGATTTATTTTCCTAGTGATACAGTTTTCACTCTCATTTTCTCTTACTGTTGTAACAAGTCAGGGCTAGTCAATAATTATATTGCAAGATAGGTTAACAATTGATGTTTGGTTTTATCTGTCCCTCCTTTTTAGAAACTCATTGAGGGTCTCCTTTATATAACCCCAAGCTGCTTTTTGAGCAGTAACATCCTGATATCATAAGAGCTGGTTCAACTCATCACTCAAATAGCATAGAAAAATGCTATTTGAAAATGTCCTCTTTTAAGAAAAAATAAAGACTCTTTTCTTTGATTTATCTTCCTTTCACCTTCAACATTTCAGTATCTTTCTCCTCGTTTGCCTCTGTGTCAGCTCAGAGCTGTCACCAGAATGTGCAGTATCATTCTTTCTCCCAGCCCATGTGTCTGAATCTGACCCCTGTTTCCCTCATGTCTTGGTCTTTGTTAAACATTTTAGGATCAAATTAAATTTCATGATATCAGCCCTCTGGCATTTAAAGAAAAAATGACATCTTTTTAAGAAATACAGGATTTTGAATTACATTTCAACTTGGTAAAAATGTATGTATAATTTAGAAGCATGCTATTTCCCTGTGAAGAAAACATTATGTCTTTATTTACATCAAATAATTTTCCTGTGGTTCTATGAGGAAGAATTGAATTATTGTAGTTAAGAGGCTCTTCGATATTCACCTATCTTTTGTCCTTTGAGAGGGACCTAATTCTAAATTTTAGGAAAGGGAATTCCTGAACCTTGCCACTTCATCATGCTTCAGATAACCATGGTATGTTATCCCTCAGTGGCGAAGAGAATTAGTGTGTAATTTATTATATATTGTGTTTTATGAAATAAGGAATAGGAAGACACACAAATGGAACATTTTGCCATAGAATCGAATTAGTTGCTTAGTGATCATTACCATCAAGCAGACTTTCACCATAATTATGTCTTTAGTAAAACAGTTTTCAGAGGGCAGACAGAGAAGGATTTTTGTGTGAAGCTTGTATCTTAAGTAAAGTAAAAGAATTTTCCATGATTGTTACTACATAATTACATAATACAGTACATCCCGTTTAATTTCTCTACTCCTTAACTTTACAAAGCCTTCCTTTCTTTTTACCCTATATGGGGAACATATAGGGTGCCGGGGATCATACCAGGTTCTGTCCCAAATCAGCAGCATGCAATGCTAATGCCCTACCACTGTGCTGTCACTGTGACTCCCGACCTTTCCTATTCTTATATTCTGCAGACCAACTTCCAACTTGTTATTGATGTTATTGAAATTTATATGGAATATTATTTATAATTGTTTCTCTGCCAGAAATATTACTAACACATGTCCAAAGTCAGTTCCTTGTTTTCTCTTAGGCTTTTTACTCAATTATTACTTTCTCAGTGAACTTGATATTCATTTTCCTATTAAAAATCAAATTTGTCTTTGTCACATTTATATATACTGTTCATCCTACTCTTGGATTAATTGTGCTATTAAAATACTTTTTATAATCTAACATACTGTTTAAAATACTCACATATTATATTTTTTATTTATTTTCTCCACAGAAATGTCTTAACTATTCAGCAATTCCCCAGTAATGTTAGCAATCCACTCTAGATCACATGTTCCATTGAAAAATGTTAACAGGACACTATTTTTCTTTAAAAGAGCAGAAAAACGTAATATGCAATATGTCAATTTAAGGTCATGAACAATTTCCCAACACATAAGGAAAAGTTTATTTATATAAAATGTTTAATATGTAAGAATGTAAAGCACATGGTATTTACCTTTCTGTGTGACAACAGACACTTGTAAGCAGTTAACGTGAATGCTCAAGCATCGTACTTCTTGGAACCAGAGGTGTCCTAGACATATACCCCTTCTATTGACATTCTTGTTTCAAAATGCTTACATGCAATTTTGATGTCTGGTTTGGTTTATGGGCCATACCTACCAGTATTTGGACTCATACTCAGTTCAAATGGCACTTGGGGGAACCATGTAGTACAGGACACTTACATGTAAAGTGTTGCACTTTGGATCATTGAACTTTTTATTTTCCAGCCCTCATTTTGATATTTGATAATTTATTTAAAAATGAAGCTTAAGGTTCTCTTTTTACTATGAAAAAATTTATTAAAGTCTCAAAAAGTATATTTTTCTAAGTACTTTTATTTTTATTTATTTAATCATTTAATTATTTTTAGTTTTGGTGTCACACTCGGTAACACTCAGGGTTTACTACTGGCTCTGCACTTAGAAGTCCTTACTGGCAGGCTCTGGGGACCATATGGGATGCCAGTAATCCAAGCGTGGTCCAGTCAGGGTTAGCCATGTGCAAGGCAAATGCCCTACTGCTGTGCTATCAATCAGGTCCCCAGTACTTTTGTTTTAAAAAGGTGTTTAGGATGTCCGTGGATTCAATCATGATTCTTAGTTGACTGGGAATTTTGTTTAGCTTAATGGCATTTGGAAGTGATGTTTTTAGGGCCTTGCAGATACCTGGACCTGGGATACCAGGACCTGGAAGGGTTGACGATTTCCAGATTCACACCCAGTAGTGTTCAGGACCATGCTCTGGAACCAGAGGATTAAACAGAGTTGGACTCATGCTAGGCTTACATTTTAATTGATGTATGTTTCTTGACCTCTAAATGTTTCTGTTCCTTAAATATTCTAAAAATATTTTATTGAGAGCAATTTTTATGAAGTCTGTGCTTTAAAGCCTAGAAGTGATGTACCTGAAAGCATTAAGTAGGAAAACATTATGCAAGATATGCTAGAATTTTGTCCACTCCTCTCTCAACAGCTCCTGAAACCATGTTTATCACACTGCTTTGTGCACAATGAATATTTATTGGAGAACATTTACTGTTAGATAAACTCTCTTTTCTAACACAAATGACCAAATGGACAATTTCTTTTCTGCAAAGCTTTGAGAGAGAAGATTGTGCTAGAAAGGAAGTATATTCTAAAATTTCAACTCTGTTAAATGTTACTTTGTTTTTGAATTATGGTGTATGAAAAATGATATATCTAGAATTAAGAATACTACCAATCTGAAAGTAAAGAGCAGGACTTAAAAATCCCAAGGTCCTCTACAATATAAATATATAAAGTTGTAAAATAAAAACCTGTACATTGTATCTGTAAAACAGAAACCTAGTTATAGCTTTCTAAATGGAATTTTGGATTGATTATTGAAGTTCGCAATTACATTACATAGCACAGTGTATGACACATGGTTACAGACCAATAAATGTTTTCCAGTATTGTTATTTTTATTATGTTTAATTTTGCATAATTATGCATCTGTTCACTTACTTTCCAATTTTGTTTGTTACTATTGAGCTCATAATATATTGGTAGTGTTTAAATAGTTTTATAGATTTTTGCAAAATGTTTAAAAATAGAATGGATTTATAGGCATGAATTCTTTTAGGTTAGATAATAAAAAGACAAAAATATTCAGTTTGAAACATCCTATTGGACTTTCAGTAGAATTATAAACTATTATAAGTTTTGTTTAGTCATAATTGTCTGTCTCAGGTCATTTATTAGAATAAAAAATTAGCAATGAACCATACAAAATTCAAACAAGAGTATTCTTTTATCCTAAAGCACTTCCTATTTTAATCTTACTCTCTATGTTCTATCTCTTTTTCATGGTTACTTTTTTTCCTATTTCTGACTTTCTAAATTTAGATTTTAATTTTCTTCCTAAGTTACAAAACATATATTTCTGGTAGAGCTGATGATTTGTATGCTTTAACCTTTTCATATTTTATTACAGTGAGAGATGTGACAGTAGCAAAGAATAACTACATGAAGCAGAATTCCAAAGCTGCTTTAAGACATTATCTTGAAAGCATCCAAAGGAATATAAGGATAGATGCCAAAGACTTGAAATTGTTAATACCACTTGTATGTTTTATTATGAATTTCTGAAAGTTTTTAAAGTGTAAAATAAAATAACAAATATATGAATATAACTTTTAAACTCTTTATGATTGTGGAAAACCAGAAATTTTCAGAGGTTTAGTTAAGATGTGTGCGTATATATGTATAGATACATACATACATACATACATACATGTATATATATAAGTCTATATATATTGTGTCCCAATGTGTTTCATCACTGGCTTTGATAAAACTGATTTCAACAACTGATTTCAGACAAAGGTGATTTTCTTTGAATTTAGGGATCATTCTATGATTATTCTATGATCACTGAAACAGATGAGCATGTACAAAGGGAATTTTTTAAAATTTATTTCCTGGAATATGTGACTATGTCTGTGGTAATGTAGATTCAATCTATGATTGCATTGAGGACTATCATTCCAGAGGGATGGAGTGAGGAGAGACAATTTAATAAATCACAGGAAAAAAAAACATTGAAAGTTGGAAAGAATGAGTAGTCTGGAAATATTTATATGCTATGTTTGCATAACTATTGATACTGCCATTATAAAGTATATTGTAAGACATTTTGAAAGGAAGGTCAAAGAATTATGCAATAATAATTTGAATATTTGTTCCTCAAGCTGTACTTTATAATAATAAAAAATGCATTGGGAAAACTGTATATCAAAAAAAGGGATCCTAACTCATTTTCCTCTTAAATAATTTTAAGGTGGTGAAGTCTCTAAAACAGAATAAAGCAGGCTGGTAGGGAAGAGTACCTTTTCCAAGAATTCATTTTGTCCCAAAGTTGTTGGGACAAAATTTAAGAGATATCATTTGAAGAAGTCATTCTAGTCCCTAACCCTAAGACTACCAGGTCTCACCCTGTGGATACTAGAACTAAGGCCTGTTAAGAGAAACCCCAGCAAGAAAAAAAGCCAGGAAAGGAAGGTCAAAGAAGGTCATCTCTCTCTCTTTTTCCCTCTTTCTCTCTCTCTTTCTCTCTCTCTTTCTCTCTCTCTCTCACACACACACACACACACACACACACACACACACGCACACACGCTCGCACCCACGCACGCACATACACACACACACCCTGGCAACCACAACTGGATTCTTAATTAGGTAGAAAGCCCTTCTTTGGGGCAAGTTTTTGGAGGAAACCTACATAAGCCAATTTGAAACAAAGAAGACAAGCACATATACTCCCTAGACTCATGTGTTGGTGTTGCATACATGTGCTGCCTGTCCACTAACATGATTCCTGACATGACATAACATGATTCCCAACATGCCACCCACATCTCTCCTCTTGAGATGTGAACTTTCCTACTGTCATGAAGTTTTACATGTTTTTCTTAATATAATTCGTGGATTCAATTCTGATATTAAGGTTCCTAGTCAATTTTGATTTAAAATTTATGCATAGCGATAAAAAAGGGTCTATATTCATTTTTCAAACCTTTTAACCACCTCTGATTTCCTACATAGATGACTTTATCCTATAGTGTACATAAGAAAGCAACACATTCAATTTTTTATTGTAGCTCTATGCATGCATAAAATAGTATAATATGTTTCTTGATAAACATATTCAAAGTGATTAACACAAAACTCAATCTTTCTAGTCAATCTATAATTTATCTAAATTACAGTAAATTATATATTTTTAATTATATTATAAATTATATTTCTCCCTTGGCTCAAATAATAGGGAAAGGATCCTTCTTTTAGTGACTTTGAATAATTCTTATAGTGCAAATTTTATTTGATCCACAATGAGTTTGTAAAGTTAAGATGAGTGGTGAAGACACAAGAAAGGAGAATTTGGAAGTGGATTATGTAGCAAGAGTTTTTATTACTTAAATTTATTTCTGGAACTCTCAAATAAGGATGCTACAACTAATGAAAATAAGTTTAAATAAAGTAAGTGGCCCCAGAAAAAGATATCAATATGAAAAAAATCTGATTTGTGACCTAAAATCTCTGTTTAATTGATGGGCTTAATATACTCAGGCTGTAAAAAAACCAAGGTGGTGTCACAGGAGTAAAATTATGAAAATCAGGCAATGAACCAGGTAATTAAATTCTTCAGGAATTATTTTGAACCAGAAGACTTAAATGACCATATCAACCTCATCTGAGTAGTGTGGTATTATGCCTCAAAGTGCACTTTCTTGGTCATGTATCTTTGGGGATAAATCTGGAAATTTTCCAAGCTTGATATTCACCTGGAATAAATGTTTTTCCTTTAGTCATTGCAGAGTTTTTAAATCAAGAGAGTTCAAATAAAATAAACAACTGACAATATAGTTTAGATACATATTGTTCATGCTTCATTTTCATTGGAAATGAAATTTCATTTCATTTCACATTTTGTATTAGCATGTTTTAGAAAAATATGTTAAAAATTTTATTATATTACCTTTAATACTTATCGTTAAGGCATGTACTTTCTTTTATTTTTTAATTGATTTTTTGGGTCCATGCCCAAGGGTGCTCTGTAGTACTCTTGGCTCTGCACTTAGAAATATATCCTAGAGTGCTTGAGGATCATATGGGATGCAAGGGCATTCAGGTTGGCCACATTTAAGACAAGTGCTCTTCCCACTGTACTACTGCTCCAACCTTGTAATCTCTTTGAAAGAACTGTAATAATTTGGATCTTTTGCCATATTTTTAAAGAATCCAACTATTTGAGCATTACATTCATTATAAAATATTGTCCAGGTGTTTAAAAAAAGAAAAAATAAAAGTATTTAAGCATATTATTATAATTTGGGGGGGACCACACCCGATGATGCTCAGGGATTATTCCTGGTTATGCACTCAGAAATCGCTCCTGACTTGGAGGACCATATGGGATGCCTGGTATCAAACCGAGGTCCATCCTGGATCAGCCGTGTGCAAGGCCCTACCATTGCGCTATTGCTCTGGCCCCAAGCACATTAATTTAAACTTATAATGGAACATATTGTCAGATGGAAGTTAAACTGAATCCATCCTATCAGTTAATTATCTAATGAATATTTACTATGAATCAGCAGTCTTCTAAGATCTGAATATACAGAAGAGAAATAAACAAGCCTTTGTTTTAAAGGAAATTAACATTTAGTGAATGGAGCCTGGTGGAGACTGAACAAGAAATAAGTATATTAATGGATGTATGATAGGCTAAGTGTTTTGAGACAAAATATCAGATAATAATAGTATAGTAAAAGTGGATAGAGGTATTTCTATATATGGATGATGTGGGAAATCTTCAATGGTAAATTGATGATAGACTTAATGAAATAAATTTCCTATGGACATTTCTGGAAGAATATGTCAGAAGAGCGATAGCATTTATCAAAGTGGACATATTTGTCTTGGGGAAGTGGAAGAGTTGGGTCCCACACTTTGGTGCTCAGGGTTTACTCATGTTCCTTAGCTCAGGAATCTTCCTGAAAAAAAAAAAAAGCAAGGATACCAAAACTACAGAAAATAATAGATGTACATGGATATTGTTAGAATCTTAAGGGGTTTCAGAGACTCCGATCACTTAAACACTTCTAATGAAGGAATAAAAGTAAATGTTTGCTCTAAATGTAAAGGAAAGCTATCACAGGACCTCAAGTGATAAAATGACATTATTTGACTTTGTGTGAGAGAGTTAACTCTGGCTGTAGTTTTTCTATTTTATGAAGCAACAAAATTAGAAGGAAATAACAACAAATAGAAAAGGAAGAAGAAAAATATTAAAACTATGAGTCACTCTTAACAGAAATAATAGAAGATACAAAAAGATAAATATTCCATACATAAGACTAAGAAAATTAACATTATAAAAATGACTGTCCTACCCAAAATACTATATAGATTCAGTGCTGTTCCTATTAAAATTACCATAGCATTCTTCAAGTAAATAGAACGAACATTACTGATACTAATATGGAATCACCAAAGATCTCAAGTAGTCAAACCATTTTGTAAAAATTTTTATTTAAAAAAAAAGCATCAAATAGTTGACATAACTGATCATAATGCATTTATTTCAAGATAAGAGAAAGCAAAGTTATTTTAAAAAATAGAAAGAATAACTGAATTAAAATGGAAGAATAGAAAAAGAAGTTCAGTAACAAATATATTTGTGAAAATTATTGTATCTCCAATAAAATCATTAAAAAATAGAAGGCTTAGTAAGCTCTTTTTTTTAAAGCTAAGAGACAAAAATAAAATAAAAAAAGGTGTTTATGGAGGCAGTTGTTATTTGCATAGGCACAGCAAAATATGGGGAAAATAGAAAGGAAAAACCCTTGGCTTAAAAACAGGGAAATCTTACCCATGAAGTATCCTGGCTTAAGACAAGCCACAGGATCCAAGCACACTAAGTTGTCTAACCCCAAAGTCTTTCTCTGTGGTCCCAGTAAAAGCTTTTCACAATCACAGTTTTTACTGTCAGGTTTCCGTAGTTAAAGATCCTAGTTCTGCACAAATCCTATGTCAATGTAAGGGTAACATGTAGCGTCCTTTGGTTTCATCTCACCATTAGGTGGTAATGAGAGAAATCTGCCCAGAAAGCAGATCCTTAGTGTTATCAAGTCATCAGGGTGTCATATTAACCCACTCTGGAGTAAGCCGATCCCAGTACAACAGTAGGGCCTTCTCTGGTAGAAGTTTGATCACTGGTGCTGGTGTAGAAAACAGTGCTGTTTGTATTGATGGGATCCAAGATTCAGGGATGAATGGTGGATAACTAATCTTCTGAAGCCTAGGCCAAGTCACTGACAAGTATTCAGGGTGTAAGTCCCCTGTCAAACCATTTTTAAAAATTGAGATGGGGCCATAAAGATAGTACTGTGGGTAGGACATTTGCCTTGCAGAAAGTCAAACTGCATATGATCTCTGGCATTTCATATGATTCCCTTAACACTGCCAGAAGTCACCCCTAAGAGTACATAACTAGGAGATACCCCTGAGTACTTCCAGGTGTGGCCCTAAAACAAAACAATGCAAAAAAAAAAGAAAAAAATAAGATAAGCTGCAACATAGTATATGACTTCAAATTAAATTTTTAAACACTTTTATTTTATATTTTATTTTGTTTTTGTTTATTTTGGGTCACACTTGGCAGAGCTCAGAAATCGCTTCTGGCAAACTCAGGGGACGTCATGGGTGCTGGAGATAAAATCAGTTCTGTCCTAGTTAGACCACATGCAAGAAAAAAGCCCTACCACTACTCCTCTGGCTCCTTCAAATCATATTTGAAAGTTAAAATAATCAAAAGAATATGGTTTTAGAATTAAAATAATAGCACAAACAAATGAATAGAACCAAGGTTCTGTAATTAAATTTCATATGTATAGCTAAAGTATGATAAAAGTCTTTATACAATATAGTGGTTGGAAAAAAGTGAATGGTTATATAAAAGAAATTGAAACTGTATCAATATTTCATAGAAAATTAATTGAAAAATAATTAAAGAAAAATTCTTGGATATATTTTAAACATATATCTTGAGACAAGTTTATAGTAATAGTATGCTTAACAAGCAACAAACATATACAAGATAACTTTTCATATCAATACCAAATAACTTTATCTAAAACAAAATATACTGCTAGAAATAAGAGATAAAAGAAATGGTTCATAATGATTACAAAGCTCAATTTTTCAAGAAGTCATAAAATTTATAAAAGTGCATGGGTTCTGTAATAAAGACACAAAACATGAGGTAAAAGTTGACTGAATTAAAGTAAGAATTAGTACACAGTCATAGTTGTAGCTAAAATAACCCATCTCTAGAACTTATAAAACAATTAGAGTTTTTCACAAGTCACAGTCAGTAACCATAAAGTCAGGTATGTATTATCTTTTCAACACAATAAAGACTTGTAATTGATATTCATAAAACAATGACTCCAATAAAGCATAAAATGCATTATTTTAGTTTCCATATCATTATATCCTGACAACAAAACATCTTTTCACAATTTGGAATAAAAATAATATCAATTATTAAGATAAATCATTGATAAATTATAATATATTTATTAAAAGAAATAATAAACAACAGGCTTAGCTGAAATCCCAAAATACATGAAAATTAAACAGAAAACTTTTAATTTGCTACTACAAACAAATATAAGTTACAGGAGATATCAGTTTTTGTGTAGAAAGACATTCAACAAATTAGAATTTGTGGGGCACAGAGATGCAAATTGGGAGCAAGGGGGTTAACTCTTGAATATTTTTTTGTTCTCTCCTCAGTTTCCTTAAACTTGGCGCTTTTGTCCTCTTTACAAAAGACTGTCCTTATGTTTCCCATTTTAAATTCCATCTGTTTTTTTCTGACCTATCATTCTACCTTCTTTTTTCCCTTTGCCTCAGCCTATTTTAATACAATCCTCAGAAGGCTAATACAAACCTGGCAAATTGGCCTCAAATAAGGAAATTGATGCTTTGCAATTAGGTCAGCATTCCCTTTAATCTGTTTTTTAGACTTAGTGTGAGTCAGGGGAAGAAAAATGGCCCTTGGAGTAAAAGAAGTGATGGGACAAGAAGCTACTGGAGCTAAATCTAGATGAGAAGCTGGGCAACTGTTAATAGCATTATCAGAGGAAGTCACTATTTCAGTAGGTGGACAAAAACACATCTTTTTTGTACTTGCAAGGAACAATATAGTTTTTGTAAGATGTCTAATAATTGTATCTGTTTTTTATTTCCCTCATAATTTTAGAGGCTATCATGCTCACTCTAGGAATTCAAGTCTCACTTTCCCATTATTCTGGTTTTCTCTGTGAGTTCTGTCCCACTAAATCGGGATGTCACACATTGTATATTAGATGATTAATAGTAATATTGGTGTATTCTAGAAACACAGAAATGTTCTGATCTTGTTTGTTGTATTTTTGTATGATTGAAGAGGGAAGAGTTTGGGTTTATTTTCATGATAAAACTCTCAGACTCTCTCTAATTGGCTTCTGTTGTGTCTTGGATTCATTCCTTTCCAAATATAAAATCTTTCATCTTCTTTTATAACTCAATGAAATTGCATTCTAGTTTTAAATTGTCTCATTAAATTGAGTATATGTTAATCCTTTAGTGGCCTAGTACTAAATTGATAAGAAAGTGAGTAATTTATAATTTAAAGTGTTTCTAAATTTTAATATTTCTTCTCTAAGTACATATAAAGGAATTGAGCATAAGGAGATGAAGAACAGAGTAAACATTCACTTCAGAATATTTTCTAGTTATCAGGAACAAAAACTAGACAAATATGAAAAGAATTTGGTGTAATGACAAAGATTTTTGTTGCCATTTGGGTTAAGTGACTGCTTTCAGTGATAAACTAGTGAAGGTTATTGGTGAGGATTGGAGAATAAACATTTCTTGGCAATAGAAAATAAAACCAAAAAAATAAAAACAATATAATATAATTACAGTGGAAAAGAATGTATAATTATAATAAATTTTATTTTATTTTTTTTCTGAATTTATTTGATCGAACTTGGGGTGAGGATTGTGCCATACCTAATAGGATTACTCCAAGCTTTGTGTTTAGAACCTCTAGTGGGGCTCAACAAACTAAACATATTGCTGAAATTGAAATTAGATTGGCTATTAGCAAGTGTCCCTATGCTTGCACAGTTTCTCTGCTACCCTGAATTTTCCTTTTTTCCACTCAGGGGTAAAGGGTTGGGCTGTACCTGGAGATACTAGAGGTTATTCCTGACTCTGCACTCAAAAATTACTCTTTCAAGTCTCAAGGGAATATAAGGATGCTAAGGATCTAATTCAGGTCAGTTGTGTGCAAGGCCAATGTCCTTACAACTATGCTATCCTTCTGTCCCCATGAATTTTACTCTTAACAAAAAGAATTTTATCTAATTCTTGTTATTTCTTAAAACATTACATTTTGGTTATGGCCATAGTTTTAGATTTAGAAAATGCATTCTTTACACCAGTAAATTTCCAGAATTGTATTTAACATGGAAGGAGTTCCAAGATTCCTTTAAACTCTAAGTAAAATATTTGACCTGGGATATGAGGTAGAAAAATGTACTTGGGGGGGGGCGGTTGGAGAAATAGTACAGTAGGCAAGAAACTTACCTTGTATGCTGATGAGGCACCTTATATTTTTTCCTGAGTCCAGTTAGTAGTGATCCCTGAATAAAAGAGCCAAGAATTAAACCTAGAGCACAGCTGGGTGTGGTTCTCTCACTCTATAACTACTCAAAAAGAACGTTTAATTTTGTATATCTATTTCTCATATTGTACAAACACACACAGATGCAAAAAGGATAGTGTGGAAGCTGAATTGTTTAAAATAAAGTCAACTATTATTTGTAGTAACACCTTAGAGATCAGTCATATTTGGGGAATATATCTACTTAATGCAGAGATAATAGAAAAAGCAAATGAGTAAGAAGACATTCCAAGTTTTCTGATTTAGTCAGTGAGATAGTATAGGAATTAAGGTACATGCTTCATGCAGTTAAGCCCAGTTTGATTCCCTGCATTACCTGGTCCTGTGTGCAACATAAGTTATGGTTTCCTAGGCCCCTGAACACAACCAAAGCAGTCTGTGGAATACCTGACACAGTAGAATACAAGCAACATGCTTTATTTATATTTTCAGTTTTTCCTACATTTTTAATATTATATAGAGTTAGGTAAATAAGAAGTCTAAATGCTATCAAGATTATACTATTAAAATTATTTCTGAGTTTGGAGCTGCTTGGAATTTATTTTTGAACCCTAAGCTGAGGGATCACTCTTGGAGATCAGGAGACAATATAGAAAGCGAGGATTCAGACCTGGGTCTACCCTACTTATTCTAACCCTTCAAAATTTTTAAATAAATCTGGTTTTTAATTTAAAACTAGAAGGATTAAAAGGTAGCACTGTGACTTCTCCCCTATTTCATAAAAGTCTTATTAGAACTTTTATTATAAATCAATTAACTTATGAATTCTTATGACCTTGTATTAAGTAGAGTTGATCTCTCCTTATGATAAATTATACATAGTGTTGGTTAAACTTATATATGTATATGTCTATATAAATCTGGTTCATGATTTTCTGAGGTATGTTCACTGCAAATAAAATTATATTAAAATACTTTAAGACTGATAGCAGAGCTTTTCTATCTCCTTGATGTCTGCAAAAAATTTAAAAAATAAAAGCTACATAAGTGACACAAAGCAAAGTGGATAATTTTTCAAACTTAGTCAATAGTACACTAGTGGAATGTAATGGATCTGTTAACCTGATAATAAAATGAAATCCAATGGGATTTTTAAATGACTCAAAAGACAAGAAGAAAAGTTATAGTCTGGTAGTGACAGCTGGCAAACTTGACTTAAATGCTTTTAAGAATGAAATTGATAACATCCACGATTGGCTACAGTTCAGGGTACTCAATTCCAAAGTGCTGTCAGCCATATATATTTACTATTGATTAACACTCTAGCTACATTCTTTTTAGATGTTTTGATGTGGAAAAGTTATTTCAGGGGCAGCTCCCACATAGTTTTCCCCTCAACCTGCAATCAAGCATACTAAAATAATGTAATCAATTCATATGTTACCACTGGTTAAGTTAATATTTCCATTAATCATCTTTCAAATCTAAGGCAGTTTCTTTGGAAAACCAATCAATTTTAATAAGCACAGAGGAAATTATTTGAAAATAAAATGAACACTTGATTTAAGAGCTAAAACTCTTACTATCTGCAAATACTGTGTGGTATTATACAAGTAATACCCAAACACTAGAGTTGCAAATATAGAACATAACTACTTACCATAAATACTGAAAAAAATTCCAGAGATCTACTTGATACTGTGCTCTAGAATACAACTTTGGACAATGATTTCTCAAATTTTAGAGACATGTGCATACAGCAAGCCTAAGCAATACAGCCTAGACCTTCAATATGCATATATGTTTTTCTTCTTTTTAAAAGGTATCATACTTTAAAAAAATACACATATTTTAATACTTTATATATGCCTGATAGAACAGACTATAAATAGATTCTGTTTTTATAAACTTACCACCTATGTAGAGTGAGGGGGCAAATAATAAATAAGAAAATATGTACTGAACTTTTGTAGTACTTCGGAAAAAATAAAATAGTAAAGAGGAGATGCATTAGTAAGAAAGAAAGTCAGGGATTGCCTCACTAAGTAGTCATTCGAGTAACAATCCAAAGAAGATAAGGTTAGAGATACTGGGGTGAAGGGACAGAAGAGATTCTTCTTGAAACCATATCTTGGTGAGAAATATTAGTAAAGCTGCCGAAGTGTTTGGGCATATGAACCAATGAAGTTTAATGGAATAAGAGGTAACAGGAGTAACCCCTGACTATAGAGCCAGAAATAACCCTGGGTACTACCATGTGTGGTCTCCTCTCCAAAAGGGAAACATTATTTTGTCAAGACAAAAAATTTTTCAAGTCTATGCCTGAATTCATTTGTTCATTTATGTACATTCTTTAGAATTTAGATTAAGAAAAAATGTACTTCTTGGTAAGTCTTTATTAAGATAACTAAGTTTAAAAAGTGAACCATAGTTTTCTGACAGAAAACAAGTTTGTAATCAATGTCTATGATTTAAAAAACTAATTTCTTGTGGCTTAAATGATTATTCAAAGGGCTGATTCTCACTACCATTGGGCCCCTGGGCACTGCCTGGTGGATATCTGGTTGCCTTCATCACCATGGGGTCTGAGCAACATACATCTGGGCTAGGAGTTACATCCAGGCTAAGGAACAGGTAAATGTCCCTTCAAAAAAAAATCACTGATTTTTCTTTAAATAAAACTAATAAAATATGAATCTGTATCATTTTAGAAAAATATAATAATTTAGATTCAATGATAAATATTTATCTAAAGAAATATGTTAAAGTTATTTTGAAAATAGTTATATTTTACTTTTTCTTACCATTTAAAAATATTTCTTGACTACACTTAGCCATATTGGAGTGCTCAATGCTACTCCTAGATTTACGCATGGGCTACGATGTGGTAACAGAGGTCAAACATGGAACTCCTGCATGCAAAGCATGTGATCAGCCCATTTAGCTATCTCTATATTCCTCCTTGTCTATTTTCATTGTTTCTGACAGAATGAGGAGTCTCTAAGTTAAAGAGCAGCAGGTATACTGAATAACTATGGTGGATATTTGCAATGCTATTTTGGTGTTCTAATTGCATATTAGAAATCTAAAGAAATTAATTAATTTTTTATTAACTGAAATTATTTTAGACACAAAAAGCTAGTGTATTAAAATTTATGCTATATATATTTTATGATAAAACTTGAATAAATTAAAATAATTTAACAGCAATAAAGCACCACAAGTCTCTATTGTATTATGTGATTAGATTTTTCAGAATTCTTTATGAAAATAAAAATATATATTAAAAGAAATGACGCTCTATTTTATATTATATAGTAATTTATAGATATAACAACTCAATTTGGATAAAATCTTTTGCTCATTTGTATTAATTGGAAAAACAGCTCAAAATTTCTTTTAAGGACTTAGAATGTTACGGATATAGTAAATGGAAAAATTCAAGTTATAAACACATCATTTTTTATTGAAGATATGTTTGTTATGTGATTAAAAGAAGATTCTAAAGGCTGGAGTGATAGTTTAATGATTTAGTTAACGATTCAGGTGTTTGTCTTGCATGTGGACAACCTAGGTTCTACCATGAACACACTATTTGGTCCTCCAACCTGCCAGGAGTGGTCTCTGAACACAGCACCAGGCGTGGGCCCATAGTAACACCAGATGTGGCTCCCAAACAAATAAGTACAGAAAATAAGAGAAGATTCTAAACTGACACTATCCATTAGTAATATGATTATTATAGAATTATATACTAAGCATACATGTAATTTAAATTTATATTAAACATAAAAGGGAAAATTTAATATTTAGCATAGTATACCAAAATATTCATCATGAAATTATGAAATCAGAAAAATTATTATTTAGAGAAATGGAGTTGGGACACACCCAACTATGTCAAACTTACTTCTGACTCTGTGTTCAAGGATCATGCCTGAAAGTCCTCAGAGGACCATATGCATGATGGGATCAAACTAGAGTTATTGGTGCCATGTAAAAAGCAAGTGTCTTAAACCCTGTACTAGCTTTCTGATCACAACTAACCTCTAATATTGTTAAGCTAGTTTCTACTTAATTTTCAGGTTTATTTAGTTTCTCTGGCCTGGTTTTGAAATACAGTATGATTCTGGTTATACTTAAAAATTTTTTTGAATGATTCTTTACTTAAGCACCATGATTATAAACATGTTTGCAGTTGGGTTTCAGCCATAAAAAGAACAAACAGCCCCCTGAGGGACCTGAGAGATAGCACAGTGATAGGGCATTTGCCTTGCATGCGCTGACCCAAGACGGATGGTGATTCGAATCCCTGCATCCTATATAGTTCCCTTGTGCCTGCCAGGAGCGATTTCTGAGCACAGAGCCAGGAGTAACCCCTGAGTGCCACTGGGTGTGACCCAAAAACCCAAAAATAAATTCTTCACAGTTTCAGAACATACTAATTATTCTTTAGTAATTAAATATATATTTATAATTATTTCATGTTTAATTTCTTCCTTGTAATTTTTTTAAATCTACTGCAATTATAATTTAGTTTTGTTTTATGATGTTTTTACTTGGTTATTTTGATACATTTTGGTATACTGATAACTGTCACTTACCTTGCCAGTCCCAGGTAATTGTGTGCGCTGAGATATGCATATACAATCCTGGAAGCCATCAATCTGTGAAGGATCACAAACTATACAGGGAATTACCTTCATTCAGTTTCATTTTTATGTAATGACCACAGATTATCAATAGCCCATGAACAGCCCTTGAGACCTTCTATATATTTCTACTGGTAGTTACATGAGTCTTATTTTACTCATAGGCTATTGAGTAAGGTGTAGAACCCCTTATCTCTGTTCCTAGCTTGCCGTGCTTCAGGGCTGACATCTAGAAACACAAAGTAAAATTATTATTTTTAAAAAGTACTACTGAAAATAATTTTTTTTAAATTCTTGTATTCTCTCACTGAATTTTAAAGTTTATAGCATTTGTTAAATATATTTGACAAAACTGCTTCAAGAAGGGAATGGAATACTTCACTTAAAGTAGCTCATGAAAAAAAGGAGCCTCTTTTGGTTCTGACCAAATTATTTATTTATAAATTTCTGAAAATGATAGCTGAAAGATGTTTGCTACATGAATAAATAGGTTGAAGAAAATCAGAAAATAGGACACTATCTAATAGCCCAGACTACTAAAGTTCAAGTTCAGTATTATCACTAACAACAAACCTCATTACTTTAAGTTATTCTCAGAGAGCTAGACTTCATGACAAATTATAAAATGCTGTTTTTTCCCAAATAATGTGCAAACATGTTTGTAGTTGGGTTTCAGCCATAAAAAGAATATCCCTCCCCCGCAGGGATGGAGAGATAGCAAAACAGTAGGGCATGTGCTTTGCACACAGCTGACCCAGGAAGGTGGTTAAAATCCTGGCATCCCATATGGTTCCCTGAGCCTGCCAGGAGCTATTTCTGAGCACAAATCCAGGAGTAATGGCTAAGTGCCACTGGGTGTGACCTAAAAATCAAAGCAAAAAAAGAAATAAAGAAAATTAAGAACAACTTCCTTCACCAAGCAACATTCCCTCCATCAATACCCCCCATCTTCTATCTCCCCCAGCCCCTGCCTGTATTCGAGACAGGCATTCTAATTCTCTCACTTATTAATATTGCCATGATAGTTGTTAATGTAGTTATTTCTATAATTGTACTCACTACTCTCTGTGGTGAGCTTCATATAGTGATCTGGTCCTTCCAGCCCTCATATCCATTTTCTCTGGGCATTATTACACCAATGTCTTTTATTTTTCTTAAAAAACCATAGATAAATGAGTCTATTCTTTGTCTATCTCTCTCCCTCTGACTTATATCACTCAGCATAATAGATTCCATGTACATTCATGTATAGAAAAATTTCATAACTTCATCTCTCCCAATGGCTGCTTAATATTCCATTGTGTATATGTACCACAGCTTCTTTAGCCACTCGTATTTTGCCTGGTTATATTTTGAAGCTTTGGGTCACTATATAATTTCTTTCTTTCTTATTCATTTATTTATTCTTGGTTTTTGGGTCACCCCGGCGGTGCTCAGGGTTACTCCGGCTCTGTGCTGAGAAATCACTCCTGGCAGGCTTGGGGGACCATATGGAAAGCCAGGATTTGAACCACTGTCTGTCCTGGATCGGCTGTATACAAGGCAAATGCCCTGCCACTGTTCTATTTCTCCAGCCCAGGGTCACTATATAATTTCTTAAAAGACAATATATAGAAATGGTGACTGAACTCCAACTCCGAACATTTTTTAACCTAAATTATTTTAACAATAGAAATGGTTTCTTTTAATTGTTAAAATATATCTAGTGGTGGAATCATTTGGGTTCTTATTGTAAATATATACTTTTTAGAATGCATTGTATATCGATGTTGTTTAAAATACAGAATTTGCTATATTATGTTATCCTTGGAAAGACTTTTCAAAATTGTTTTATCTCAGTACAAATGAGAACTTGAATCATTTGGGCCCAATACCAAGTTGTCTGGTGGTTTGTGTGCCTTCAATCTGTAATTGGAAATATGTTCTCAACATCTTTAGGATTGCCTCCATTTACTTTGAAACATATTCTATATTACAGTTTGGTGTTCAACCTGTATGGTGTATATTTTAAAGCACTCAATTTCTACCATAGTAAAACCAAAGCTGACACACATATCTGATAATTCTCTATGAGACTTTGCTTTGGCTTTCTTTGGATTGATGACAGTTTAAATAATTTGAAATAGTGTTTCTATCCAATTTTTCCAGGTTGAGTGCCTGTAAGTCGAAGCTCCTTCTCACAAAAGCCTCTGTGGAAAAATTAGAGCAATTCTTTACTCATGATTTCTGTTGATCTTATATTTCCCTATGGAATTTCTAGTGTTGGAAGAAACATATTTTTAGGTGGTGAAAGTCTTATTTATCTTGGTGTATAAATTCTTATATGTTTTTCCCCTGTGTCCTTATGTGATATGTCCTTTGACTATAACCTATTTCTGTGTATGTGTGGTTTTACTATTTTCTTCAAGTTTATGAAAAAATTTATATGTCCTTTGGAACTCTTATAGTCATAAATTGAATTTATATTACATCCATCAGGAAAGCATTTTGCTTTGGGTGAGCATAAACTCTGGGGACAAATTCCTTATGTTACTTCTGTTTTATTTTTCTTTTCAAATATAAAATCAAATCACATTTATGTATCTTAAAAATTACTTAAATTATAAGTATTTTAGTGTATATGCCAAAAATTTGTCTCATAAAATTAGTCACACTAAACTATGTCATGGTAAAATTAATTAAATTTAATTTGGAGGAAAGAATTTTATTAACATTCGCTATGTAGATATTGTGAAGAATTTATTGTGTTAGTTTATTTATTTATTTACTTTATGGTATAATATGAACTGTGATGCATCAAGTTTAACTAGATATTTTGAAACAAGATTTTTGCATATTTATAAAGACATCTTATGCATAATTTTGTGTGACATTTTTATTAGAAACAATATCTACTGAATATAGGGGGGAAATCATCAAAGTAACACTGATTTATAACATTATAAAGTATCCAGTGTATAGCATTGCATTTCAACATCTATATATTATTATATCAATTATCTATACATCATCTATATATCAGATATATACAACCACCATACTCTATTGGCACCTTTTATCCTATTTATCCAAAATCATTATTCCCTTTAATAGCTACCATTTTGATTTTGTGATCTAAGATTATGGTTTTGTTGATAATTTCTTTATCATCAACATAAAGTTAAATCAAAACATGTCATTTTAACTTATTTAATTAGCATAATACCTTTATGTCTACTATGATGCTTAACATAAAAATAGTTTATCCTTTTCTTTAGCTTAATAGTACTCCTCTGTGTATGTGATGATTTCTTTATCCATTGTTCCATTGATGGTTATTTAGGTAGTTTTCACTTTTTTGTTTTGTTTTGGGGTCACACCTAGTGGTTCTCAGGGATAGTTGCTTGCAGAGCACTCATGGTTGAGGAACATGTGGGGTGCCTGAGATCAAATCTGAGTTGGCTGCATGCAAGGCAAATGCCCTACCTACTGTAATATCACTCAAGCCCTAGGTATTTTTCACTCTTGACTATTGTACATAATGCTGCAATAAACTTAAGAGGCTATATGTTTATTTTTGATTAGTTGCTTTATTTATGAATCATGATTACAAAATTGTTCATTGTTGGATTTCAGTCATACAATGTACACCATCATTCACCAATGCACTCTTCCTGCCACCAATGTCCCCCTTTTCTTTACCATTCCCCATCCCCACCTCCACCCCTGGCTGTATCTTGGGCAGGCAATTTTCTTTCTCTCTCTCTCTCTCTCTCTCTCTCTCTCTCTGTTTCTCTTTTTCTCTTTTAACACTGTGGTCTGCATTATTGTTGATAGAGGGATGCCCTTTTAGCAATGAGTTCTTGTCCAGAGCTATCAATTCCAATAATCATTGCCCTAGCAGATAGATATTCTTTATTCTAAGTAATTAAACTCTTTTTGATAGCTTCCTACCTTGGGATGAAGCATAAGACCCTTATTTCTATTGTCGCTGGATAGATATTTTTACCATTCTGTCTTTTGCTTTTCTTATATTCCACAAATGAGATTATTCTATGTCTATCCTTTTCGATCTGACTCATTTGACTAGGCACAATAATCTCCATGTCCATCTATGTATATGAAAACTTCATCACTTCATTTTTCCTAAAAACTACATAGTATTCCATTGTGTAAATATACCACAGTTTCTTTAGCCACTAAACAGGCAACTGGGTTGTTTTCAAATTAGGCTATTTAAAGACTGTGGGCTGAATATTGGAGTGCAGAGGGCATTTTTGTATTGTGTTTTTGTATTCCTAGGCTATATCCCGAGGAGTGGTAATGCTGTGTCATATGGAAACTCAATTTCTAGCTCTTTGAGGAATGTCCATATTGTTTTCCAAAAAGGTTAGACCAGTATGTATTCCCATCAGCAATGCATGAGAGTCCCTATTTTCCCACATCCACAACAGCACTGATTGTTCTTGTTTTGTTGTTGTTGTTATGTGTGCTAGTCTTTGTAGTATGAGATGATATCACATTGTTGTTTTTATCTCATCTCACTGCACTGATAATTATTGATGATGAACATTTTTCTCATTTATCATTTGGTCATGTGCATTTCTTTTTTGAGAAATGTCTATTCATTTCTTCTCATTTTTTGATGGGGTTATACTATTTTTTCTTGAAAACTTCAATCAGTGCCTTGTATGCCTTAAATACTAACCCCTTATCTGATGGGCATTGGGGGAAAAGTTTCTCCCATTCCTGGGTAGCCTTCATTTTCTATTCACTATTTCCTTTTATGTATAGAAGTGTATGTGTTTAATTTAGTCCTGTTGTTTTTCTTTGTTTCCACTTGCTTGGCCAGTGGTGTTTCATCTTTGAAGATACCTTTCTTTAGTTTCAGTATCATGGAGACTATATAGTTAACATTTTTTGTTTTGTAATTTGATATAAACATTCAGAAATGGAATGGCTGTATTGTATCATTTTTTAAAATAATCTCCCTTCAGTTTTTTACTGTCGTTAGACCAGTTTGCTTTTCAACCATTTATGTGGTGGATTTATCAGGGCATCCCCTGATCCACATTTCTCACTAATACTTATTGGTTTTTGTTTTCATTATATGTAATTTTTCAAAATTTGAGAGGATATGGCTTCACTGCATCTACCTAATAAGGATGATGATGAATTTTTATTCAGGTGCCTTGTTGATGTTTTCTTTATTTATATTATTATATTATATTATGTTATATTATATTGTTATGTTATATTATATCATATTATATAAAGAACTTTATATATATCCATTTCTTTGTATTTATATAAATATATACAGATCCCTTATCCATAAAAACTGTTTTCCATTTCTGTTATTTAATTACTTTATGTATATCACATATCAAATTGTTATAAATTATATGACAAATAAATCCTCCATTTAGAAGCCTACCAATTATTTTGATGATAGATTCTTATTGTGTAAAAACATTTGAATTTGTAGTCACACTTAAACATTTCTTGCTTCTGTTTCTTATTCCTTTAATGATGAATTTATAATAATAATACTAATGCTGGGGCCAGACCAGTGGCACAGCAATAGGGTGTTTGCCTTGCATGCTCTAACCTAGGACAGATCACGGATTGATCCCCGGGCATCCCATATGGTCCCTCAAGCCAGGAGCACTTGCTGAGTGCGTAGCCAGTAGTAACCCCTGAGCATCACAGGGTCTTGTCCAAAACCAAATAATAATAATAATAATAATAATAATAATAATAATAATAATAATAACAATAATAATGCTATCTAAGAATTTATTTTCTATGTTTTCTTTACAGTTAATATGTATTAGGACTTAAATTTTGTCACTTTAATTTTTAATTTATTTTTAAACTTTAATTATTTTTTAACAATTTTTATCGTAAAAACATTTTTTATTGTGACTAAAAGTGAATAACAAATCTTTCACAGTAATATTTAAGGTACATAGTGACAATGAATCAGGGCCATTCCCACCACCAGGGTTTTCCTCCCTCCACCCATTTTCCCAGCATGTGTCCTATATCTCCCTTCTTTGCCTCCCCCCCCCCAGGTATTGATAGTTGTCTCATTTATTTTTCACGTTATATTGTCTGTATTTTTATTATTTATTAAAGGTACTTTTTATTCTTTTATTTATTAGCTCCTGTGTAACTAATTAGTTATCCATATATAAAAATTAAATATTGATTCATATCTAATACCTTACACAAAAGTCAATTCCAAGTGCATTAAAGCCCTTGAGTTAGACCCAAATCCATAAAATTCATTTAGAAAAACATAGATATAACACTTGAAGATTTGAACCTCAAAGAAGTCTTCGATGATAGGATGCCAATGGCAAGAGTTATAGCATCAAAATTAAATAAACGGGACTACATCAAACTATAAGTTTCTGTATGGTGAAAAAAACATGAGCTAAAATTAGAAGACAACTAACTGGGAGAGAATTTTTGCACTCAACACATCAGATAAAGGTTGATTTCTAGGATATACAAAGTTAACAAAGGTAAAACTCAAAACCCATCAAAAAATGGGGAGAAGAGATGAACAGGCACTTCTCTGAGAAATACCAGCAGATACCCAACAACCACATGAAAAAATGTTTATCATCACTTATCCTTAGGGAAATCAAGACAATAATGAGATATCATTTTGCACCATTGAGGATGGTACATATCAAAAATACTGAGAACAAACCCTATTGGTGAGAATGTGGTAAGAAAGAAACTCTCCTTCATTGCTAGTGGAAATGCCACCTAATCCAACCACTATGGAAAACTATAGAGGATTTGCACTAAACTCAAAATTGAGCAGACTTATAACCCAGTAATCCCCCTTTTGGGTATCTATCCCCAGGACAGAAAAACATTTACCCAAAGAATGTATGCATACCTCTATTCATTGCAGCATTCAGTGCAATAGTTAAGACTTGGAATCAACCTAGATGCCCACCAACAGATGAGTGGATTTTGAAGATGTGGTTCATATATACAATGAAATACTACTTAGATATAAGGAATGATGCCATCATGCAATTTGCAACAACATAAATAGAACTTTATGCTAAATAAAGTAAGCTAGAAAAGGAAGGGTAAATACAGAACAATATCACGGATATGTGGTATTTAGAAACATAAGAACAGGTTATCCTACCTTACCAACTAATGATAAAACAAAATCGGAAGACCTACCACACTATGGGCTGTGCAAAAGCCAAGAACGTGATCTACAGATGACCGGCTGATAGAACCATGACCGGGGAGTATGTATTCTGGGACCAACAAGAAAGCCCTAGTCTAGGGTTTGGTCTACGTCCTGCATAACAATCATGACCTCCAATTCCAGAGTCCTGATTGAGGCAATTGCAACTGAACGGGTCTTCTGGAAACATAACGAAAGATGATATCCCAGACTCCATCCGATCTTCAGCGCAAGGGCCAAGACCACTAACCACAGAAGACAGATTAAAATGACAACGAGGAAACAGAACTTGTAAAATCACAAAGAAAGTCTTCATCCTAAGTTCCACTCCTTGACCTGTGCACAGACTGAGACCTCTAGATTTAGAGGTCTGTCTTTATCATCCAGATCGGAGCAGAAGTCTTCTATACGGTACAAAAACACCAAGGGGAGAGTAAATGAACGTGAAAGGAATCTATAGATAATCCCATGACAATATATTCCAAGGGTAGAGAAATCCTGTATCTCTTAGGCCAAGGGGATTCCCGTTATGGATGACCCCAATATTTACTGTGCCTATGCCGGGGGGGGGGGGGGGCGAGACAAAAACCACTAAATAATCCTTCTTTTTTATTTTATTTTTTATTTTTTTATTATTTTTATATCTAGTTTTTGTCTATTTGTTTTGGAGTAGATATTGAAGTAGTTGTCCATTTTTTTCAATTATATATTTACTTTTTCATTCTTCTCTTCTCTTCTTCCTCTTTGCACTTGTCATATTTCCTATCTCAAGACCATGGCAACTATGTGGTGCATATTTTTAGTGCTGTAGTGCTCACTGGATATCTTATTTGATTCCTCTTTTTGAACTGTTGTGATGTTTCACCACCTTCTTTTCCCCATCGTCCCTCAAACCAAGGATGAGAGACTGTAGATTCTAGAATGAATCTGCTCATAGTTGGAGTAGTCGATTTTTACCCCATTATATTACCTTTCTCTTCCTCAAACAAAACCACATAACTTAAGCTTTCTAGTCCCGCCACCCAATTAGAGGGGGCAGTAATGGAGGCACCAAGACCAAACAGTTATAATACCACTAAGTAATACTAAACACAGAAGGGACCACACATTCTAGCAGCCCGTGGGGGGAGAGTGGAGGATATGGGAGCCAGGATGGGAGCGGTTGTGGGAGGACAATTCGGTGGTGGGAATTCCCCTGATTCAATGTAAATATGTACCTGAAATATTACTGTGAACGATATGCAAGACACTATAATTAAAATAAAAATTATATCTAATAAAATAAATAAAAAATTAAAAAATAAAGTACAAGCCAAAGTCAGATTTTTTTTAAATATGGAATGCTTCACGAATTTGCATGTCATCCTTGCGCAGGGGCCATGCTAATCTTCTCTGTATCGTTCCAATTTTAGTATATGTGCTGCTGAAGCGAGCACCAAAGTCAGATTTTTTTTTTTGGAGAAGCTAAAGAGTATTCTGGAAGTTGAAATCTGGCATTATCTATGCTAAAAATAAATTATGGTGTGTTTTATACACAAACATAAAAAAAAAAGAAAAAGTGCACAAAGCAACCATTAGACCCAGAGTATAGCAAGGAAAATATAAGCACTGAAAAGAAGAGAAACACAAAAATTTGTATTCTCCTCTATACTTCAAAAAGACCTTTAGCAATGAATACAGTTGTTTAGATTGAGCAGATATCTAATAAACTACTGTTTAAAAATGTCTATAACAATGTTTTAATGCTTTATCTACAGAAACTGGTGCAGAATCCATGGAATCCCAATACAGTGTTCCCTATAAAAGTTGTAATTTCTTGGGCCCAGAGTAGGGCATTTGCCTTGCACATGGCCTATCCAAGACAGACCTTGGTTCAATCCCAGGGGACCTATATGGTCCCCTGAGCCAGGAGCAATTTCTGAGCGCAAAACCAGGAGTAATCCCTGAGCAACACTGGGTGTGGCCACCAAAAAACAAAGAAACAGAAGCGTTTGAACAATCAGTTTTTGGTTTTACTGTTCTTTTTGCATGTCTAAAAATCTAGTTTTTCTTTTTTTGTAGTTAAGAATGCTAATTTATTATGACATGGAATGTTTAAATTTACCGTATGTATGTAAATATTTTAAGAATCACTTAAGCCACACTAAGGGAACCACAATACTGTTACCAGCTCAACCAGTCTGGCAGGTCAGGTCTAAGTTGCCAGGGACCATTACAGTTGCCATTTCTGTTCTCAGAGACCTCCATGATCACACCTAGCAATTCTTAGGGTCCCCAGGACTATACTTGGTGAAGCCTTGAAAACCATATGGTATTAGAATTGATCTAACCATTCTCCTACATCTCAAAACTGTGCCATATATCTTTATTTATTTAAATAATGTTTTTATTTAAACACCATGATTAACACAAAAAGTGGTGAGTGCAGTTGGAGAAATAACTACTGTATTTTCCGGCGTATAAGACGACTTTTGAAACAAAAAAAAAAAAGTCAACCAAAAATCAGGGGTCGTCTTATACACCAAGTATATCCCGAAAAAATGTTTCAATATGCCGCTAAACGAAAAATTGAATATTGCCACAAAACGAATTTTCCAAATCGATCCTGCACCAATCACTGCCAGGCTGCTCAAACCACCTCTTTAACTCAGCCAATCCATGCAGGCTTTTGATGCATGCAAATTATACAGTGTTCTGTACCCGAATCTACACTGTAAAAAGCCTGCTCAGATTGGCCAGAGTCAGAGAGGACGTCTATTATAGTATAACCTATGGACTTTTGCTTCTTGTGATTGGCTCACTGTGGTACATACAGTTGCAGCACAGGAACGTTCTGTCTGATACAGCGAATATAGGCCTAAACCCATGTTTTAACTGCAAAATTAGGGGCTCGTCTTATATGCCCAGTCGTTTTATATGCTGGCAAATACGGTATGTTGAGAACTACCATAACAATGTCAGGGAGTGAGGGATGTAGATAGAAAGTCTGTCTCTAATACAGGAGTGGGGTCGGGGAGGGAAGAGATGGGGGCATTGGTGATGGGAAAATTGCACGAGTGAAGGGGGATGTTCTAGTTTTTCTTTTTGGGTATTTCCTCAGGAAAGTATTTCTCAGGAGAGTTTGAGTGATCTTAAGGCCATATCAAGTAATAATAGGCTTGTTTATACAAGCCTATTTATTTCTCAGGCCCTAAAGTACTAGGATCATCAGAACCATTCCTGGTAGTACTTATGGGTTATGCAGTGCTAGAAATAAAATTAATGACCTTATGCATGTCTTGCTTTTCAGGCCTGTGTGATTTCTCTCTCAACTTCCTCTCTTTTTAATGTTTCCACTGTCATTTTTATTATTTTCTGTCTCCTTCTGACTTTGGGATTTATTTTTCATTTTTAAGTTTCTTTAAGGTGATTAAAATTAAATTGCATTTCTGAGAATTTTCTTATTTCTTATGATGGATTTGCACTGTTATTAGTTTCCATCTTAGTTTCATTTACTGAGTCCCATAGATTCTAGTAGGTAGTATCTTTATATTTATTTGTCTCCAGGTATTTTTTGATTTCGTGATTCTTGATTCTGGTGATTTCTTTATTAACCAAAGAGTTGTTCAGTAGTTTGTTACTTAAGTTTCACATATTTTTATTTTTCCCGCTTGTTAATTATTGTTGTTGCTAATATGTTATAATAAAGATTGTTATAATAAAGATGCTTGAAATTATTTCTATTCTTTTTTTTGGGGGGGGCATACCTAGTGACTTAACTAAGGAGTTACTCCTGGATATACACTCAGAAATTGCTCCTGACTCTGGGGACCATATGGGATGCCGGGGATCGAACTGAGGTCCTTTCTGGGTCAGCCACATGCAAGGCAAATGCCCTACCACTGTGCTTTCGCTCCAACCCCAGAAATTATTTCTATTCTTAAATTTATTGATACTTCATTTGTTTTTCAACATACTGTGTAGCCTTAAGAATATTTTATATCCAATTCAAAATAACATGCATTCTCACTTTTGAATAGATTTTTATCTATTTGTATGAGTTGTCAATTTCTGTGATATGTTGTTTCCTTCTATTATGTTGCTCTAATTCTGTGTTATATCTCTGTTAATATTGGTTTTATATGTCTTTTTTCTCTTTCTACATGACATACATAAATATTAATGTGTTATATTTTTGATAGATTGATTCCTTTATAATTAAATAGGTTTATCTTTGTCTCTTGTTACAGTTCTTGGCTATAAGTCTAACTTGATGCAATTAAACCTATTTCTGTTACTTTAAAGTATTTTTGGTGTTATTTTCCGAGGTTTTACTTTTAGTCTATAGCATGTCTGGTTTGCCTTTCCCTCTTGGTGGGACTCAGTCAGGCTATATATGAACAAATGTAATTTCTGTCCTTTTCTCACCCATGGGCCTATCAGATTAACCCTATAATCTCCTATGCACTGGCCTGATGACTCCTTAAATATCAACCTAGCCACCTTCAGACCTATAATAACCTGGATCCCTCCAAAATTCTGATATGAACCCTTGTTAAATTATAGCTTGTTTTCATGTTGTGGAATTAAAGGAGAAGAAAATAAATTATACTGACATAACCTTAATTTTACCTTTTACTTAAATTTCAAATTCTTAGAAATTTAAAATATACTTTTTCTAAGAAAAATTTTTTTCTTCTTTGTATTATCTTCCTTCTTAATGGTATTGATTGATATGCAGCATACTCCCTTTTCTACAACTTCTCTAAGCCTTATTTATGTGTGTCAATATACATATTATTTAATGCATATTTATGCATATGATATCTTTTTTTAATGACCAAATTCTATACATTTAAATTAATGAATATTAAATTAATCTTATTTGCTGAAATCCTTGAAAGATAAAGTACACCTTCTATGAAAAATAATAATATTCAAAAATCCAGTATATGATCTCCTGGTGTTTGATAGGCTCGATGGTGGTATTAATTTATAATTCTCTTCACACACATAGGAAAATTGAATACATATTAAATACTTAATTGAGATAATTATTCTTAGTGTTTGTTTACTTGTTTATTTTTTGGGTTATATCCAGCAGTGCTCAAGACTTACTTCTAGCTATGCCATATAAGGATGTGCTTGTGGACCCTATTAAGTTTGAGGAATAGAACCAGGTTGACCACATATAAGGCAAATGCCCTAATCACTATATACTATCTTTCTGGCCTTCCATTCTTAGTTTTAGGTCATCATTTTGTTGTTTTGTGTTTTTGAGGCCACACACCCCGTGGTGCTCACTGGTTACTCCTGGGTCTGTGCTCAGAAATAGTTCCTGACAGTCTCGGGGACCATATGGGATGTTGGGGGATCTTCTCCAGGTTGGTTACATGCAAGAAAATGTCCTACCTGTTTTGCAATTGCTGCAGCCCTAAGGCCATGATATTATATGGGAGTGTATTAATAGATGAATGTGCAATTCATAACTTCAACAAATTTAACAAATTTAAGAATATATTAGGAATGAATTTTTCCTTTTCCCCAGGAATGATTGTTATATGTTTTTATTAGCCATTGATTTTAACTTATTTTTAAGTAGTTATGAAATTTTCTACAGAAATATATAAAATTTATTTAGGGTAGACCAATATAGAATTTTTCTTATGTTCATGCATTGTATAGTTCATTATATTAGTAGATTCTGCCAATTACTTACTTCACTTATCTTTGTATTCCACATTTACTCAGTATTAAGTCTGCTCTATGTATTTTGTTAAAGATGTATAAATGTAAATTCAAGTTATATTCCTCACAATTATAAAACTAAATATCTATGGAGAAATCCATCACATAAATCAATTGCTTTATTTGCTATCTGGTTAATTACATTTTATAAGATAGAAATGAAAGTTATAAATTATGTCCTGATATGAAAAATGACATAATACCTTCTCTTAAGAAAGTCATTAATGGTTAATTTTGGAAGCTACTATTCCTTAACTATTATAATCATTATTTAAAATGGAAAATATCTTTCAAGCTGCTTTTTTATGTTGTATAATAAAATGAATATTTTATAATGCTTTTTTCCTTGTGGTCAGATTGTGTTCAAAATTATTTTATGGTTATATATGTAATTCATCAGATTACAATATCAGTGGCTCTAGCTATTTGAAAATCAAATTTATCCTGAGAGGGAAAAAGCTTAGTTTTATATATGATTATGAAGAGGTAACAAAATTTTTTTCCAAAATATTTTAAACAATGTGATAAGTAAACTTTCATACTTTTATGAAAGTGTAGTGCAAATAATTGTGTGTTTGTGTTTGCCTCCATGTTAATTACATCTTCTAAAATAATAGTCCACAATAATCTAAATCCTAACAGAATGGCCAAATCCCAACATCAAAATTCAGAAGTACTTTTTAGAAATACTTTCAATGAACGTTATTGTTAAGAAAGTTTTACTTTATGGGACCGGAGTGGTGGCACAAGCGGTAGGGCATTTGCCTTGCATGATCTAACCTAGGATGGATTGTGGTTCGATCCCCTGGCATCCCATATGGCTCTCCAAGCCAGGAGCGATTTCTGAGCACATAGCCAGGAGTAACCCCTGAGCGTCACAGGGTGTGGCCCCAAACCAAAAACCAAAAGTTTTACTTTAGTAATTTTTTAGGTAGAAATAAAGCATACCTATATATGGTCAATTTAAATTTAATCCTAATATATGAAACATGTGTGAATGCTATTACATTTGGGAGGGTGTTAATCACACCAATTGATGTAATGATCTTGATATCATACAATTGAGCTCCTGAAAAGTTTCTCTAGTCCATTGATTATATTTTTTGTATTTTGTGTAAAATTAGCTTTTCAAAAGAATGTGATATATTTTTTTCAACTTCTTCCCTGATTCGTATAGTTGATTTAATTACTTTTTGCTATATAGTCATTATATTTAGAAGTTGTGAATTTAATAAATAATTATGATTATAAGATGTTAACTGTAAATGCTATTAACAATGAATCACCATTATTTAAAATTTAATATTTCTAAAAATTATAGAATTCATAAAAAGGATAGTTTGATATATTTTCAAGAATAATATTTGTCATTGAATGCTTTGATCTCTATTGCTAGTAAAATTATTTAGGGGCAATTTTTTATTGTTAAATTATCTTTATTTAAACACCGTGATTACAAACATGATTGCAGTTGTATGATTACAGTCATGTAAAGAGCAACCCCCTTCACCAGTGCAAGATTTTTTTTTTACAGACTTAATAATAGAATGCTTTGGAATGTTTGCACTGAGACATTTGTAAATCAGATTAAAATTATTGTAACATCAGAATAATGGAACTCAGGGAAATGCAGACAAGTATTGAAGTCAGTGTTATAGGCCAGAGGTGTCTTCATCCAGAAACACTTTTATGAGAGCTCTTTTGTTATAGTTGAATGTCTTGTAGTCTTTCATGTGTACTTTAAAGTTATCAACATAATTAATGTTTTGTTTTGTATATCCACTATTTGTGAAGGTATTTTTTGTTATAACTTCTGGCACCTGTACACCTGTATATATATATGTATATATATATATATGTAATACTTTTAAGAAAGTGTATTAAAATAGTGCATGACTATGTGGCTAAATATTTTCAATTTACTTTAACTATGCCTTTGCTGATCATTTAAAATTTAAAATCAAATTTTTGTGAACATCAAAATAAAATACCTACTACAATAGATAAAAACATATATTTTCTCGACTGCTACTTATATTTGCTGATAAATATTTTCCATACATATAGTAGAAGATAAAACTTTTGACAAATTCTTTCTTCTGAGGATCCTTATATATCTGACGCAATATATGTAATGCATAATTGCTCAGAATTTTTTTGGCTCAGAAAAAAATTTAAATGTCTCAATATTCAGTTATACTTGCAAATAGTTTGTTGTAGTTTATCATGCATTCAAGTCACCTTATTCTTGTTAAAATATAGATTCTGATTCATTATATGAGGAATGTAGCCTCAGATTCTGCATTTGTAACATGCTCCCAGATGACCTCATTTCTAGTGGATGTAATGCTTCCCCAAGCATTTATGGAGTTGCAGACATGTAGAGAGTGATAGTAATATAAATATCTGATTTGCAAAGATCTCATCTTCCCTGGCAAGATGGTTTGCTGCTTCAGTTCACATGCCTTTCACTATTTTTCATTGCTGCTGTGCATGAAATCATTTTGTTGCAGAATTTGTATTTTTTAATTCACCCTTTCTATTGATTTTAGAGAAGCAATAAGCAACATCATGTTATGTCAGAACTTCAGACCTCTGGGGCATTTCAAATCTATCAGTCAATAAGTATCTATTATGAATGATCATAATTAATCAGCTCTTTTGATTTTTAAAGTATATGTTTTCCATTTTGGCACAGGAATGGTTTACTTATGTGCTCAAGCTAAGTCATGAGGAATTTAAGTTTTATTTATTTATTTTCTGTAATGGGGTGAGATTATTTTCTTGGCTATAACAAAACACAATTTTTATTCCATTCATTATATATAAATAAGTATAAATATTACATGCTTATAAAATATTAGTTTAAACACCATCATAAGACTATTACCTGAATTATAATAATCTTTCCTCAAATACTTTTCTTTTATTAAAATAAACTTATTTTATAGAATTCAATTAAAGTAAAAATAATGTAAGAATACTTTGGGCTCACAATTTTATAGATGTTGTATGGTAGAGAAAAAAACTCTGTAGCTCAGTGAACTTAAATACATGTTATTATATTAATTTTCTTTTTTTCAGAGTATACTGTTTTCTGAGTTGTTTTATTTTGATCCAAGCATGTTATTAAAGTTATAAGTGTTGTGCATAATGGTGTACTTTCTAATAGAGTAAAAGTCTCCCACAGTATAAAATTGGAAACAAAAAAAGATGTCCAATAATGTAAAACTGGAATGAAAGTAAAATTGGAGAAGAAGTTAGGAGCTTGCCTTGCTTGGAGCTAACCCAGTCTGATCCTTTGACACTGCGTGATCCCACAAGCACTGCTTAGAGTGACCTTTGATCCCACAGGCTGGTATAGCCCCCAAACACAATCAAATAGGACCTCCTTTTCAAAAATAAAGAACTGAGGCTGAGAAAAGTATTTTCCTCCAAATGAGGGATTATAATATCAGCACTAAGTTTATGTCCAGGCAATCACGTAAAGTTGGATTGTGCTTTTGTATATAATTTTTTTAATCAGGTGCCACTCATTTCTATTATAAACTAGCAGAGAACAAATTGTGATTTTTTTTATAAATTTAATAAGATCTTTTTTCAAGTTTAGTACTTTGTGAGGTTTCTGTTGCTGTAAATATGAATCCCCTTCTAATATGAGAATGTTTGCATTCTTTCATATGCTCTCTGGGATCTTGCTCCTATGTTGCAATGATAGGAGTTATGTCTTTTCTGTGGCATCTTTCTGAAAGTTACTTGATAAATATTCATAAATCAAAAAGACAAGTAAATGAATACTCTCTAATTCATGTTTATCAAGAACAATAATTGCTGCATTTTACATATCCATTTTGGGATAATATATGTATGCATAAAAATAAACACAATTCCAGTTCAATGAATTTTTACCAGAAGAATGAGTTTGAGACTGTATGCCAAAGTTTTATCTGTTAGTAACTAAACTATTTCATTAAGTAACTGGATGACATTGAAAGCATTTTGTATAAAGAAAAAGATTTCATTACAATTAATAATTTTTCATAGTTGTTCAACCAGATCAAGAAAATAGATGGTATTATACCTGTTAGGTTTTCTTTAGAGATGCATGGAAAAATTTACATTTGCAAAAGTTTCTGTAAAAAAGAATTGAAGTGTTTGAAGCTTGAATCTTTTTTGTGAAGCACCGTGAATGCATTTTATTCTTGGTAAGCAATAAACTTTGAGAGAGTATATTTTTTAATTTATCGTAACTTTTTAAACTTAACCTTCACTGATAGATCAAGCCTTTTCTTTAAAATAGTCATTGAGGTTGTATCTCTGGGGAACATTTTCTGAGTATTCAAGCCTATTCAGAAAATGTTCCCCAGAGATACAACCATCTAATTTTTGATAAAGGAGCAGGAAATCCTAAATGGAGCAGGGAAAGCCTCTTCAACAAGTGGTGTTGGCACAATTGGATAGCCACTTGCAAAAAATTAAACTTAGACCCCCAGCTAACATCATGTACAAAGGTAAAATCCAAATGGATTAAAGACCTCGATATCAGACCCAAAACCATAAGATATATAGAACAGCACATAGGCAAAACACTCCAGGACAGTACAGGCATCTTCAAGGAGGAAACTGCACTCTCCAAGCAAGTGAAAGCAGAGATTAACAGATGGGAATATATTAAGCTGAAAAGCTTCTGCACCTCAAAGGAAATAGTGCCCAGGATACAAGAGCCACCCACTGAGTGGGAGAAACTATTCACCCAATACCCATCAGATAAGGGGCTAATCTCCAAAATATACAAGGCACTGACAGAACTTTACAAGAAAAAAACATCTAACCCCATCAAAAAATGGGGAGAAGAAATGAACAGACACTTTGACAAAGAAGAAATACGCATGGCCAAAAGACACATGAAAAAATGTTCCACATCACTAATCATCAGGGAGATGCAAATCAAAACAACGATGAGATACCACCTCACACCCCAGAGAATGGCACACATCACAAAGAATGAGAATAAACAGTGTTGGCGGGGATGTGGAGAGAAAGGAACTCTTATCCACTGCTGGTGGGAATGCTGTCTAGTTCAACCTTTATGGAAAGCGATATGGAGATTCCTCCAAAAACTGGAAATCGAGCTCCCATACGATCCAGCTATACCACTCCTAGGAATATACCCTAGGAACACAAAAATACAATACAAAAACCCCTTCCTTACACCTATATTCATTGCAGCTCTATTTACCATAGCAAGACTCTGGAAACAACCAAGATGCCCTTCAACAGACGAATGGCTAAAGAAACTGTGGTACATATACACAATGGAATATTATGCAGCTGTCAGGAGAGATGAAGTCATGAAATTTTCCTATACATGGATGTACATGGAATCTATTATGCTGAGTGAAATAAGTCAGAGAGAGAGAGAAAAACGCAGAATGGTCTCACTCATCTATGGGTTTTAAGAAAAATGAAAGACACCCTGGTAATAATAATTTTCAGACACAAAAGAGAAAAGAGCTGGAAGTTCCAGCTCACCTCAGGAAGCTCACCACAAAGAGTGATGAGTTTAGTTAGAGAAATAACTACATTTTGAACTGTCCTAATATTGAGAATGTATGAGGGAAATGTAGAGCCTGTTTAGGGTACAGGCGGGGGTTGGGTGGGGAGGAGGGAGATTTGGGACTTGGGTGATGGGAATGTTGCACTGGTGATGGGTGGTGTTCCTTTTATGACTGAAACCCAAACACAATCATGTATGTAATCAAGGTGTTTAAATAAAAAAAAATTATAAAATAAAAAAAAATAAAATAAAATGCACAGTTACCATACAAATCAGCAGTTCCCCTAGGCATTAACTTGAGGTGAATGAAAGCATATGTCCACACAAAGACTTGCTCATAAATATTCATTACAGCTCTCTAAAAGCTAAAAACTGAAAGTAACCCAAATGTTCATTAATACTTCAAAAAAAAATAGTCATTGAGGGTATTTGCTCTATTTTGGGAGTACTAAAACAGTTAAATGTCCTCCAACAAATTTACTACCGTGTTCTATTTGTTGGAATAGAAAAATTGCAATTATTGGGAAAATAAGAGCCTATAAGTATATTAATTTGTTAGTAAAAATTTTTCTTGTTATATGCACTAGAGATAATATTATACTTAACAGTAAATTTCAATGTTATGAATGAGGTATTTCTATTTGTTGATGAAAGTTAAATTATTCCTAACACTTTCTCCAGTCATATATATGTACAGACAATCCCTCACGTCAGATGGTATCGTTTTAGATTTATTTTGTTTGATGTTTTCTTTTGCTTCCTGTTTCATAACCATCTACAATAAATCCAAATGATCATGTTCTATTTTCTAAGCATTCCTCTTGGTTTACAATCTATAAGTAACTGATCTTAAAACTTTAATTTATGAAGTAGACAACCTTTTATTTTCAAACACATAAGACAACCTCAGTTATGTACATAAAGAAAAAGTTGATCATTTGCAATAGGTGTTTGTCTCTAGTCTGCTTCCTGTTTGATCTTTTTCTTTCATTTCTTTGTTTTTCCCCATTCCTGCTCCTGTGTGACCTACTCCAGATTTTACAGAGGTGTAGATATTTGCAGTAGATAAAATAGAAGATAGTTCAGGTAGCCAATGCAGCTGTAAATTGAGATGACCAACAGAAAAGAGGACTAAAGATCAATGAGGGTCTTTGACTTGTTTTTGAAAGATATTGAACTAGAAAGAGGTCCCCACCTCTATGTGGATATAAATGTGGATATGATGTGGATATGAAATGTAAAGATAATTTTAATTGGCTTCATATGCCCTCAAAACCAGTTTTGCAGAAAATAGACTAGTTGTGGCAAAACTGCCTTTCATGCTTTATATAACATGAGAATTTTATCATGCCTGGTGAATTTCATGAATGAAATCTACAAGTAGAGTAGAAATGACAGATTATAAAGCCCTTTGAAATATACCTGCTGCAAGGGGCCAGATATAGTAAAGGCATTAAAACCCTTACCTTGTAATACTTGCTTCTCACAATATGGCTAGACTAGGTAAGGTACATTCAAGTCAGGTAATGTTAAAATTAATGAAAGATTAAATGTATGGTGTAAACTTTTGAGAAGATCTATATGCATATATTTAGATTCTAGCTGGATGACATGCTGGGGGAGAAACATGAGTGGGGGAAGACAGTTAACTGGGGGAAAAACATGGTAGGAACTGGAATTTAAATTCAAGGAAGACAATAAAAATTAACTTGAAGTTTTGATAAGAAAATCATAACTACAAACCAGTTCTGCATCAGAAGTAGATCTCTAACCAAGGCAGTATGTGCTATTTGGAGAGAATGGTGGGTAAAGTATAAAGGTGAAAGAAATCATGGAAACTTTAAGGCTATTGAGACGTACTGAGGGAAATAAAGTGAATAATAATGAAAATAATGTGAACGGGTTTTATAATAGTGAAGTAAGGAAAGAAGTCCTAATTATTTGGCTAGAGGAAAAAAAATTCAGGAAATTCATTTGTAGTAATCTCTTGTGGTAAGGGATGAAAAACCAATAAGATGCTTAATATGCAGCTTTATGCTTTCCACTGCTTGTGAAAGCTCTGGACAATTCATCTCCAGTATTTGAACCTGTCAGGATTCTTTCTACAACATCATAGTTCATTAATTCCAGCTAGAGTGAAGAAATCTTAACTATTTTTTTCTTCATGCAAGTAACTGAAACAGGTGTTGTTTTGATTAGAGGACTATATTCTCCACAGGTAAAATTATAGTTCCAACCAAATAGATACAAATAGCTCAGTAATTACTTAGAAGTTGAGCAGTTAGCATTCCCTTCTGGTTTTCTTCCACAACTCGTATTTGGTAGTGTTATTATTAATCATAAAACATGAAATAAGAAGATAATGAGAAGATCTAGTTCAATATAACTTAAGAAGAGGACAATTTGGACTGCAATTTTATTAAATTCAAATAATACTGTTAATAGCCACTCTAGAGGAAGTAATTCTATAATTCCATAATTCCATATAGCAATAGCATAATCCTTGTCCTATCTGAGGCTGTCTGATGATGTAACTAATTGTACAGAAAAATATTCAAGCCAACTGACAAGAGTTTTTATGGTTATTAGGACAAATGAAATGCTGTTTAATAATGTGCTTCAATAAAACACCTGAGTTTTAATTGTTCTCATGATATATGTAAATGTTTATTTACATGGGTAAAAGTCAAAACTAATGGCAAAGGCAATTAATCCTCCTTATATTTCCATAAATCTGTTGTTAACTAGTATCAGAGAAAAATGTGGTTTGATGTTGAAATATTTGAAGACATTTAGAAGAGGAAAAGGCAGAATGTGACAAGAATTTAAATGTAGTGAAATTTGTCTTTTATTGCATATCATTCAGTCATTGTGTTCTTATTTTAAAAAAATTTCTAGAAAAGTTAACTCAAGTTGGCTGTCAGCAAAGCAAATGCCTTATACCCAGTCAGACTGCTCAGTCCCCATTCTATAAGATTTATAGTCAGGTAATGAAATACTTTGATTACTGAATATATTGATTCAACATTACTCTGCTCTCTGGGGGCATCTGATATGAAATACTAATATAAATTGAATAGTCACTTCCCACTCAAGCAAGTCAATAGACCATAGCATACTACAGAATATGTTATTCTTTTTTTTTGGGGGGGGGGGCATACCCGGCAGTGCTCAGGGGTCACTCCTGGCTGTCTGCTCAGAAATAGCTCTTGGCAGGCACGGGGGACGATATGGGACACCGGAATTCGAATCAACCACCTTTGGTCCTGGATCGGCTGCTTGCAAGGCAAACGCTGCTATGCTATCTCTCCGGGTCCCAGAATATATTATTCTTAGCATGCTGAATGAAGAGGAAATTTCAGATTTCAGAGAGGCTTTTATAATTGATCCATCCTGACCCAGTATATCTTATAAAGAATTTTTATATTGGTATTATATTGATACCAATTTCATATTGGTGTATTAATTATGGTATTTTAGGTCTAAGAAATTTTCTCTCAATTCTTGTTATTAATATGCAACAAATATATTTTTGGCTGATTGCTTTTGTTAAGTCCTCCAATTATTAAACAGTTAAAACAAGTCTGAAGCTTTACTTGCCTGTCTATATTCTACTTAATGGCAGTTATTTTCTACAAGTCTAACATTTTTAATAATATAAGTATTAAATCTACCAGAATTTTTGACTTTTAATATTTACCTGTCAGGGTTATTTTAGGTGTGCTATGTAATTAAATCTTTCAATATTACTGTGATTATCTGCAATATGTAGTTGTCAAAAGTAAAGGAAATAACTACATACATTTATACTTTAGGGCAGGGGTCCTCAAACTTTTTAAACAGGGGCCAGTTCACTGTCCCTCAGACCATTGGAGGGTCTGACTATAGTAAAAACAAAACTTATGAACGAATTCTTATGCACACTGCATATATCTTATTTTGCAATGAAGAAACAAAACAAATACCAATACAATATGTGGCCCATGGGCCATAGTTTGAGGACCACTGCTTTAGGGGAAAGTTCTTGCAAAATGAGAATTATTTGGAATCAAATAAGGACAGAGTATAATTAGATGATAGAACTGACAGGGATGGCAAAATGGTCTCCTGAGTAGTAAAATACTGTTTTGTTAAAAGAAGCAAAAAAACATCCAGGTCACAGAAAGGCCCTAAGCAATTCTATCTCCAGCAGAAAGGTCAACCCAGAGTGAAACTGTTAGCTGTCAACAGAAGAAGGTTCCTACTGCCCTTGCTACAATAGAATTGCCAACTCACAGAATATACAGTAGAATCAATATTTCTCAATTTCTTTTTCTTCTGCAAAATTGTCACTTCACAACAAAACTGTTGGCCCCAACTCCATAATAAAGCCATCTTAGAGCCAACAGTAAAACTCCCCTTATTTTCCAGCTAGTACTATTCCTTAATCTATGCCACTCTAAAAACTGCAATGTAAATTTCACAAAAGGTAGAAAAGGGGTAGAAACTAATTTCAATTTAAAGTTTGAGAATTTTTTTTTCCAGTAAAGAGCCCAATTCACATAAAGCATAGCCTGACTCAATCATTTCCTATTTACAAAATAAATGTGGCTGAACATTGTACTTCTGACACTTAGCTGGGTCTAAGCCTTCCGGTCCCATTATTCATTCATGGACATTGTATTATGAGTATATTATTTTTTTAATAGTTCCAGTGTCAGGTTCCAATGGAAAGATATATGCTCCACTGACAATGTAGTAAAAACAGACTCGTTAACAAGTTATACTACATTCAAAAAATCAGTAACAATGTCTTGGCTTTAAAAGATAGGTTTGGCCTTAAAAGAATGCACCATCAATACCATTGCATTTTTTTGTCCAAAGGTCAAATCTGATATTGAGTCCAAGAGATAGTAATGAACCTTTCATAGTTCAACTGTAAATTATTCTGACCCATAGAATTCTGTCCCATTTATTCGCATATATCATGTTTGATATAATTAGATATTTCTCTGTGAGTAGTTTTATTTTTAATACATTGCATTCCTAACACTGATTCGGTATTGTTCCCCATACACAAGAAAATAAGTGGTCCTTTCAGAAACAAATCCCATTAAAATTAGACATAATTATGCGATCCTTTTTTGACCAAAAGTCAAGGTTAAAAAAAATAAAAAGTTTACCTGGAACTTAGTAAATAAACTTTCTACATATATTTTTAGATTTATCTGTAGATAAAAAGTAAATAGTGAAAAAAGAGAATGAGACAAAATGATTTTTAAGCCCATACTTAAAAATATTTGGAAATCTCTCATTGACTATGTGCAGTTTCATAATTTTGGAGATTCCAGATCTTGAGTGAGTGATCATTTTTTTCAAACATTTTCTCTTGGCATGAGTGTGGGTTTAGTGAGTGGGCTCAGCTTTCCTCCTCCTATTTTAAGTATGTCTTAGTCTAAATACACATACACAGTATCATATGTATAAGACCAAATTTTCTATTTTAAGGAATGAAATAACAAACACTCTGGTCCTGTAAATTTATTCAAACTATTCTAATAATGTTATCAGATTTGAAAGTGTTTGCTATTGCTCATGAACTCTTCTAATTACATGATTATATGAAAGCAAATAATTTTTAAAAGAGAGATTATTTTTAATGATCCTGAATCTGCAATTAATTTTAATTGAAATTTGGTTTGAACTTTTTTATTTGTCTTAGTATACAAATCGAATACATTTTAAAAACTTTGAATTCACATATGATATATGAGGTTATTTTTTGTTTGTTTGGTTGGTTTTTGAGGGGAGCCATACCCAAAAGCGCTCAAGGCTTTGTGCTCAGAAATCATCTGGCAGAATTGGGGGACCAAATGGGATGCTAGGATTAATCAAACCCAGGTCGACTGTGTGCAGGGCAAACATCCTCCCTGCTGTGCTATTGTCCTTGCCCTAGGATATGAGATATTTTGAAGAGACATACTCTTAGGACATTTTGTTGGTCATTAAATAGTTTGTTTTATTTTATTACAAAGAATTTGTTTTTCTGGGACTGGAAGATATGTGCTTGCTTTGGATATAGCTGAAGTAATGGTTTGATAGCCAGCATCATAATAAGTCCTCTGAGCCTTGTCAGAAGTGATCCTAGCACAGAACCAGAAGTATATACTGAGCACAGCTGAGAGTGATGAACAACCCCAGCCCTTCCCCCCAAAAAATCAGGAAAAAACCCAGGAAAAACTTTTATTCTTTTGAAAAAATTAAATTTTGGAGATACCACCCTACCACCCTATAATTTCTTGACGTTATAGTCAGCTGTGAGAGTATCCTATGGTTTAGACCATTGTACTCTATTTTGCCTCAGATATTTTCAAACCCACTTTAGAATTGATGTCATATTTTTAGTTTTTGTGGAAACCTAGTAAACATTTTCATATTATCTACTGATTGCATGTATATAATTTTAGAGACATTTGTGATATAGATATTTATACTATGTCTACACTATTTACGTCCTCAGTGACCAAATCTTGTCCTACTTGATATAATATGTTAATTCGTATTCCTTTCAAGTTTTAGAATATGATTTCTAAACCATTGTACAAAGTAGAATCACGGATTATAAATTTTTTATACTATATGTGTGTGTGCTAAATGGATAAAGGTCCAGGAGTGCCCAAATTTGGTTATTTGAAATAGTAGTCACTTTTATGATTAAGTTTTATTATAGCAATTTACTAAAATGTACCAAACTTTTAGGTTTTTCAACAGAAAATATAGAATTAAGCATAAACTGCATAGTTTGCACAGTTCAGATACACAAAAATTCCATAGTCAGTGAATGAAACATTGCGTGAATACCCCTAATAGCCACATACACAGATATCAGATAAAAGATCAAATTTATCACTGAACTTTCCAAAGATTACTCTCATACTTGCTATTCAAATTCTCTGTACAAAAGAAAAGACAAAATATTCTTTTCTTACAAGCAAGCATATACATTATTGATGGTCAAGTAGTATATGAATGACAGAAACTACCCAATTGAAATTTCATATATTTTTTGTGGTAAAAAATTGACAGCGTTTGAAATTAAAAACCTTTCATTTTCCTCTGAGAATTAACTAAGCTTTAAATAAAGAATCTCAACACAGATGAATTAAAAAGCCTTTTGTTTAGTTTTTTGGGTGGCTCTAAGTTCAGAGATTACTCTTGATGATTCTCCATATGTTGTGTCAGGAATAGAACCCAGGTTCATCATATATAATTTAAGTGTCCTTCTTATTATACTATCACGCAAGCCTTTTCAGATAGAACTATTTATTTGATTAATTTATTCACTTCATATTAGGCATAAAATCTAAGAGTTACAGACGTTCATAAAAATTACAGTTTGAGAAGTCTGAGTTCACTTTTTGCATGTACTTGACCAGTTTACCCAACACCACTTGTTGCAGAGGCTATCCTCGCTTCACTTTGTATTTCTTGCCACTTTATTAAAGATTAATTGGTCATGTAATTGGGTATCTCTCTCAGAATATTCAAGTTTATTCTATTGATCTGAGGATTTCTTTATTCCAATACCATACTGCTTTAATGAATACTACTTTAAAGTATAGTTTGAAGTCAGGGAAAGTGAGTCTTCCCATCTACTATTTTTTACCAAGTATTGCTTTAGCTATTCATGGAGGTTTATTGTTCCATAAGAATTTCAGGAGTGTTATATTCACTTCTTTAAAAAATGTCATGGGCATGTTTATATGGGTCATGTTAAATCTTTAGGATGCTTTGGTGTGTATTTCCATTTAATGATGTTAATCATCCCAATACATGAGCAGGATATATGTTTACATTTCTTTGTGTCTTTTTTTTATTTCTTGATATAGTATTTGGTCATTTCTTTAGGGCTTTGTAGTTTTCTTTGTTTAGGTATTCACCTTTTTATTTAAGTACACTCTGAGGTACTTGAATTTCCAATCCATGAGCAGATATATGTTTCCATTTTTTGTGTGTATTTTGTATTTCTTGAAGTAGAGTATTATAGTTGTGTTTGTTTAGGTTGTTCACCTTTTAGATAAGTTCACTCTGAGGTACTTGATTTTCCAATCCATGAGAAAGATATATGTTTATATTTTTTTGTGTATTTTTTATTTCTTGAATTAGTGTTCTGTTGCTTTCTTTGTTTAGGACTTTCACTTCTTTAGTTAAGTATACTCTGAGGTACTTGATTTTCTTTGGTACAACTGTGAATGAGATTTTATTTTAGTCTATTTATTCATTAATTTTGCACATATAAATGTCATGATTTTGCATACTAATTTTTGCCACTTTACTATACAAAGCACTTACTTTACTATACAAAATACTGTTTTCAGAAGATGTTTGGTAGTCTTTAGTATTACCTAAATAGAGTATCCTATAATCTGCAAACAGTGAGAGGTTGACTTCTTCCTTTCCTATATGGATGCTCTTGATGATTTTTCTTGCAATTTCTATGGCAAGGACTTCCAGTGCTATATTGAATAAAAGTGATAATAGGGGAAAAACTTTATCTTGTACCAGATTTTAGAGAAAAGACTTTGAACATTTCCTCATTGAGAATAATGTTGGCTAGGGCTTGAGGTAAAAGGCCTTGACTATATTGAAGAAAAGCTCCTTCCATTTCCATCTTTTTGAGGGTTTTTAATCATAAATAAATGTTGGAACTTGTCAAATTCTTTCTCTGCATCTGAATTTTTTTTTATATATTGTATTATATTGACTAGCTTGCATATATTAAATTATTCATGGAATGAATCCTCAGACTCCTTTAACACCATGCAAAAAAAGTCAAATCAAAATGAATTAAAGAACTTGATATCTGACCTAAAATTATAAGGTACATAGGAGAAAATGTAGGAAAGACATTCCATAGCATTGAAACTAAAGGCATCTTACTGGATGAAAGACCATTGACCAAGCAAGTTGAAGCAAAGATAAACAAATGGGACTATATTAAACTGAGAAGCTTCTACACTTCAAAGGAAATGGTGACTGGGATCCAAGGATTACACACAGAATAGGAGAAACTATTCACACAATACTCATCAGATAAAGAATAAATACCTAAGATGGAACTTAGCAGGAAAAATAAAAACATCTAACTGCATCTGAAAATTGGGAGAAGATGTGAACACACATTTCCTCAAGAAGAAATTCAGATGACCAAAGGCATATGAGAAAATGCTGTTCCACTTTACTAATCATCAGAAAAATGCAAATCAAAACAACAATGAGGTATCATCTTACACCAGACTCTGGCATAAATCATAAATAACTAGAACAACCAGTGCACCTTGGATGTGGAGAGATGTGCTGGGAATGCTGACTAATTCAGCTTTTCTGGAAAACAACATGTATGTTCCTCAAAAAAACTGGAAGTTGAGCTTCTATCTGATTCACCTATCCCATCCTAGGAATGCACCCTAAGAACATAAAAACGCTACAAAAATTCCATCTGCACTGCTGTGTTCACAGCACTAATTAGAATAAACAGAATCTGAAAACAACCCATGTGCCCAAGAACTGATTAGTGGCTAAAGAAACTCTGGTACAACAACACAATGAAATACTATGCAGCTGTTAGGAAAAATGAAGTCATGAAGTTTTCTTAAACATCGATGGAATGAGATTATTATGCTTAGTGAAATGAGTCAGAGAGAGAAAGATCCACTCAGAATAATCTCATTCTTTTGTAGAATATAAGAAAAATAAAAGACATTATAGTAATAATATCCAAAGACAGTAAAGATCAAGGCCAGGAGGACCAGTCCATGGCAGGAAGGTGGCCACAAAGAATGGTGAGTACAGTTAGGGTAGAGAAGGGCCCACTATGACAATGATAGCTGGAACTGATCACTCTGCATATAAATAGGGTGCTGAAAGGAGATAAATGAAATGCATGGCACCCTTCCATTAACAATAATGCAAACTAAATGTCAAAAATGGAGAGAGAGAGAGAGAGAGAGAGAGAGAGAGAGAGAGAGAGAGAGAGAGAGAGAGAGAGAGAGAGAGAGAGAGAGAGAGAGAGAGAGAGAGAGAGAGAGAGAAGGGACAAAAGAAGAGCAATCTGCCCAGAAGTAGTAGGAAGGAAATTGGGGCATTAGTGAAGGAACATGTGCACTATTGAAGGGTGATAGAGAAAGATTTATGAAAACTCAGCGCTGAGGGTCTACAAGTCAGAAAGACTTGGAGCCCAGAACAATGGGAAAGCAGTCAATTTATATACAATTTCTATGGACTTATTCACCCCATATCATCATTTCCAGTAATATACCTAAAGCAAAACAAATTTACCTAAAGTAGAAACAGCGATTAGGGCATTCAGGCCAGATTGTGAAATACATTATTTTCACCCTTTTTATTCTCATGTTTCCCAGAAGCCTCACTTAAGGCTTGGAAGAGTTTGGCCAGTCTGGCTCTCCTCCTGTTTCCTAAAACTATAGTTCATGCCTGGGGAATTAACTCTCATTGTTATGTCACACCCTGATTCTACCCAAAACAAAGGCACTTACCCAACTTCACCTTTCCTTTTCACCTTGCCTTTGATAAAATAAAATTCCACCTGACTCACTGGACCCTCCATTGCCCTGTTGAATTTGTACCGGGAGAAAAAAACAAGTTTTAGCTTGGTGCTCTGAATGAGACAGGGGAGAAGCCACTGGACTCCATGATTCTCTCTTGGGCTGGCTCCTTTTATTAATTTTCACTCCACCCTGCTTTAGACCAGCTCACCCCTTGTTGGAAAAACGGTGTGTAGTGTGAATTCACTCGCATATTTTTATGAAAATGTATTAAAAATAATAGTAGCCAAATTGTAGAATTTGCATAAAGAGAGACATATAGATTTTTGAAATAAAATAACAAAGCGAAAAAAATTTTGACAAAAGTGCTAAAACCGTTGTCAAATAGGCAAAGGACAATTTTTCAATAGAGATGCTTGGAAAAGTGTGGTACTTACAAACAATAGAATATTAGCTTCAGGGGCCAGAGAGATAGCATAGAGGTAAGGCATTTGCCTTGCATGCAGAAGGAAGGTGGTTTGAAGCTCGGCATCCCATATGGTCCCCTGAGCCTGCCAGGAGCGATTTCTGAGCGTAGAGCCAGGAGTAACACCTGAGCTCTGCTGGGTGTGACCCAAAAACCAAAAAAAGAAAAAAAAAGAAAAAGAATATCAGCTTCAAATGATAAGGATAGGTTTTGGGGCCACATCCATTGATGCTCAGGGGTTACTCCTGGCTATGTGCTCAGAAATCTCTCCTGGCTTGGGGAACCATATGGGAAGCTGGGGAGCAAACCTGGGTCAGTCCTAGGCTAGTGTGGGCAAGGCAAACACCTTAAAGCTTGCGCCACTGCTCTGGCCCTGATAAGGAATATTTTAAAAATACTATAACATGGTTTAATCTTGAAATCATTCTAAGTAAAATAAATTATTTACTAAATGACAAATAATGTATTATTCCTTTTTTCATATTTTATATATATATGTATATATATATATATATATATACTAAATGATATAAACAGAAATTTGAGTGGTTACCAGAAATTAGGGTAGGGAGGAGTGGAGAGTCCACCATTAATTACATATAATAAATGTAATAAAAATATTATATATAATATATTAGATATACTTTGTAATATAATCTACTACATTGTATATTTTCTAGAAAAAGGAAATGACAGTGTTCTTTTTCCAGAGTTAAAAGGTTAGAAAATATCCCTTTTAAGGAGGTTCCTGGGTTACATAAGGCAATAATTTACCTTCCAGATATATACAAGTATATCTGGTTTTCCTTTCTTCTCTTTTTTAAGATTTACTGAGGCAAGCAGAGCATTCAAAACCAAATTGTTCCAACTGCTACTTTCAAAATAGTCTCCCTTATTTGTGTTTCTGAAGGGCCTCTGCAGCTCCTTCACACCATGAGTTTTCAGTAACGCTGCCTTTAAAATGCAGCAAACATGTTTGCACTATTTTTTTCTGTCCTTTGATCTGTACCAGGTAGTTGCTTCACTATCAGCCTCTCAAAACTCTGGCATGAATGACTGCCAAACTCAAAAGCACACAGTATTTAGTTTGATCTTGAGTGCATAATATCAGTTCTTTTGAACTCAGGCAACTAACTGTTTTGCCCTTTGCTTTAAAACCTTTGCCTTAAAATCAGTTCTCAATTAAGCATTGATTTTTTTTAATTCTGTTAGTCTACTTACAGGGAGTTGATCAAGGTTCGACTTAAAAAAGTGAAACTGGTTTTTAGAAATATATCAGAACTGTCATGCCCTATCAAATATTAGTCCCATCAATAATTACTTTGAGTATATATATTTTAAATATTGAACATATATAGTTTTCTAGCAAAGTAGAAAATATTTAAATATATCCAATATATAGTGTCTTTCAGCTTCTAACCATAGAAAATTGTTTTTATATATTAATAATTTCTCCTTGAACTATTCTCTTTCTCTATTTTCCTTAATTTATTCCTGTTCTAAAAATTATATAGTTGATGTGTTTAGTTATCTATTCAAAAGCTCATTTAGGAATGTGTAATCATTGCATTTCATTCTTTTATTTGATTTTTTGTTTTTGTTTTTGTTTCTTTGGGAGGCACACCTGGTGACGCTCAGGGGTTAATCTTGGCTATATGCTCAGAAATCGATCTTGGCTTGGGGGACCACATGGGATGCTGGGTCTGTCTCAGGTCAGCCATCTGCAAGGCAAAAGCCTCTACAGCCTGCAACACTACTGCAACACAGCTCCTGCATGTCATTCTTATGGTAAACTATATTTTGTGAGATTTTTTTTTCTATCCACTTTTTAGTTGGATGCAACAGAAAGGAGTGCTGCAAATGTAGCATCCAAAATATCTTAGAAAAAGGAATGTATAGCGTCTAAGAAGAAATGTACTGTTAGACATATACTAGAAGAATCTAATGTTAGAAAATGATTAATATCTATAGTATATGCAGTATTAAATTGCATATAATGTCTGTGAATTAGGAGGGTTTGAAAAAACATTACTAGTTAATAGGAAGATAAATATAGGATACCTATAATATATTAGAAATCATTCAATATTTTATTAGCATGGCATGAAAATCCTTAAATTTTGTTCCAAACTCTTTCTCAATTATCAGCCAATTCCTTCCATAGTTGATTATTATATGGTTCCTCTGCCATCTCAGGCAGAGGCTATTTAACAGTGAACTGAGACATTATTTGGTTGTTACAACTGCATGGGTGAAGGTACTACTTATATAGTGGCCATATGTTGGTGGATAAGTGTAAAAGATTTCCTATAGCAACAAATTTTCTTGCCCAAATACCACCAGTTCATCTGAGCCTTTTTCAGGTTAGGCCTACACACTTTCTATGACACTTTCTTTCATTACCAAGCCTCTGCCAATTTTAAAATTCAGTTCCTGGGGCCGGGAAGGTGGTGCTAGAGGTAAGGTGTCTGCCTTGCAAGTGCTAGCCAAGGAAGGACCGCGGTTCGATCCCCTGGCGTCCCATATGGTCCCCCCAAGCCAGGGGCAATTTCTGAGCCCTTAGCCAGGAGTAACCCCTGAGCATCAAACAGGTGTGGCCGGAAAAAACAAAACAAAACAAAATTCAGTTCCTAAGACAACTTCTCTTTAAAATATTCTCCTAAATTTATTCCTTTAATCTATTAATATGTCCTAAGTGTGCTTTTTTATTGAGCTTCAATTTCTTTCTCTTAACACTTTATATCATAACAATTTTTTATATTTTTATCTCTTGCAGTGGTTGTTAAACTGTTCAAGAACCTGAAGAGTGCTGTCTTGTTAACCTTTGCCACTCCAATGTTTTCTTGAAGTAATAATTACTTCACACATGTTTATAGAGAATGAAACAAATAGATGAGTCATTTAAAGGCCAGCCACAAATATTTACCAAAGCTCAGAAACCTCTGCTTCAGTAACAAAAAAAACTCTTGCACTGTTTTTGCTAATATGATCTGAATAATCATCTTCACAGATTTCTGGAAAGAGAGATCTTCAATTTTGGAGAAATCAAGTCCAAAATGATCCTATGTATCTATTCGTTTAACTGTTGCTTATCACTATTTTAGCACCAAACAATTGACTTCGATAAGTCAAATCATGTTGATGTTGAAAAGAAAGTGAATAATTTGGCCACTGTGCTAGAATGGTTTCTGTAAAACTGAATTAGCAAATCATTGTGCCAAATTATTAAGTTGTGTCTTGGTTAAATGCCAAGGAACTGCATCTTGTCCACAGTAAAGTTGGGAAATCTGCCCATTTTATCTTTTTGATTTTTCGGCCACACCCAATGACGCTCAGGGGTTACTCCTGACTATGCACCCAGAAATCACTCTTGGCTTGAGGAACCATATGAGACACCAGGGGATAGAACCTCGGTCCATCCTAGGCTAGTGCAGGCAAGGCAGATGCTTTACCCTTGCTCCACCACTTTGGCCCCAAACTGCCTGCCCTCTTTTGAAAATTAAGGAACACAAATTAATCACAGTATTTCTGCTTACAGACTGAGGTGACTCAACTTTCATGAGAATTTACCTGAATGGCTTGTGTTTCAGAGTAAGTTAGAACAGGGGTGGTGTAAAAGAGTTTTTAAAAGAGTTTATAAGGAGTTGGTACTTCAGAGAAGGATCATGTATGTGCTAGTTTCCCTATAGAGTAAAAGCACAGCCAGGCATTCTTTCCTTGAGATGAAAGTTGTTTGAAACACAGCATTACACTTTATTTTGTGGCCTTTTGGGTATGTTTTGAAATTTCTGTGTGACAATTCTTGTTTTTTAATTTAATCTTTACTTTTGGAAGGAAACCAGGAGGCTTGTGGGACTAGAAAATAGTATTTACAACAGAACATGAGAAAACATGGAGGATAGGAAAGAATTATAACAAGGTCCGTCAAAATAGAAAATAGCTTGAAACTTGCAATATCTTGAAACTAACCCTGGAAACTTATTGTATTTCATATTTCAAAATTATTTGTATCTGAAATATAGCCATATACATCAGAATTTCCCCTCTATGCTCTAAGTTTTGTACTACAATAATTTAAATTAAAAAGAAGGGGCAGTTTCTGATGAATTAAAATCACAAGAAAAAAAGAATTGAGGGCTCATAGGCATGAAAAAATGCTCCACATCACTAATCATCAAGAAGATGCAAATTATAACAATCATGAGGTACCACCTCACACCACAGAGATTGACACACATCACAAAGAATGAGAACAAGCAGTGCTGGTGGAGATGTGGAGAGAAAGGAGCTCTTATCTACTGCTGGTGGGAATGCCTTCTAGTTCAATCTTGCTGGAAAGCGATATAGAGATTTCTTCAAAAACTGGAAATTGAGCTCCCATACGATCCAGCTATACCACTCCTAGGAATATACCCTAGGAACACAAAAATACAATACAAAAATCCCTTCCTTAACACCTATATTTATTGCAGCACTATTCACAATAGCCAGGCTCTGGAAACAACCAAGATGCCCTTCAAAAGATGAATGGCTAAAGAAGCTGTGGTACATATGCACAATGGAATATTATGCAGCTGTCAGGAGAGATGAAGTCATGAAATTTTCCTATACATGGATGTACATGGAATCTATTATGCTGAGTGAAATAAATCAGAGAGAGAAAGATGCAGAATGGTCTCACTCATCTATGGATTTTAAGAAAAATGAAAGATATCCTTGCAATAATTTTCAGAGACAAAAGCGAGGAGGGCTGGAAATTACAGCCCACTTCATGAAGCTCACCACAAAGAGTGATGAGTTTATTTAGAGAAATAACTACATTGCGAACTATTCTAACAATGAGAATGTATGAGGGAAATAGAAAGCCTGTCTAGAGTAAGGTGGGGGTGGGGTGGGGAGGAAGGATATTTGGGACATTGGTGATGGGAATGTTGCACTGATGATGGGAGGTGTCCTCTTATATGACTGAAATACAACCACAATCATGTTTGTAACCAAAGTGTTTAAAATAAATTAAAAATATTATTAAATTAATATTATTAAAAATGTTTACAAGGCAAACATCCTAGTACTGTGCAACCACTCATGTTCCAAATAAAATTATTTATTTTTTTGGTTTTGATATTTAGTTTGGGGGTTATTTTCAGTTGCACTTGCTTACTCCTGGCTCTTCATCATGTGCTATCACTTTATCTCCAAAAACAAAACTATGTTAAATAAAAAATAAACAGGAAAAGAAAGAATAGCATGTCAAAAACAAGTCAGGTAAAGGACAGCAGAAGGATAATACACAAAAATAGTGTGTTGTGCCTTTTGTTTTCTAAAATTAAATATAAAGGAGGTGACATAAATTTGTTATATGATTATTTATGATTCATAAAGCAAAGCATTTTTCCATCATTGAGTTGTTGCAGATATGTTTCCTTTATCTCATGACATATGGCATAAGGTCATGAGATGGAAAACAAGGTCCTGATTGATCTGTGTTTCTCAGAAATATTTTCCTGTTAGGCTAATAGGAACACTCATAACTTTATATATAGCAGTTACTACTTATGCTAACAAGAACTCAGCATTTTGCTTAATCAAACATCATGCTTCAGAGTTTATATAAAAATAAATTTCTAGAATAGATATTTGGTATAAGTTTAAGTATTTAATTTCAACTCATTTTAAGTTAAACACTTAATTTCATTTTAAAATGCATTTTGGTTCCATTTTGTTATCCCATGATTTATGTAATAACCTCATAGGTGTCATTGATGAATACACGGTCCTGACCTCTTAAATTAAAACCTGCCTTTAGGGGCCAGAGAGATAGCATGGGGGTAAAGCATTTGCCTTTCTTTCTTCTTTTTTTTTTTTTTTTTTTTTGGTTTTTTGAGCCACACCCGTTTGATGCTCAGGGGTTACTCCTGGCTAAGCGCTCAGAAATTGCTCCTGGTTTGGGGGGGACCATATGGGATGCCAAGGGATCAAACCGTGGTCCTTCCTTGGCTAGCGCTTGCAAGGCAGACACCTTACCTCTAGCGCCACCTCGCAGGCCTCGGCATTTGCCTTTCATGCAGAAGGGCATTGGTTCAAATCCCAGCATCCCTTATGGTCCCCTGAGCTTGCCAGGAGTGATTTGTGAGCATAGAGGCAAGAACAACCCCTGAGTGCTGCTGGGTGTGACCCCCCCCCAAAGAAAAACAAAACAAAACAAAAACAAACAAAAAAACTGCCCTTAGATAGACTGAGGGGGCTTTTTACTCTTGATGCCACTCCTGGTCTTTATACATTTTTTGGTCTAACCTGAATCAAATACTTCTCCAGCAGTCAGATTCTTTCACCTTGTATATGGAATTGACTAGGGATGCAGGATATGGGGAGAAAAAAAGAAATGTGATAGCCCCTCCCCTGTGAAAGAGACCTTAGAGACCTGTGAAAGAAGCTCTTTTAAATTCAAGATTAGTCATTATTAGCAAACCATAAGAATTTATGTTGGAGGGCCCGGAGATGCCTTGCAAGCAGCCGATTCAGGACCAAAGGTGGTTGGTTCGAATCCCGGTGTCCCATATGGTCCCCCGCACCTGCCAGGAGCTATTTCTGAGCAGATAGCCAGGAGTAACCCCTGAGCACTGCTGGGTGTGGCCCAAAACCCCCCCAAAAAACAAACAAACTTAAAAGAATTTATGTTGGAGAAGTTGCTCTGAAGATTGAGACCCAGATATGCAGAGAATAATGCTCAGAAAATGCAGATTTGAATCTTTTTCTGAAGCCTGATTGCATCCCTATTTTTGACTTCCATTCAGCATCTTTATTTACCATAATGAGTAGAAAGAAGAATGTTTCTATTACTTAATATCAAGTGAATTTCAACTAATGGAAATTCTCCAACTATGTTTTCTTTTTGATCTAGACCAAGTTTTACTTGGTGTTGATGTGGTGGATAAGAGCACAGAAAAATTATCTGGAGAACAGCTGTTCTATATTCCAAATAATTCACATAAAAATAGCTAATGTAGGAACAAGAATTTTACAGCCTTTTATGAAAACTAAGGTTTCTTATAAGTGCATATACTTAAAAAAATGCAGTTTGGTTTTTCTTCAAAATGTGTAACTTTACTGGAATTCTATCCTATTAACTAGTTGGATCTGTCAAACAGTGTTCAGGGGGCTCAGAAGCCTCATCTGGTGATTCTTTGCCAAACAGCCCAAGGTTCAATGCAAGAACATGAAAATACAATTATGTTTGGGCCTTGCAGTGCACTAGTGGCATTTGAGGGACTAGTTGGTATCTGGAATTAAAATGGAGTTGCTTACACTGAAATCATGTGCTTAATTATTGTGTTATTTCTCTAACCCCTTGCTTTATTTTAATTTAGAATAATATTTCAATAATTTTACTAAAATGCTTTAAGATCAGAGGATCAAAAATGCTTTTTGATGAAATTCAGACTATTGATGTTTGTGAGAAATGGATTTAATTTCCCCTTCTATTTCCTTATGGGTTCGTAGAAATGGGTTCTTTAGGATCTGATCTTGAAAACTGATACCCTGTGTTATTTCCTTTGCCACTGGTCTGTGGGAAGTGTTTGTCACACAAATAGGAAGGTTCAATAAGAATCTAGGAATACTTTTATAAGAAAAATCTGCCCACAATAACTTGAATTGACAATAGTTGCTTTGTGAAGTGAAATTGTTTAGATCCTTGTGATGTCAATTCATCAGACATCTTCTTGAAATAGCTAAGAGTTTTCCCATGTAATTACATCTAATCCTCAGTTACATAGAAAATATATGGTATATGAGTCTTTATACTAGGCATACAGCAGGAAATCTCATTCTCTAACTTACATGACCAAGGGCTGATAGCTCATATTTATTTTAGAGAAATTCAGAAAGATGCAGGAACAGCCCAAACATGTTATTGCTGACTTTAAGCAAAGACTTAAAACCCTTTCTTACTCCTTGCAGGAGAAGTTAGATTCCTTCAAAGTGAGAACTCAGATATCTTCATCTTGAGTGTATCTACTAACTGATGTTTAAAAGATGATGCCTCTCTTCTTACCAAGTTGCCTATTTGCTATAACTTAGACAAAGTTAATCCCTGTTGCCCAAAAATAATCTTAAAATGAATAGTTTATATTTTTATGAGTACATACAATTGTATACACTCAAAGCAAAGAATTTCTGAATTATGTGCTCTTCTTATTTAGTTTGGGCATCTGTAAACTTTGTTAGATTATTTAAAATTTTCTCTGCTTCTTAGAATCCTGGGTTTTGGACAGATTGGTTGGACATCCTTCAATAAACAAATAACATGCAAAATCCATGCTACTTTTGACCTCATTACAGCTTTAGATTTTTAATAATAACAATATTTTCAGCAGTACAAGTCTGTAGAATTTCTGCTTTCCAATGGCATTCTTGTACTGGTTTTAATCTGAAGTGCCAGTGACATATATTTAGACAAGTTTCCCTTACTTTGAGGCAAACCTCATTATGATGTGATCACTTTAATTGAGAGTACATATGGGTTATTAAGTATCAAACTGTGTGTGTTTATTGCTCATTACTATATTTAGAGATTTAAATAGCTTTACTGCTTTGAGAGGTAGTTATAAGCATTCAAATATTTAAAGCCCAAATGACTAAACTCTTCACTTATTTCAAGTTCATGATTTTGTTTAGACAGGAGCAAAATCATTTTCATGTATACCTTTCCATCAGTGGATTGAATTTCAGACATGGACCAGAAAAACAGGCATATTCCCTAAACTTTACAGTGGGTAGGAAGGAAATATGAAGTTATGTTTTTGAAACTTTAAACTCTAAGTAAAAGTGCCTTTGGAAAAGTTACAGGGTGCATTTTTGTGTTTGTGACTCTAGTACCAGAAATTTGAAACTAGAAAGATACATAAGATTGCTTTCTTCTTCAGTTATCAGAGTAGTGTTATAAGAAGATAGACACGCTCTTAATTATTGCTCTTGATTATTATCAAGTAACCTCAGATTTTAAGGAGATTAGAAAAGTGGGGTCTGGATATTACAGCAGGTAAGGATTTTTGCCTTGTATGCAGTTGGTTAAGGTTCAATTCCTGGCACCCAGATGATCTGAGCCTACCAGGAGCAATTCCTGAATGCTACAGCCAAGAGTAAGTCCTGAGAACAACTGGAGTATACCTCCTCCCCCAAATCCCAATGGGACTAATAGACTTTTAAAAATTACTTATACATACATGTGTTGCAAGTTGATAATTTTTCTTTTTTATACTGTGTAACTTATCTGAGTTTAAAAAAATTCTTTGTACATGAAAATGCTTTTATTACGTAAAAAGAAGCTATAAAAATACATTATTTTTCACGACCAGGTCTATCTTCTCTAACTACCCTGCTTCATATAAAGAGGCTTGGATGTATAGTAATAGAGAAATATTTGAAGAGTGGTATTTAATTCTCACAGTGCAAAAATGCTGATGCTCAAAGCTATTTGATAGTAATGATTTGTTTAATGTCTGTCTGGCACACATCTCCTTATTGCATTCTTCTGAGCATTGTTTGCTCAGAAACAGCAATTTACCTTTTGCAATCTAGGGCTAGAGCAGAGTAACCCGGAATAAAAGTCTAATGCTGCTCCTGTTTACTTATCCTTTTGATGAATATTTATGCATTCTTCTGGAATGTGTTACTTGGAAAACACTGAAAAAAAATTCAGCCCTAAATTGGTGAATAATATACCAAGAAAGGAAAAATTGAATATAAATTACTGTAACACAGAGCAGAGTAAAATTCACCCTTCAATTTAGGGAGAAAGGTCAAATTATCTAAAAATTGTTAAGCAGACTGCTGCTGATAAACCATAAACTATTGCTTATTCTTTGGAAAATAATTAGCAATACCAGTCAAAGAACCCAATAATTCTACTTGACCCAGAAATATACTTTTTTTCTGTTTTGGGGCCACAACTGGCAGCGCTCAGGGGTTATTTCTGGCTCTACACTCAGAAGTTGCTCATGGCATGCTTGAGGACAAAACGGATGTCAGGAATTGAACCCAGGTTCATCCCTGGCTGGCTGTGTGCAAGATAAATGCCCTACCACTGTGCTATCTCTCCAGTTCCCCAGAAATTATACTTTTAAAATTTATCTTGAAAATATATTTATTTTTTAATATACTTATAATGCTATTTTTCTTGGTACTTAGAAAACTATTAATACAATTTAAGGTGCCGTTTTGTGGATTTCATATTACATAATACTGAAGTTATTAAAAATAATTAGTCCCTAGTCTGATCTGATGCACTGATCAACTATCATTTCTCTGGTAGTCTTTTCAAAAATGTACAAGCTCTGTATAACCATTAAAACATCAGAAGAATACAAGTCAGACAATAGTAAATAATTCTCAGAATATCTAGTTTGATATCACTCTCATGTTCTCTGTCCCTGTATTGCACATAATAATGATAGGGATATTAAAGTGGAAAATACTATTTACCAAATGTGAGTCTTTTGGAATATACAGAGAACTTATATTAAAAGAGCTTACATCTGTGCAGGCAATAATCAAGTGAATATGGACATTGCATTTTCTGGAAATACTGGTTCAAAGCTGATTAGAAGTTACTTTTGGATTTAAATTTCAATTTAAACTGTTTCACTTATTTCCACCTTATAACCTTGATCTGACCTGTTTATTTTACTTTTTAAAATTGTTGTGTACTAACCTGGTTGTTGTTCAAACATTCTCTGATATCTTTCTGATACTCAAAAATCATTATTATCTGTTATTTATTATAATTTATAGTTTTGTGAGGAATAAAATGTTCTATATTATGATGAGTAAAATTCTTGGTACTGTAGATTACATTTCTTAGGTGCCTCTGTGTACCTATTTCCTATTTCCTTTGCACCTTTTACTATGTAGTTTTGTACCAATATGTGCCTGTATTTAGCCCATTTGAGGAAGCACTAACTGATGTCTTTTTAGGTTACTTAATAAGTCACTTAACATAACTCTAACAAAATAATAAGCAGTAATAAGCTATGTTTTTCTGCCATTTCTAGCTCTACCAGCCCAACTTAAAGGGAAAAAACTCACAAGGCTATGTTGCTACAAGGAATAATACTATATCCCTAAGTTATAGTAAGAACATCAATACAGCCAATGATATTTAAATTAGTCCTGTAACCTACATCTAGAACTCAAAACCACAGATTGGAAAATCAAATATTTTCTGAAATAAGCCTTTAGGAAGGAATCCTTAGAGAGCTATCTTGAAGGGTATGGTGATTAAATACAAAAATTCATACGCAGACTACCATAGTACAATAAGAAAGTTGTTTAGAAACCCACCAAGAATAAAGAGGGAATATAAACAGCGCTCACTCAATACAAGCCAGATGTATAACCACTTAGATATTTAGAAATATCACTTGTGGATCTTGAGTGAGCTCAAAGAAATCCTGGCATAAGATAAATAATGCACAAAAATCTTTATATGAGTGAAAATGAGAAATTGCAATCAGAAGAAACAGAACTTAATAATAATAAACTGAATTCAATAATACATTTAAAATATCATACACCATGACCAGAAGAATTCATTTCAGTTATACCATGATGGTTTAAAATAAGTAAGTCAATAAATATATCAATTTATAAAAAATAAAAACTATAAAACTATATCAATAGATAAATAAGTCATTTAAAAAATTCCAATATCACCTGTGCACCCTTAGGCATCACTAGGAATGGCCAGAAAATAGAAAAAAAGCAATATCTGTTCATGATACAATATCTCAATAAAATTATGATGAACTTCCCTCAATAAAATTAAATCAAATTACCATGATTCCAGAGCTAGTACATTCAGTGAAAAACATGAAGTCCTTTTATTTTAAAGATCAGGTACAAGACTAGGTTGTCCCTTCTCAGCATTCATGTCTATTTAATATAGCATTGTAAGTCTTCTAACAGTCATGAGGTAAGAAAGCAATATTAATAAGGTTACCTCCAGAAGTCAAACTATTATTATTGCACCTCAAAAAATAAAGTACCTTAAAATTATAAACTAATTTTAAGAAAGGAGGTAAAATAATTTTATAAATAAATATATCAATAACTGCTAAAAGAAATAAAATACACCAAAATGTAAACTTCCCATGTTTAATGATTAGAAGTATTAATATTGTCAAAATGATAGTCCTACTAAAAATATTATACATATTTAATTCGGTTTCTACAAATACACACAGGAACAATTTTAAGACAAACCAAATGCTGCTAAATATATATGGAGGAAAAATATCTCCCAAATAGCTAACACAATCCAAGAAAAAAAGAATATGGTAGGATTTGTTTTACTAACATTAACTTATTCTATAAACCTTTAATAATCAAGACTGTGAGGTATTAAAATAAGTACTAATTTCAGAACAATGGAATAGAATTGAGAATATAGTGCCAGATCATACATATGTCATGTTGCGTTAATGCATGTGGTATCAGATCCAGGAGAGTTTGCCAGCAAGCAAGGGACCAAGATCAGGGCCAGGCTGGCAAGTGGAGGACAAGTGCAGAGTCACTGAACAAAAGCTTCTGGGAGTGACCTCTGGCACACTTATTGAAGCTGAGGGAAAGTACTTATACAGAGTACTGGCCAATAGGATACATAGGTTTGATGAGCTCAATAAGTTTAAACAAAGGGAATTACTACTGATGATTACTTTACAAACTTTACAAAACATCAGGTGATGTTTGTGTTCGGGCAGTTTTTAGTGGCTTAGAGGAAAGCAAGGTATGGTGTTCTCTGTTTTGGGGAGGCCAGCTGTGCGTTTCCTATAAGAGCTTATCTCCCCTATCAGAGATAGCTTATCTCCCCTTCACACAATTGCCTGTTTAGGTTCCTTTCAGCTTCCTGGCAAAGCTGCTTTATGGTGGCCTTCTCTGGTCTTAGGCTGGAGCCTTAACTTGCTGTTCTAAGCCCAGCTACAATGCCATATGTTATTCATTAACAAAATACTGAGAGAATGAAATGGAGCAATGAAACCTCTGGCACACATCAAAAAGATCAAAAGTAACCAGTGTTGGTGTGATTATGGGGAAAAAGAAACACTTTTCATTTCTGGTGAGAATGTTGACAGGTTCAATATTTTAAGAAAACAAAATGGACACAACAGAAAAGTAAACATTGAGCTTCTATGTGTTTCATAAATTAAACTTCTGAGCATGTAAATGAGTTAAATTCTAAATTAATTCAGAAAAGGCATTTCATTTGTGTTCCTCTGTTTATTGAGTGCTATTTACATTAGCAAAAGTCTGAAAACAAACCATTTCCAAGAACAGAGAACTGAATAAAGAAATTTTGGTATATTTACAAAATTGAATACTATTTGCCTATATATAATATTCACCCAGTACTCATCTGATAGGGGTTAATATCTAAATTATACAAGGTACTTATAGAACTCAGCAAGAAAAAAAGCATATAACTCCAACCAAAAATGGGGGAAGAAATGAAAACATGCTCTCAAAGAAGACATATATATAGACAAAAGGCACATAAAAAAGTGTCCCACATCACTAATCATCAGGGAGATGAAAATCAAAGCAACAATGAAGTATCATCTCACAGCACAGAGACTGGAACATCACAAAGGAAAAGAACAACCAGTGCGGGCACAGATGTGGGGAGAAAGGGACTCTACTGTCAAATTTCACTGGGCTATTACCAGAAATCATATCATCATACAATATCTTTATTATAATTCATCAATAGACTCCTTCATTTTCTCTTTTGAGGATATACTTGTTCAATTTTATATTTTTCCCTTTTACTTTTTTTCCATTCTCTTGTCAGATAAATGGTTTATCACTCACCTGCTTTTCCTTCTCTTTCTACTACCTTAAAACCACTTAAGAACAAAGAGAAATGAAAAGTCTTGTGGCTATAAGTTATGTAGGAACTTAGAAATATGATTATTTATGTACAAATGTCAAATGTTTAAGTCTCTATCTTTTTTACAACTTCAATGCACCTTATATCTTGTTACTGTCCTTCAAATGTGTAATAAAACATTTGCTTTGGATAATGGCATATAAAATCAAAGATTATAAATTACCTTCTGGTTATAAATATCAAGTCCATAATCAGTAATAAAGCTGTATTCCTTAATTACTTTGCCTTTACCATCTGTCAAGGAATACATTAAAGAATGGAATAAACAAAAGGAATGAGCTGTAAACTCCAACAGAAGTTCTTGAGAAACACCCATAGGAGTTTTCCCTGACAATAAATAACATTTTACTTCAGTGGAGTGAAGATCTGGGTAAGAATAGGATAAGAACTTGTCAAGAAAGATTGAAAGGCGGATGTGTGATGGCTAGAAGGCAAGCCTCAATTACTGCTTTTAAGATTTTTTGTTTTAAGGATTGATTTAATTATATGATAACACTGAGAGCCTACCTCTATATAATTGCATGAAAATAAAAGCAGCATTTACATTAAAATTGTAATGTAAATACATTTGATTTGGATATATCCTAACTCAAATAGTAAGATATAAAACTCAGAATTTTGCAGCAGTAGCTGTTGGGCTTGAAATTTTGAAATAAGTAGTTGAGCCTGAAAATTATTTTCTATGCTTGGTCAGTACTGTTTTCCATCAATTTGAACCACATAGAATGTTCAAGTTGGAAGGAGTTTGGATATCATCTCATCCAAGAATTTATTTTCTAGATGAGTGAGTTAGAATAAAAATTATAAAAAAGGATAAAGATGAATCTAGGGCATATGTGAAGATTCATTTTGCAGATTTACATTATTGTTGTAAATATAGTAAAACAACAAAATGCAAAATACTCAATATATAGTTATCATACTTTGAATTACAAAGGAAAAACATAATAAAGGAGGCATTGACTAAAGAAAAGTCATGGTATGTGGCTTAGGTTATTAAATTGACATAACTACTTACCAACTAAATGGAGGCTATTGGGAGCAATTTATTAAAATATATTAAGGTTAAGCCATTAATTATACTATTTAAATTCTGTTGTCCAAATATTTATAACCTTTAAGACATTTTAGAGTATTCTAAACATAAGGCATTCTACCTATATGTTCAGGATTTAAATTTTAGTAATATAAAGATTCTAATAGTAAATTTCAAATACATAAAATATATATGTATATATGATATATATGTATCATAATAAATTATGTTCAAGTAATGGAAATCACAGTTATTTCATTTATTATTTTAATTTTAATCAAGAATTTTGGTTTATTATGGCATTCCAATATTCCTGCTTGTTGAATATTTCAGGATTAATTATATGATGTGTTTTACCAGTATCACTTGAAAAAAATAATTAATCACTTTATGAGTAAACCTACTGGGTCCATTACTGGTATGTCAAGAAAATATAATAGTAATCATCATATATGTTGTCAAAATGAGAAACCCCAATATATCAAAAATATATCTAACTCAAGGGTTAAATTCACACCAACACAATAATTGTAAAGGCTAGCAGCACACCATTTACAACAAAGAACAGATCATGTATATAAAATTAACAAAAATATAATAATAACATTATTCAAGCAACTGAAGAGATATAAGTTTACAAACCAGATATATACAGAAATTCCCATTCTGAAAGAAATGAATATGTATTTTTCCATTTGAACTTGGAACATCTCAAATATAGGTCATATATTAGAATACAAAAATAATTTTAACATATGAAGATTAAAATTATGTCAGTCATTTCTCTGATCATAGTAGTATGAGACTGCCTTGTTTACTCAGTTAACCATATAGTGTTGAATTACTGGCCCCACCCTAATCAATATTCATACTTCACCCCAGGGCAGAATCTGTTGATGGAATTATTGGATTATTCTCTACTTGGTATTCTCTCAATCTAGGGTATAGCCTGATTCTTGTCAATAAAATCAGGGGTCTGAGGAAGGCAGGTGCTCATTCTTCTGTCTTCCTCCATAAAGTAAAGCATCAATCCTTCTTAGGAACAGAAAGCTTGTGTGGTTGGATCCCTTGCTTGAGTTCTTGATTTCCTTAACGGGTTCTTGTACCTTTTCACAGTGTGGATTATTTTCTGTGTTGATGTTTGCTTCCATATCTGTGTCTCAACAGATCCTTGTTTTGGAGCCTGGGGCTCTGCTTTTAATATAGTTAACCCCAAAACATTTCAGGCTCAGCACAAGACACAAAGTCAGTAGCACACACAGATCATTCTTTAGGTACCACAGTACAAAGGGCTATTTTATTATATTATATTTCTCAGAATTATATTATATTTTATTTCTATATTATATTATATTATATTAATTATATTATATTATATATTTATATTTATTATATTTCTCAGAATGGTTCTGCATCATAAATTAAATCCTAATGAACATAATGACATCTATATGCTCACCATCTATATTGAACCATTACTAATATCATTTTAATTTTTCTTTTAATTATGTTTTTCTTTTATATTATTTACCCAACTACCTTCTTTTTTTCACATATTAATTTCAATTTTATTCATTATATTAGTTTCTGTTAAGACACTGTGATTTACAATGTTATTCAAAATAGAGATGTTCTAGGCATATGATGTTCCAACATCAGTCCCACAACCAGTGTCCTCCTACCTGTTCAAGTGAATCTATAACCAGTTTCTTTCTTATCTTCTCTTTATGTATAAATCTGCTTTAAACAAAAGCTCTTCTTCGACAGCTGTCTTTACATCCCATTCCTGTTAGCTTTCTTTGCATTCCATTCCTGTTTGACAGTCAGCTCTCTTTGCACCCCATTCCTGTTTTCTCTTTTCAAGCCAGACTTGTTTGTAGTCAGCACTATTATTGACAGTATTTCTTCCAGACATCCTATCCCCAGGCAAAAATAATTTGTCTTCTTCCCTGTTTGTTTTAATGTTTGCTGATTAGTGGTCGAATGGGCATTTTTGTTTAAAAATGAAGATAATGGGGCTGGGCGGTGGCGCTAGAGGTAAGGTGCCTGTCTTGCCTGCGCTAGCCTAGGACGGACCGCGGTTCAATCCCCCGGCGTCCCATATGGTCCCCCAAGCCAGGAGCGACTTCTGAGCACATAGCCAGGAGGAACCCCTGAGCGTCACCGGGTGTGGCCCCCCAAAAAAACAAAAAATAAATAAATAAATAAATAAAAATGAAGATAATACTTAAAACAGAAATTGAGTTGCTTGCCTTTCATGCTTGTTACACAGGTTCAGGCCCAGGAACTGTGGAAGGTCCCTCAAGCATTGTCAGGACTGACCTCTGAACATCAAACTAGGAGTAAGTTCTGAGCACTGCTGGATGTGGACCCCACAAAACAAAAAGTAAATGTATAATTGAATATGAAGAATGAGTTGAATAAGAACAAATGTTCAGGTTTTGATCTCTGAATAGATAAGTGGACTTTGAGGAATTTCAGTGAAGTTTAGGAAATCAGAAATCTGTCAAAACAGTCAATAAATTATATACTCAGGCATGACTACTTAAAATTTTTGACTGCTGATTGAATATTCTAAAACATGATAAATTGAGATTATAAACTATAATAGACAAGTGACCAGGATGGATAACAGGATTGTGCTTGAAGATATAAGCATGAAAAGTATTTTTCTAGGCTAGGTCAAGAGAGCACAGTAATTATGGTTTCTGTCATGCCCAAGACTGGTTCTTGTTGGAATCTCCGGCACCTCATTTGTTCCCCTGAGCCACACCTCACTCTTAAACAGTCAGGAATATCCTTTGAACACTGCCAGATATGACCCTTCAAACCAAAGTAAAATAAAATTAAATAAAATATTTTATATAAATAAAAAAGCATTGCTATAATGATTATAATGATATCATGAGAAGGAATTGTGATTTATTCTTTCCAATCTACATCAAAATTTGTTATCTATATTGTACCAAAACAGTTTGCTCTAATGTGAATTCTAAATGGCAGACAAAAGAAAATATATCAAGATAAGATAATTTAGAAAATCACTATAAAAAAGAAACAAATATACTTATTTACCCATAACATTAACGTGAAATAAAGATCTATTTCCTTGGGAGACATAGTAGCTAATGTATTAAGCCCAAATATATGGATTGACATAGCAATAGACAGCAGGTTCACTGGAATTAAGAAATTCTAAGATCTGAACTAAAAGTGCTGTCAAGTTTTAACTCAGGATAAATAAGTGGGCTTTGTTATTTGGTAAACACAGATTCATTTTCATATTGTGAAACTAATTAGCCTAAGTCACTGAATCTTTGACAAGTTTATCTTGGTAGGAGTTTGAATTGACTTAGTCTTACCAAAATGTTGTTCAAGACATCATTTTTCATTTTCTAAATGAGACAGAGATAGTGAGAGACAGACACTTATATCAGGTAGTTTGGAAGGAAGACATTCACAATATTCGAATGGATCTGTTCCAGTGTGGGTGTCAGTAAACTGCCAGCTTGCTGAGTCTAAGGTAATTCTGCTTGCCTAAGACTTTCCTGGTTCTTTGGGTGATAGATATTGACAGGTTGGAAGAAGCTTGTAAAGAGTTTTCTTTCTGATTTATAGAGATCCAGCCTTGTGCTGTGTATTTCTGTGCATGTTTCATGGAGGTGATGCATTTCCACTTTTGAGCTTGCTTACGTTGTGTTCACCATTGTGCCACTCTCCACTGAAAGATCAATATGTCTCAGGCAATAAGGAAACATACTTTGGTCTGAGTAGGCTGCTCATAAACAATTTCTCAGTCAGAGCAGAACCAAATGAGTGCTTCTAGCAATATGCGAAAGAACAGTATCTGTGGATGCAGACCCTCAATATCAGATTTAATTCAGAAGACAGGAGAACTAAAGTGGGAAAGAATGCATAGAGCATCATTTTGATGTTAATATAATAATTTGAGTAAGACATTATTTTTCTCACCAGTTTTACATTTTAATATATTAATTATACTCACATACCTAATATATTAATGATACTCAATCTTATTTTGGAAGGTGATATTTAATGGTTTGAAAAGCTAAACTGAATAAACTGTATCTTTTTCTGATTCAAACCAAAAGATGCTTAGGGGTTTAAAAATAATAGTGTGATAAGGTCAATGAAATGAACAAATTTTAAGCATCCTGGTAATTGAATAGAAGGATGTTAACAAAATTAGAAATTAGGTGATGGAAATGGTAAAGATGTGGCTCAGTGTTGGAGAATGTCTGACATATTCTTATATGTCTGAGGTTCTGGGTTCAATTCCAGTATAGTGTGCCCCTCATGCAAAGCTGGTTGTACCCCAAAAAATAAGATGTTGTAAAAATTCTAACTAATATCATGTTAAGAATAAATATATTAAACTTATGGGCTGGAGAGATAATAGAATAGGTAGGACTCTTGCCTTGTATGTGGCTGACCAATATTTAATCTCTGGCATCCTCTATGGACAATGGAGCACCAGCACTGCAAACAGTGGCTCCAGGAATAATCTATGAGCACCACTGGGTGTTACCCCCCAAATTAAAATATTTCCATATTGTCACTGAAATTTTCTCATATTGGACTATAAAGGTAATAAAATATAATCTGTACCTAAAAATAATTCAGAATACCAGGAAATAGAGATATTCTAAGTAATATTATTTGCTTCAACATTTAGAAATATATTTGGTACATATCTGTATTTTTTTTAAATTGCTGAAGCAACTACTCCATGACTTTATTTTACTGATTTCTAGTGTTCTGGAATTCCTTAGACCAAGAGCATCTGTCTAAACTCTGAAATCTGACAACTTTCATTAGTTGCTAAAGTGCAATGTTGTTAAACACTGTTCCTTCAAGACCTAATAATACTGGTGCTTCCTTACTGAAAGTCCTTTGCACAGACCTTGGCACTGCACCTTCCTGGAGATTGAATGAGAATTCCAACTAAATCTTCTTACTGAATTCACCTTCTTTCTTTATCTACAGATTTTCTTAATTACTTTGTAGAAACACTCATGATTATAAGAGCATATCAAAGCCATAGGGAAGTGCATGTTTCTTTTTTTTCCCTTGAAATTTGTTTTATTAGACTGAAACTAAATCTACTTTTAAGACGATGCACTCAATTATTATAATGCACTGTTATTTGGAGCACTGTTTCTTTTGTAATTTTTCTTTGTTTATACACTGATTACAAAGTTGTTCATAATTCAGTTACAGTCTTACAATGTATACCACTATTTACCTGGCCTTTCCCTGCTTGCTCACAGGAATGTAGGGAGAAAGGTACTCTCTTTTACTGCTGGTAGAATAGTGTCTGGTCAAGCCTTTATGGAAAACAATATGAATATTCCTTAAAAACTGGAAATTGAGCACCAATATTATCCAGCTATACCACTCTTAGGGATATTTCCTAGGAACAAAAAAACACAATACAAAGATGCCCTCTGCATGCCTAAGTTTATTGAAGCTCTATTTACAATAGCCAGAATTCTGAAACAACCCAGATGCCCAACAATAGATGAGTGGCTAAAGAAACTGTGGTACATCTACACAATGTAATACTATGCAGCTGTCAGGAAAATATGAAGTCATGAAATTTTCCATGCATAGAACATAGAAACTATTATGCTGAGTGTAATGAGTTTGAGGAAGAGTGATAGATACAGAATATTCTCTCTCATCTGTGGTATTTAAGAAAAATAAAACATAGTATGGTAATAATATCCAGAGGCAATAGAGATGAGGTTTGAAAGAACCAGCCCATGATACGAAGCTTACCACAAAGATTGGTGAGTGCAATTAGAGAAAGAATTATACCAACAACTGTCATGACAATGGTAGTGAATGATAGAAATAGAATGCCTGTCTTGATGATAAGAAGGGGATAAGGGGACAGAGATGGGGAACATTGGTGGTGGGAAGGTTGCACTGGTGATGGGAGTGTACTTTTATGACTGAAACCCAACTGCAAACATATTTCTAACCATAGTACTTAAATAAAAATATTAATAATGAAAGAAATAAACAAAAAGAAGTGTTAGGTCACATTTTTTGGTGGAGATCAGGTGGTGTAAGGCACCAATCCAAAGGATGCTTCCATTCAAAAATGTTTCTGACCAGGGGGGTTAAAAATGTTTCTGACCAATGAATAATAAGCATATTCTGAAGGATGGAACCCAATTAATACAATAACTTCCAATTATAATTATTAAAGTAGTCCCTTCTCTATCCTAACAACACTTACCATCTTTGTGGAAAGCTTCCTACCCAAAATGGCCCTCCTGGCCCAAATCTCTACTGTCTTTTTATATTATTGTCATACTATCTTTTATTTTTATATCATATAAATGAGTGAGATTATTCAATGTGTAACACTCTTCCTCTGACTCATTTTACTCATCATAATATTCTTATATTTGTTAATTTAAACGTAAATCTTATGAATTCATTTTTCTTAAGAGCTGCACAGTATTCCATTGTGTAGATGTACCCATTTTGTTCATCTTTCATCTATTCTCAGGCTTCTGGATTATTTCCATATTTAGGCTATTGTAAATAGTGCTGTGATGAATATGAGTGCAGAGGATTTTTCTGTATTGTGTTTGTGATCCTAGGCTATATCTCTAGTAGTTGTGGTATTGATTAATCATATCAACAAACAATTTCTAGATATTTTAGAAATATCCATATTGTTTCCAGGAAGGCTGGACTAGTTAGCCTATTTCCTGGCATTCACAGATGAGGTGGGGAATTCTGAAACTTTGTGATCAACAAATGTAAACCAGCATTGTCTTGCTGCATTTTTACAATAGGCTGTGCAATAACCTTTGTCCATGTCAACATAATGGTTTGAAACAGAGAATAAGTTGTATTTGTCAGAATTGTTCTTAGAATCCATAATTGTGACAAGTCAAAGTTTTCTAAGGGAAGTTTATAGGTCTGTAATTTTTGTGCCTTCATGCTGTTGTAAGAAAAGCCTCTCAGATGTATTAAGAAAAAAGGTGGCAGTTTCCAACTTCCTGTCCTTGCTAGAGAATTTCTCTTCATATTGTAGTGACTGCAATAAAATCTGTTACTGTCTGTTAGTTTTTCTTTTTCTTTTCTTTTTTTTTTTGTGGGGGCACACCCTGCTGTGTTCAGGGGTTACTACCTGGTTCTGCACTCAGAAATCACTCCTAGCAGGACCGTATGGGATCCTTGGAATCAAACCTAGGTCTATCCAGGGTCAGTCACTTTCAAGGAAAATGCCCTATACTGTGCTATCTCTCTGCCCCCTATCATCTTTTCTTCTTTGAAAAATAACTTAAGGCAATCCTACATCATGCATTTGCTTGTGGATGCCAGTAACAAGAATAAGTGCATGAAAATCCTAAATGTCTAAGAGGTTGTGACAAGTAAGGCACTGACTGGACTGTGGATTGGAAATGGCCTTGAAAAAGTGTAATCATAATAGATTCATTGATATTTTTATATCTCTGTCAAGCATGCTCTTCAACTTTATAGTCATTGAGATATTATCTTTTTTTCCTAGAAAATCATAAAAATAAAATTGAAATGTTCATCAAGAAGCCTTTCCCCTGCACTTGCAGATACCAAAGTGAGTGACCTTGCTCCCACCAACCCTACCCTGTCTAACTGGAGGAATGGGGAGAATGATTGTAACTTTATGGTACAATTGAAGGATGCTTTTTTTATTTTTTTGATATCTTTATTTAAACACCTTGATTACAAGTATGATTGTAGTTGGGTTTGAGTCATGTAAAGAACATCCCCTTTCGGCACTGCAAAAATTATCATTCTTTTCCTCTTTATGATTTTTCTGTCTTTTCTATCTATTAGTTTTATGCAGGTGTTTATGAAAATTTTTCATCAGAAATAGATTTAGTCCATGTGGTTCTTGTTGGCTATGCTCTGCAAAGTGATCATTCAGTTTCCAGATAGTTATCTTAAAGTTTTTTAGACTGATCTAGCTCAGCTGTCCCGCCCATAGGGCTTATACAATTTTGCCAAGTTTCTCTGCTGCTTTGCTTTTCTGTCCCAATGGATTTGACCTATTAAGATCATCATTGTAATGGTTCTTGTTAAAGTCTTCAGTCAAACTTGGAATGTTACACAGGCATTGTAATATTGAGTTCATGTAACGAGTGTTTCCTAGATTATGAAGTCCAATTAGAACTAAACCAGTCCCTCATAAACAGAACACAGGTTGGGGCTGGAGCGGTGGCATAGGGTATAAGGCAACTGCCTGTGTGTGCTAGCCTAGGCCGGACTATGGTTTGATCCCCTGGTGTCCCATATGCGCCCCCAAGCCAGGGGCAATTTCTGAGCATATAGCCAGGAGTAACCCTTGAGCATCATCGGGTGTGGCCCAAAAAGCAAAAACAACAACAACAACAACAAATTAAACAGAACACAGGTTCTGAAACTGGTCATTTCCAATCCCTATAGTCTCTGTCTTAGTGCTAGGTGTTGCCTTGTCATGATTATTGGTTCAGGTAGCTTTTGGTTTGCTACCATTGTTTTATTGTCCTCTTGAGTAGTCTGTGTTGTTTCTGGGCAGAGGCAGGAACGTTTTGGTTTGGAGGGTTCATTAGCATTCACTGGTGTCAGGGTTTTCACGTTTGTCATAATTCAGCTTCGTTTTTCTTTTTTAAATAATTTTTATTGTGACCAAAGTGAATTACAAATCTTTCACAGTAATATAAAAGTACATAGTGACAATGAATCAGGACCATTCCCACCACCAGTGTTGTCCTCCCTCTACCCCCGTTCCCCCGTTCCCCGCATGCATCTCATATTTTTCCCCTTTGTCCCCTGAACTGCTAGTATAACTGGTCCCCTCTATGTATAGCTAGCTGTAGATTGGGTACCGATTCTGTTGTCTTTGACTTTGGGTTTTGTGTTTAAGTGTTCATTTATTATTTCCACTCAATGTTCACAAGAATATTAACTCTTGGTACTTGCTAATTTATTCTCCTCTCAATTTATGAGACAAAACAAGATGATTCTAATTTTGTGGTTCAGTTGGAAAAGAAAACAAAAAGGAAAGCTGGGAGGAGTCCATCTAGAGGCTATACATATCAATCTAAAAGAAGAAATTGGTAAATAAAAGAAGAAAATTAAAACAGAAGAAACAAACAAAAAGAAAACAAAACAAGCAACTACAGCAAAGCACAACAGCAACAAAACAACAACTACAAAAAAACAACCACAAGAAATAAAAATAAAAAAAGAAGAAAAAAGAAAGGAGGGTTTATGTGGCAAGGTTTTGTGCTTTCTTTTATTTAATAATTTTTATTGTAACCAAAGTGAATTACAAATCTTTCACAGTAACAGATATTTATTTCAGGTGTATTGTGATAATAATGTGACAATAAATCAGGGCCATTTCTACCACCAGTGTTGGCCTCCCTCCACTCCTATTCCCACCACGCACCCTAGATCTCCCTCTCTTGCCACCCAACCCCCGTCTGCTAGTAATAACCACTTCTTTCTGAATGTAGCTTGTTGTAGATTGGGTATCGATTTTGTTGTCATTGATTTGGGTTTGGTGTTCGAGTCTGATCATTTCTTATTTCCACTCTATGTTCATATGACTGTTTGGTCTTGGTACCCTCCATTTCCCCCCCGCCTCAATTCATTCAGCAGAACAAGATGATTCATGTTATATGGTTCTATTGAAAACAACAACAACAACAACAAAACTTGGAGTATTCCTTATAGAGTTTATAAGTATTGATTTAAAAGAAGAAAAGGAAAAGGGAAAAACAAAACAAAACAAAGACAAAAAATCTGCATCTACCAAAAAAAGGCACCCAGGTACTAAAAACAACCACCATCATATAATAGCCATGAGAATAAAAGTAAATAAAAAATTGAAATAATAAAATAAAAATAGAAGAGAAAAGAAAAAGAAAAAATGATGTGGCGGCAATGCTTTGTGCTTTTTTTTTTTTTTTTTTTTTTTTGCATAGGCACATTAGACAGGGAATTCCCTTGGCCTAGGAGATACAAGATTTTTCCACCCTTAAGCATACTGCCAAAGGTACTAATACAGGCTCTATGCATGCTCATTTTCATACCCCAATGTCGTTTTATGGTGCCAGGAAATTTTCCGCTCAGTTTTGGATGATACCATCAAGCCTCTGTAGCTAGAGATCTTGGTATTTGCATAGGTCATAGGACAAAACCTAGGATAGAGTCTTTCTTTAAGGTTCTAGAAGTTCTGTTCCATTTTTTGTTGTTGTAATCAGTCTTCTGTAATTAGTGGTCTTGGTTTTTGCTCAGATCATAAGACAAAGTCTAGGATAGAGTCTTTCAGTACAATTCCAGAAGTTCTGCTCAGTCGCAGTTGTCAAAGTCAGACCTCTGGAATTACAGATCTTTGTTTTTGTATGAATCCTAGGCCTAGGCCTAGGCTAGGATCTTTCTTATTGGTCTCATCATAGGTTCTGCCCTATCATGTTTGTCAAAGTCAGTCTTCTGTAGTTAGTGTAGTTAGTGCACAGAGGAAAGGATGACATGTCTTCTGATTTCATCAGACGGTTTGATGATGAGATAGGACAACCCTCTCTTAGATCAAGTTGTTGGCATATTTTAGTGTCAGGATGTCATATCAAAACTGGTGCAAGTTGGGTTCTGTGCTTTTTTTTTTTTTTTTTTTTTTGGTTCTGCATAGGCACAGTAAGTATTGGGGAAATTAGAAAGAGAATTCCTTTGGTCTAAGAGATACAGGGTTTCTCCACCCTTGAAGCATACTGTCATGGGAACAACTACAAGTTCTGTACATGCTAATTATCAAAACTCAAGTATTTTTTATGGTGCCAAGAAAATTTCCCCTCAGTTGTGGATGATAAAATCAGTCCTCTGTAGCTAGAGATTTTGATATTTGCACAGGTCATAGAAGGAAGTCTAGAATAGAGTCTTTCTTTATGGTTCTAGAAGTTCTGTTCCATCACTATTGTTGTAATAAGTATTCTATAATTAGTGGTCTTGTTTTTGCACAGATCCTAGGACAAAGCTTAAAATAGTCCTTCATTATTGTTCCAGAAGTTCTGCTGTGTTGCAGTTTTCAAAGTCAGACACCTAAAATTAGAGATCTTGATCTTTGTACAAATCCTAGTCAGAAGCCTAGGCTAAGTTCTTTCTTATTGGTCTCAGGATAAAATATGCCCAGTCACAGTTGTCAAAATCAGTCTTCTGTAATTAGTGATCTTTGTTTTTGCACACATAAGAGGTATGAAGTGTCTTCTGACTTCATCATACCATTAGGTGATGAGATAAAACAACCTGCTCTTAGATCGAGTTGTTGCCATTTCCTCGTTGTCAGGGTGTAATATCAAAATTGGCACAAATTGGTGCCAGAGCAGTATTAGGAATTCCCCAGGGAGTATTATTGTGTTATTATTGATGTCCTCTTTCAAATTGTCAATAATTGTATTAGATATTTTGCTGGTCTCTCATTGGGTGCATATTTGTTTAGTAGTGTGATTTTTTCCTGTTGTACATATCCCTTGATTAGTACGAAGTGTCCATCTTTGTCCCTTACAACTTTTCTGAGTCTAAAGTTCATGTCATCTGATATTAATATAGTCACCCCAGCTTTGTTAAGGGTGTTGTTTGCTTGGATTATTTTCTTCCAGCCTTTGATCTTGACTCTGTGTTTGTTCTGAGTATTCAGGTGTGTTTCCCATAGGCAGCAGAAGGCTGGATTAATCTTTTTGTTCCATTTAGCTATGCTGTGTCTCAATTGGTGCATTTAGTCCACTGACATTGAGGGACATAATTGCCATGGGATTTAATGTCATCGTTGTGTATAAGTTTGGAGTGTCTGTGGGTCTGTCTTATCTTAAAGTAGACCTTTCAGTTTTTCTTTTAAGGCTGGTTTTGCATCTGTAAAGTTTTTGAGCTGTTGCTTATTCATGAAACTATTTATCTTTCTTCCTTCAAACCTGAGCATGAGTCTGGCTGGGTGCAATATTCTAGGTGAAGTATCCATTTTATTCAGTCTTGTCACAATATCCCACCACTGTCTTCTGGCCTTGAGTTTCTTGTGAAATGTTTGCTATAAATCTTGCTCCTTTGAATGTAATTTCCTTTTTTGATTTGCTGCTTTCAGTATTCTATATCTATCTGTGGGATTCATCATTTATACTAGGATGTGTCTTGGAGTGTTTTACTTCAGGTCTCTTTAGCCGGCACTCTTTGGGCATGCAGGATTTGATTGCATGCGGTCTATAGCTTTGGGAATTTCTCTGTGATGATGTATTTGACTGATGATTCTTCCTGGGGATATCCTTTCTGGGCCTCTGGGACTCCAATGATTCTTATGTTGTTTCTGTTGAGTTTATCAAAGACTTTTATTTTTATCTGTTCACATTCCTTGAGTACTTTTTCCATTGTCTGATCGTTTGCCTTAAGGTTCTTTTCAAATCTCTTCTGCTGTATAGATTTGTTCTGCATTTCATCTTCCAGTCCACTGATTCTATCCTTGGCTGCTGTTATCCTGTTGGAAAGGCTTTTTTTTTGTTTGTTTGTTTTGAAGTTTTCAGTTCAGCTACTGTGTTTTTCAGATCTGTTATTTCAGTTTGTAGTTTTCTGATTTCTAACTTTGTGTTCTGTTCAGATAGAGCTATGTTTTCTTTGATTTCCATGAGGATCCTGCATATTTCTATTCTAAACTCCTTATCTAAGATATTGATCAAATGGTTGGTATTTTTGGGTCATCACAGCTATTATCTTCATTCTCTGTGCATGGCGTTTGCTGAGAGGTTTTCTCATTGTTACACTTGTAGTGTGATTTTTTTTCTGCATGTTTTGCTGCGATTCATTATATAGAAAGAGTGTGTGGCCACAAAATGTTTTGGAAATCTCTTCTGGAGCCTCTAGGAGACAGTTTTTGCTGGACCCTTCCTGGCCTTCTCAGGAGAGCTTCAGGAGACAGAAGAGAAGAGAAACACTTACAGCCGACAGGTTCCTCATTCTCTCCCAGTCGCCAATCTCACAGGGCAGACCCCTCCCGCATTCACAGACAAAAGAGCCACCTCGCTGCCTGGCTCCTCTGCTAGCTTGTTTTCACTCACTTTTTCTTGGTCGTTCAGTCTGGGTGCCTCCAGGAGACAGCTTTTTGCTGGGCCCTTCCTGACTCTCTCAGGAGAGCTTCAGGAGACAGAAGAGAAGAGCATGTCTGACTTCTCAATAAATAATTGAATTAAGAAAACATAAAGAACTAAGGTATATATTAGGAGAGAAAGAGAAAGGGAAAACAAAAGATAAGAGGGAAGAAAAAATAAAAATAAGTAAATATAGTAAAAATAGGTTAAAAAAATTGGGCCAATGCCTCAGAGTTGGAAGGTTTTGCAATTTATAGGCACTTCATCACTGACAGGACAATTTTCTAAATGAAGTTTTCGGGTTTTGATATGGCTGGAGCATTTTAGGAAGAGCATAGTTTTCACTTCTAGAATACTAAGTAATGTGGTAGTGAGGACTACAAATTGTGTCTACACTATGTAGTATCGTCTGCCATGTCTTATGCATCGAAGCTTCTTTTCTAAAGAGAAAGTTTCAGTGTGGGCTTTATGTAAAATAGGTTGAATATGAATAAAGGAGAAAAGGAAAAAAATATAAAAAAGAGACATAAAGGAAATGGGATGGTAGTAATTCTCAAAAATGTATTTGATGAGCGGAACCTGTAGCATAAGTCTGTGGTGTGCCATTGACTGTTGAATTGGGCTTAATGATCATATGCTTTAGTTTCTAATAGAGGATATAAACATATGGAAATGGGTAAATTGGAGTATTTTATCAAGACATTGACATAATGAACAATGTATATGGTATATTGTATGATTGAGTACCGAGTTGCAAAGTTAGGGTGCCCAGCCTATCTTTCCAAGATCCATTGTGGACAAAGAAGACGAAGGGTTATTTTATACCTAATAAAATTAAGGCATTAAAACATATTAGTAATCATTGCATTCCCTATATTCCAATCATATTCTGCACCTGCTTCTGTAGATAAATACATTAGAACATTATTATAGGCCTTTGTAGTGAGAAACCATTGTGACAATTCTGCTTCTTACAAAGTGTAGTGGGACCCAGAGTTTCTTGGCAAAGTTACCCTCTGTGAAGCATATTCTCTTCCTAAAATGAGATTGCCAGCAACAATTAAGTTATCAAAATTTAGTTAAATACATAAATTATTGTTTTGAATCTGAGCATCTTCTTTAAGTGTCTTGTTCCAGCTGTGTGAGGTTCTCCTTGAGGTTTAGTTTAGTTCTCCTTGAAGTTTAGTGAGAATAATGTTAAAGATTAAAGGTCCTTCCTTTGTTTAATAATTGAATTTTGAAGATTCTGTGAGCCCATTTAATTATGCCTTGTCCTTGAAGGTTGTGAGAGATCCCAGGGATTTTTTTATTTGCTATTTTTTGCAAAATGATTGAAATATTTACTGGTTTAGGTGGGACTATTGTTCATATTTATGGATTGGGAAATTATTTAAGACAGCAAAACATTGTAGTAGTAAGGTATAAACAGCCTTAGATACTTCAGAAGTCATATGAATGTACCAAGTAAAATGAGAGTAAGCATCCATAGTTGCATGGAATCAGATGTAGTGGAAATCTCATACCCAATTTTGGGGAACACAGGTCTGGAAGTAATGATGACAAAGGAAATTATCCACACAGGTTAGGGAGATAAAATAGGTTCTGGATCTTTCACCAAAAGCTGTCTGCAAGTAGCCAAAAACAGTACTGGCAAGTAAACAGGCTAGCTATGGGGCCAAAACTGGAAGAAATCTCACAGATCTGAGGTTTTTATTGGGAAGAGTAGGACCATCCCCATGGGTGGAGAACTGGTACAGGTAAATGCCAATACTGAGGTTCTTCCTACCCAGGTAGGACAATTACATGCAAAGAAAAATATCCTGATTAGAGTAAGAACCAGTTACTCCAGCAGGTAAGTATATCCCTGTTAGGTGATAGATTAGATTATTTATCAAGATGTGACAGACTGGTGTGTAAGTCTCCACTACTTTGTGCTGCTATTGATATGTTTCTTTAAATCTATTAGGAGCTGTTTTAAGTATTTTGCTTTTCTCTTCTTGGGTGCATATGTATTTAGGACTGTGATTTCTTCCTTATGTTCATATCCCCTGATGAATAAGTAGTGGCAATCTCTATCTCTTGTGATAATTTTAAACCTAAAATATATGTCATCTGATATTATTATGGCCACCCAAGCCTTTGTAAGGAAGTGTTATCTTGAAGGTTTGTCATTCAACCTTTGTTTTTTAATCTGTGCTTACTCTAAATAATCAAATTTGTTTCTTGCAGGAAGCAAAATAATAGACACAATTTTCTGATCATTTTGCCACATTGTGTCTCTGAACTGGTTTATTTAGTCAATTATTATTGAGAGAGATGGTTGTCATAATATTTTGTGCCATCTTTTTGTATAAGTTTGTTGTGATATGGGATCTGTATTGCCTTAAAGTAGACTCTTCAGTTCTTTTAATTGGCTTTGAGTTTGTAGAGTTACTGACTGTTTTTTACCTATAAAGTAGTGTACCTTTCCTTCAAGTCTGAAAGAAAGTAAAATATTCTTGGTGAGGTCTTCACTTCATTGAGTTTTTCACTATAGCACACCATTGCCTTTGAGGCTTAAGGGTAGCTGTGATAAATATTCTGTAAACCTTAAGGATGCTTCTTTGTCTGTAATTTCCCTTTTTATATTGCTCCATTCAGTATTACACCTCTATCTGTGATTTTCATCATTGTGTCTAGGATGTGCCTTGGCATGCTTTTCTTTGGATCTCTTTTAGCTGGTATGCTTTGGGCATCATAGATGTAGATGCAAGTACTATTTAGACTTGGAACTTGTCAGAAATGTTGTTTTAGAGTGCTGCTTCTTCACAAGGGTTTGTTTTATTTCTGCTTCTCTGAGACACCAATAATTCTTATGTTCTTCTTGTTGAATTTTTCCCCAAGATCTATTTTTATATTTTTTCTTATTTTGTTCAAATACACCCCCATCATTTGTTCTTTTATTTTAAGGTTCTTTTCCAACTTCTTCTCATCTTCCATCTCATCTTCTAGCTCAATGATTCTACCCTCTGGAGCTGTTATTCTGCTGGTGAAACCTTCAAGAGATTTTTTTTTTCATTTAACTCAATGAGTTTTCTATACTTAGAAAACCCTAAAGACTCTATCAAAAAGCTTTTAGAAACAATAGATGCATATAGCAATGTAGCAGGCTATAGAATTAACACACAGAAATCAATGGCCTTTTCATACACCAGTAATGATAGGGAAGAAATGAACATTAAGAAAACAACCTCATTCACATTCGTGTCACACAAACTCAAATACCTTGGAGTCAACTTGACTAAAGATGTGAAGGACTTATACAAAGAAAATATAAAACTCTGCTCCAAGAAATAAGAGAAGACATGCATAAATGAAAATCCATACCCTGCTCTTGAATTGACAGGATTAACATTATTAAAATGGCAATACTCCCCAAAGCATTGTACTGTACAGATTTGATGTGATCCCTCTAAAGATACCCATGATATTTTTCAAAGAAGTGGATGAAACACTTTAGAAATTCATTTGGAACAAGGGAAAAGGAATATGGGAGGGATTACTTTCCCCAACTTTAAACTGTATTACAAATCCATAGTTATCAAAACAGCATAGTATTGGAATAAAGACAGACCCTCAGATAAGTGGAATAGGCTTGAGTACTCTAGAATATTCCCCAGACATACTGTCACCTAATTTTTAATAAAGGAGCAAAAAATCCTAAATGGAAACTGGAAGGCCTCTTCAATAAGTGGTGATGGCACAAATGGTTAGCCACTTGTAAAAAAGTGAACTTAGACCTCCAGCTAATACCATGTACAAAGGTAAAAATCCAAATGGATTAAAGACCTAGATATCAGACCTGAAACTATGAAGTATATAGAAGAACATGTAGGTGAAATGCTCCATGACATTGAGACTAAAGACATCTTTAACGAGGAAACAGTACTCTACAAACAAGTGAAAGCAGACATAAACAGATGGGACTATATTAAGCTGAGAAGCTTCTGCACCTCAAAGACAATAGTGCCTAGAATACAAGAGCCACTCCCTAAGTGGGAGAAACTATTCACTCAATATCCGTCAGATAAGAGGATAAGATACAAACTGTACAAGGCACTGACAGAACTTTACAAGAAAAAAAATATCTAACCTCATTAAAAAATGGGGAGAAGAAATGAACAGACACTTTGACAAAAAAGAAATACAAATGGCCAAAAGGCACATGAAAAATGTTCCACATCACTAATCATCAGGGAGATGCAAATCAAAACAACTATGAGGTACCATCTCACACCACAGAGATTGGTGCACATCACAAAGAATGAGAACAAGCAGTGCTGGAGGGGATGTAAAGAGAAAGGAACTTTTATTCACTGCTGGTGGGAATGCCGTCTAGTCCAACCTTTATGGAAAGCTATATGGAGACTCCTCCAAAAGCTGGAGGTTGAACTCCCATACGATCCAGCTATACCACTTCTAGGGATATACCCGAATACAAAAATACAATACAAAAATCCCTTCCTCCCACCTATATTTATTGCAGCACTGTTTACAATAGCTAGACTCTGGAAACAGCCTAGATGCCCCAATAAATGAATGGCTCAATAAATGAATGGCTAAAGAAACTATGGTACATATATACAATGGAATATTATGCAGCTGTCAGAAAAGATGAAGTCATGAAATTTTCCTAAACATGGATATATATGAAATCTAATATGCTGAGTGAAATAAGTCAGAGGAAGAGAGATAAACACAGAATGGTCTCACTCATATATAGGTTTTGAGAAAAATAAAAGACATTTGTGTAATGATTCTCAGAGACAAAATAGAGGAGGAATGGAAGGTCCAGCTCACAACATGAAGCTTACTACAGAGAGTGATGGGTACAGTCACAGAAATAATTACACTGAGAACCATGATAACAAAATATGACTTTATGAGGGAAATAGAAAGCCTGTCTAGAGTACAGGCCAGTGTGGGGTGGGGAGGAGGAACAGTTGGGACATTGGTGATGAGAATGTTGCACTGGTGAAGGGTCTTAAAAGTAAAATTAAAATTAAAGTATAAATCAGTAAAAAAAAAAAGAAAAATAATAACTGAATGAGTTTTTCAGACCAGTTTTTCAGTTTGAATTTTCTCATTTCTACTTTCATATCATCTTTTTTCTTATTGGCTGCTTTTTCCATTAGTTACATGGTTTCTTTGAGTTCTTTTAACATCTTCCATATTTACTCTCTAACATCCTTTAAGAGAGGCTATATAGGTGTTTGATGTTAATTGAGTCCTTGAAGCTTCCATCTTCATTCACTAAGTGTGGTGGTGTTCTGTGTTGTTTTCCCATTGTAACCTTTGCAGTGTGGTGTTGTTTTGTGTGTTGTCATGAGGCTCCTTGTCTAGAATTGTACAGCCATAGAGCAAAAAGTAGCTGCAGCACTCTTCTCTCAATGCACTAATCTGATTTCACAATGGACCTTTTTTATTCCCAAAGCATTGTCACTTCAAGGGCTCATCTCTAATCTTGCCTGTCTCAACTCCAGCTTTTTTTCTGGGTGAAAGAACTTTATTTTGAAATGTAGATTGGCGTGAGGCCCTGTCTGGGTCACCCAGGAGGGGAGATCTGTACCAGTTGAAAGAATGTCTGCAAGAAGAGTAGCTCTTTGGCTTCACTGTTACTTCGAGTAATCTTGTAGTCTGTTGTCTCACTGCCAAGCTGCTGCACTCTATATGGTCAAATCGTGGTGCTCTTCTGCCACGATTAGCCTTTCCCTTGATCATTCCCTTTGCATGAATATCTGCATGCTTCAAACTCGTCATGTAGATAAGTTCACACTCATCTCTATCTGAGTCCCGCCATCTGGTAATAGCAATAGCACTTTCAAACTCACTTCCATCTCATACCCAGCTTCTTACAGCCACTGGTGCCTGCATGGCCAAAATTGAAGCCTTTCTCCTGCTTACTTCCTTGGCTCTAATTTCTGCGACCCACTATCTCAGCCCTGTAAATGGGCCCATACAGGGTTCCACAATTACCAGCCCCATTGTCTGACCAAGTCAGACAGCCACTCACTGCCAGTCTTCTGTTTTTGAAAACACTGCTTTGTAGCTGCTCTAGCACTGCCTTTATTGATCAACACTACCCCTCCCCTCCCCTCCCCTCCCCTCCCCTCCCCTCCACTCCCTTCCCCTCCCCCCCTCCCCTCCCCCCCCTCCCCTCCCCTCCCCTCCTCCCCTCCCCTCCTCCCCTCCCTCCCCTCCCCCCCCCCCCTCCCCCCTCCCTCCCCTCCCCTCCCCTCCCCTCTCCTCCTCTCCTCTCCCCTCCCCTCCCCTCCCCTCTCCCCTCCCCTCCCCTCCCTGCCAGTCTTCTGTTTTTGAAAACACTGCTTTGTAGCTGCTCTAGCACTGCCTTTATTGATCAACACTACCCCTCCCCTCCCCTCCCCTCCCTTCCCCTCCCCTCCCTTCCCCTCCCCTCCCCTCCCCTCCCTTCCCCTCCCTCCCTTCCCCTCCCCTCCCCTCCCTTCCCCTCCCCTCCCTTCCTCCCCTCCCCCCTCCCTCCCCCCTCCCCTCCCCCCTCCCCTCCCCTCCCCCCCCCTCCCCCCCCTCCCCTCCCCTCCTTTCCTCCCCTCCCCCCCTCCCCTCCCCCCTCCCCTCCCCCCTCCCCTCCCCTCCCCTCCTCTCCCCTCCTCTCCCCTCCTCTCCCCTCCTCTCCCCTCCTCTCCCCTCCCCCCTCCCCTCCTCTCCCCTCCTCTCCCCTCCTCTCCCCTCCTCTCCCCTCCTCTCCCCTCCTCTCCCCTCCTCTCCCCTCCCTCCCCTCCTCCCTCCTCTCCCCTCCTCTCCCCTCCTCTCCCCTCCTCTCCCCTCCTCTCCCCTCCTCTCCCCTCCTCTCCTCTCCTCTCCTCTCCTCTCCTCTCCTCTCCTCTCCTCTCCTCTCCTCTCCTCTCCTCTCCTCACCTCCTTTGTTCCAAACCCTTTATAGGGTTTACCCAGCCTGCCTTGTGTAGACTTTTCACCAGGTAAGAGTTCCTGTTGCTAGGCTGGTTGCCAAGTGGTGGTAGTTGATAGTTTTTGATATTTTTTCCTGGCTTTTGTTTTGGCAGGAACTTTTATGAGTAGGCGGTCTAGTCTTTTCTGGGTCTGTAGTGGCTTTAGGTGATACTCTTAACACTGATAAAGTAACTTTCCCATATATTGTCTTTTGGTTTTATTACATCTCAAGAATTCTTGCCTTGGGAAGGTCTTCCTGCCTGCTTTATTTATATGTTAATTATAATTTCTTCATTTAAAATTTATTGATTGCCTACTCTGACATCTTCTATTCTGTCAATTTGTGTTTCACTAATAAATACCAGAAGCAAATCTCTTACTAAAATACCATCAAATTGATAATATAGTCAACAATATGATGTGTTAGAAAATAAAATAAAATAAAGTGTTACAAAGTCCAAGGGTAACACAGGGATAAACTGAGGGATAAATCCTGAGTTTGGAAAATGCTTGGGATCTTTCAATCACAGTAAGGTGTGGTTAGTAGAGAATGATGCTTAGAATAAAAGTAGCAATAGTGTAAGTCACTGGACCTTGGAAGCAACTTTCTGCCTAACATTTTAAGCATGTTGGGAAATATTGACCTAATTTGAGAGACGTTATCTACCTACATAAAATTTATGATTTATTTTATTAAGTTCTGTAGTTTATAATGGTTACTCTTGCACAAAAAGACATATTCATAAATATTATGAAAAACTTAAAAGATGATGGCATAAGTATATCTGACTATAGGAAGGCTAAGAGTGGAGGTTGCTAGTGTAGTTGCCTGTGCAGAAGTTCAGGCCAACATAGAGGGATCAGCACAGTAAATGGAGTAAACCTGGGTTTCATCCTTATAGGTACCCTATATGATATGGTCCCCTAAACACCACCATAATGACTGCTAAGTGTTGCACTATGAGTAAACCCTGAGTACTGTTATGCTGGACTCAAAGCAAAGCAAAACCCAAAAATTCTCCAAATAAAATCAAAGTACAAATTCTTAAATGTTAAATTGTTACATATTGGAGAAAAAAATTAGTTCAGGCCTAATCTCAGTGGTTTTGGGATGTACTCTCATTATCTGTGGGCTTCTCTGGCATTTCAGTTTCTTCCCACAACTTGAAATATGCTTTATAGGTCAGTGAACTGTCTAAGTCATCCCAGACTCTGTGTTTGTGTGCATGTGTGTATATGGTGAGTACATATGTGTGTAATGAGTATGCTTTGTGATTAATGGAAAGATGGCAAGTTCATGGAGGTTTCCAAACTTAACTCACCGAGCTACTAGGCTATACTTGAGCCTGCCGTGACCCTGTAGTGCAGTGCTTCTCAAACAATGAGGCATGCTCCCTAGGGGGGGCTCAAGGCTCTATAAAGGGGGGCTCGTTTGATCTCGGAAAACACTGTCATAACAAGCTAAGCCCCGTGTTTATATCTCTGTATGTCTCTGTATGAGCTGAGAGTTGCTGTGTCCTGCTTCAAACCCGTTCGAAAAGCTATGTATTGCAAAATGTGCTCATTGTAGCCATTAATCTGGACATCACCTCTGATTAAAAAATCATCTCAAATTATTTTATATATTTTTGTTTTGCAGTTTAAAGTTTTTCTTGAGATACTATTTACAGTCCCGCTGGGGACACGAATAATGTTTTCTTCTTCTTAGGGGGGCATGGCAGAAAATAATTGAGAAGCACTGCTGTAATGGAATAAGTAGGCTGGAAAAGTGAGAGTGAAAGCAAATTAATATATAATGTTAGAAGTGTTTGGGGTCTTTATTTTGATTTCTGATAAACTGTTGTGACCAGAAGAAGTCTGCCATAGCAATTTAACTCTTGCTAATATCTATGATCCTAAAATATATCTGTTTTTGATGTGTGCTATTTGGTTTAAATCTGTTTTCAAAGAAAGTATGGAAGAAGTTAAATGGGGTCTTAATTGCTAAGTTTAGCCACTGCTGGTTTTATGTGAATTAGTTTTGCTCAACATTCATTTTTGTCACTTATGAGCCCCAACTTGAAACATGGATACTATGGCATTAACTTTGAGAGAATGCTTGCTTCCCTTTGCCAAAGCAAACTGATACATCTATTTATCTCAAACGATTGGAGAAACATCAGCATTCACCTGAAGCACATGTATGTTAATATACTTTTTCTTGCCCTCTCTTATTTGGCTGATACTTTGTTATTATTGTTTACTGTAATAAACCTCTCAGGTCTTAGAAGCACATGCTAAAAACATAAAGACTTTAATAATAATGATTAGATTTTTAAGGATACACATATTATGATTTTAGCCTCCAAGAAAAGAATAATTTTTAAAGGGCAAATATCCTTGTAAATCCATTAACTAAAGCTAATTCCCCTCCCTGCTCCAGCACTTATTTTAGCTAATTCTATTAACCAAGTGGATGGAATTGTGTAATTTACCTCGAACTACTTTTTAAAGAGAATACCACAATTGTTATTAATTTTTGATAATGTCCATTAGAGATTAAAAAAAAACAATAGTAGACTAAGTGGCATTTAATGACGATATTCAGAAGGATTTTAGTCAACTCAATTAGTTGGAGAGAGAATTGTTAATGTGTAGATAGTTTAGCCATGCAAGAGTCAGTGGTAGATTCTCAGGTAGTCAGAGGGAATCACCCAGAACCCCTCTAGAATGCTGGCAGGAATATCTACTGAAAAACCAAGTGCCCTGAGTGTGGGATCTTAAAGTTCAAGAATACACAAATCAGTATCCTGAGAGGGATATCCAGACACCTAATGCTAGTGGAACAGCAGGAAGCTAGAAATGCCCAGTAAAAGAAATATGCAGTAGCAGGATACCTAGGAAAGCCCAAAGACAAAGAATATATGGTCAGATAAAAGCCTGTGGGATTTGGGCCCTGAGTGATAACACTGTAAATAGTACCTTTGTCTACACTTGTCCTAGCTGGTTTTGGTCTCTAGCATCTCACATGATCCCCTGAACCTATCAGGATTAGTTTCTAAACTCAGAGCTAATTGTAACCTCTGAATACCTCTGGTTGTGCTCCCACCAATCAACAAACAAAAAAGTCTGCAGGATTTGACTGCTGCTTTCTTGCTCCAGCTCCATGCTACTGCTTTCTATGGCAATATTGGGGGCCCCAGCAACATGATAATAATAAGCAGAAAGCTCATAAGAGCTCTTGACCACATTATGTAAAGTATGGAAAATAAAGGTTTTGAGGAATAATTTAGAGTTTGGATAGTGAATGGGTTAAATATACTATCTCTCAAATCAGGATTTGAATCATAACTATAGGCAGTTTCTAGTTATGAAAAGGCAAATTACTTAAATATGCTGTGTCTTAGTCTTCATATCAGCAGGAGATAATTAGATGAATATATTCACTCAGGTTAAATAAGATTTTATGCATGTGGTTTCAAATTGGAGACTAGCATTTGTATACCATTTAATATATTTATTATTATTATTATTATTATTATTATTATTAATAGTGTAGTAATATTAGTAGTAGTAGAATGAATAGGCTTTAAAGACTGGGCATGGAATGTAAAAATTCTAAAGAATATACAGCCTTTTGATAATTCTCTTACTCTCTTCCTTCAAAAGCATCTAGATATTTTGATTCTCCTGTGTACAACTATTATTGTGGTTGTCCCACTATAAAATACCTCTTAGGTTTGTCATGGATAATGTATTTTTCTGGCATATAAGAAGACAAGGTGCATAAGATGACCCCCTACTGTTCCTGTTAAAATATAGGGATTGGGCTATATTCGTCATATAAGACTATCTCTCTTTTAATACACACCAAATGGAAATTAAAAAATGTAAGAGAAAAATAGTAGAACCCTCAAAGATTAACAGTATATATTTAATAAAGCTAGACTTTGGAGTGCCAACGATCATTTTACATTTGTCATTTGTAATGAGTGACAGTGATTTTTTAATTGTGATCTACATTGAGAGCAGGGAGAGAGGGCTCCTCCAAGAGCTGCTGGCTGTGGTGCAGTGATTAATAGGACAGCTAGAGAGAGATAGAGTGCCTCCTCTGTGTCCCATAAAAGCTGAACAGAGAGGACTGAGCATGAGAAAGCCACATACCCTGCAGCTGGTTGAGATGCGGCGCTTGGTTACTAAGCTCCTCTGGGTGCCCTGAAAGATAAATCAGGACAAACAGAGGACTGAGTGATGATGCCTGGCAGCTGGATGGGATGCGGTGGTAAGAGGGGGGGAGGATTACTTGTCCCTGAAGCTGGAGTAAGTTTCAGCATGCCTTATACTGGCGTATAAGACAACAGAGCTTTTAAGAAGTTTTTCATGGGTTAAAAGTCATCTTATATGCCAGAAAATACAGTAATACTTTTGCTCTTGAGACTACAAAAGTCCTAAGTATTTCAACATAGTTTATCCCCTAGTGTAATTAAATCTTATTAGTGGCAAGTATTATAATTCTTTATATATTTAAATAACACAAAAATCATTATGATTATTTTATTTTTAGTATTTCTCTACAATCTTATAATCACCATTTCCTTTTTTATTTTACCTGCAATTTTCATAATTCAATAAGCATTATCTTTTTTCCCTGTAGAGATAATGATTTATGTCAATATTAATTTCTTTAAAATGTCTCTTTTATTGATCTTCAAGTTTTTTTAATTTAATGCTATATAATTAAGGTCTGTCTTTATTTTTCTTCAGCATCTTAAAGTTATTTCATCATGTTTCTATTCTTTCCTAGTTTTGTCGAGAAGTCAGCTGTTATGATCGATTCTTGGGCAGGTTCAGAATCTATTTTCTTTAATTTTCTCTTTATTAATTTTTCCATTAAGTGTTTGATTTGTGCTTATTTTAAAAATTGGATTTGAAAAATTTAAAAATCATATTTTAAAATTCAGAGTTGGAATAATGAATATTTTGCTTACATAGCTCTATAAGTTCTATCTAAAACTCATGTCAATTTCTATTGCATTATTATCTCTTTGAAAGAAATAGAAAAATAATCAATATAACCTATTACAAACACAGTATAGATTTTTGAAATAAATTTTATGTGCTTTTTTAGATAGTAAAAAATAAATAATATGTTATTTTTCTTTAAAATGATCATATTTGTATAAAACATAATGTTTTATTTCAAAACATGCTTTTTATACATAGATTTACTATGATTGAGGAAAAATGTCCTCAACATCACATATTTTAACCTTCTAATCATATTGTTTATTGGTAGTTTTTAATTTTATTTTTATTACTTAACTTAGGTTTTAAGAAAGTAAACTTAAATATATGCAAAATTTTTTGAGTCTCAAGAAGTATCTTTTAATATGTTCCCTCAAGTAGCTCTAGAGAAATGATAGCTACTTTGAGTTAGATTTTTAACTCAGAGCTTCAGTTAAGTGAAAACTAGTATGCTAAAATTATATGATAGAAGAAATTATTGAAAACATGTCTAGGTAAGCTTGTCTTTTTGTGCATTTTCAGAGATTTATTTGTCACATGTAGTTCACATTCAGAATGCATAATTAACCTTGAAACTATTCCCTTTGCAAAATAAAGTAATATTTCTATATATACTGGCTGAAATGTTATTCTCCCCAGTTGAATATGATTTTATAGAGATGAATCTGACATATGCTTCATCTTTTATATTTATCTTTGACACTAATTCAGTATCACTGTTTTACCACCAATTAGAATAAGTCAATTGTGATAAAGTTAAATAAATTAAGAAATCATGTATATTTTATTACATTTAATTAGCCTATCAACATACTGCATATTTCCTTTGTCAGAAAAAACCTTTTGTCATTTTTTCTACTGGAGATCCATTTTATATAAGTCATAACAATATCATAGTCTTAATATATATTTTAGAATTTGTTTTTCCTTCAAAATAAGTAAAGCATTTGGCAGGTTTATTGAACAGTTGATACAGCATGATGCCTTAGGGAAAATAAAAATTTTGACTGCAATAAAATGCTTAAAAATGAGACAGCTCATAATTTTATTCAAGATTGGGAATGGATATCCAGTGAGAATTATGAGAAACAGCCCTAAGAATATGAAGACTTTAAGAAACAAAATTTAAAACAGATCAGTAGCAAAGATAAATCTTTAATCAGTTTATATTTGAGTAACATCATTTCAATTTTACCTTTTTTATATTATAAAAATGTCATTGGATAATTCCATTTAAACTTTTATATTCTAAAATTTTCTGTAAAGTTCATAAACAGATAAAGACTTTTGCTTATAAAATTTACTTGTTGATTTGTGAGTTTCTTTTTTTTTTGGGGGGGATGTTGGGCCACCCCAGCAGTGCTCAGGGGTTATTCCTGGCTCTGCATTCAGAAATCACTCATGGCAGGCTTAGGAAATCATATGGGATACCATTGATTGAACCCAGTTTCGGCCTGAGTCAGCATGTGCAAGGCAAACACCCTATTGCTGTGCTGTTGCTTCAGCCCCAATTTGGGAGTTTCTACAGTCTTCTAATTAGGCTTAAAAATGAGCACCTGTGTATTTATAGACAATTTGTGTTTTAAAAATTTATTTGTAAGTCAACTAAAATTTCATACTGATTTAGGATGAGGTTTACCTTGCAGTTATATCCTTTTGCCAGAATTTACTAGTTTTAATTTCATTCTTTTCCCTGGAAAAAATGATACCCACGAATCATGTCTATGTTCAGTAAAATGCTTTATGCAAAATTTAGTTGGTGCTTAATAAATGACGAGTAAATCCAATAAAAGGTCAAATTTTAATAGCCTATGAAGTTTTCTCAATAGTAATAGTTTCATATGATTTCTTGTTTTAGAAAATAAAGAACTCTGGAATGAGTGGAAGAAGTGAAAATAAATGTAAGTGACTTTCTGCTATTTTATTTTGATAAGGATAATACTAATAATTATCT